>NW_005842047.1:1915389-1944038 GCF_000455745.1 Alligator sinensis
GGGGGGGGCTACTTTCAAAATAGAGGGCCCAGGCTTCTGGCCAGCTTGACTTTTGGCCAAGTGAGTTCAAGCAAGTGTCCTGATTGGTTGACATGAAAAAGAAGAATTGCACCCGGAGAACTCCTAAAGCCAGCAGAAACACAGAGGTCTAATTGCACCTTCCACTGACTGTCATGAGGTTTCTATTGCTCAGCGAGGTAGATAAGCACCATCAGTAGAAACATATGTACATCATCTGGGGAAAGGGGGGAGATGCAAGAGATTATGATCAAGGAATTAGTGCATGTATCCTAACAGAAGGCTGGGAAATCAGTAGGAACCATTTTCTGAAGCCATTATAAAGACCTGAAATGGAGTACATGGCTTGGGAATGGGGCAGACAATGTGGAGGCCAACAGGTGCACTGAAGCATCTTCTGTTAGGTCTAGCACAACACCACAGCCTTTCGAAGTCCTGACAACTAGTGAAAACACAACAAAGTGGGATCAGCCCCCTTCCCTCAACAATCATCCTCCCTTGAGATGCAAAACAGAGAACACTCTCAAGTGCAGTAGCTCCAGAATTACATGAGATCCTGTAATTTGGTAATGTCACAATCTCACTTGTGTTACATACGTACTACGTTCTCCATCTGTTTCATGTAGTGTTGTGCGTTTCCTATGTTATTTGTTAATTCGCAATTTTTTTTAGTAGACCTGAGCTGAATATTTTATTTGGCATGGAGTCCCCTCTCCACAATAACATCAATTCCTACTATGAGTCAATATATAAAACATACTTCAGTAATTCTTTGGGCACAGTGTGTTCATTAAACTCTACTACCTCATGGCCTCAAAGTGCATGCACACATGCCCCTAACTACTCGGGACATTTCAGAAAAGCTCTCCATCAACTGATGCCATCTCTCATCCAGCTCTTTCCGTTGCTCTCACAGACGTGCAATGTAGAAGTGTTTATGATATGAGGCACAGAATGATGAGATGCAATCAGCTTTGACCTGAGGCATTTCTAGCTTCCACCGTCCTCCATGTGCACACTTCACTAATGTTCTGCAATTGCTCAGAGTATAGTTAGTACAGTTATACCACTCGGTTCTGATGTCCAGGAAGGTTTCACAAGTCTTGGAAGGAGAAGGTAAGTCAGATCTCCCATAACAAGAGCAGCAATCAATGAACATCCAGAATGGTGTGGGAAGCAAAAATTCCATTGCTCATCCCAGAAAACAAGCCTCAGTTTCTCAGGAACCTGATATCATAGACCTTTGTAGACTATTACACATTACTAATGATGCTTTCATGCTGGGCTACCAGGCTTTGCAATATCATGGAGAAAAACATTTTCCAGCTTTTGACATGGTGTAGGGAGTAAAGAACAGGCACACAAATCTCATGAATCTTCCCTATGCCATTTGGGAACCCCACTCATGCAAAGCCAACAATAGCCTGTTGTTCATGGCAAAGCCCTATGGCCTGGCACAGCAGCACACTCTAAATAGCATCACACAGCTCCATGATAACAACTTTAAGATAGGATCTACCAATACCTAAACTGGTTAGCTAGTGACCAGAAGCAATCAGGATAGTAAGCTTCTGAATGGTAATGGTGACATGCTTCTCCATCATAAAGGGAGTTTCGGGGTAGACTCTAGACTGATCTTTCAGGAAACAGAGGTCTGAACCATGAAGTTCTGCAGCTGCTAAGGGTCATTCTACACCAGTGCCCCATTCCTGGTCTTTGCTTCAGTAACTGGACCCAAAAGCATTGCTCCGCCAAGTAAGGCTACTCCAGGCAAACCTCCTAGAGAAGTAATGCTTGATTTTATCCTCCTGCTTCTTTACCACTTATAACTCTATTGCTGTGGCATCCAAAGCCTTCTGACATTAACAAGCCAAACCTATCTGGCTGTATGACTGCCATTGTATATATATTCATCATCCTACTTGTATCAATGACAGTCAAGACTGCAACGGTGAGTCTTCCACACTGTAATTAAAAAACATCACTGGGTAAATACAGATGCATTACTGTTATCAGCAGAAATTGTCAGTTTGACCCTAATCATTCATGAAGGAGAGTTACTTTTGGAGACATGTCTGCTTTGCCATTATGTTAATAAAAGTAATGGGAAGTGCTCTGAAATAGCTAGCTATATGTGCTGATACAAGTACTAATACTTTACTCATCCAGACACAAGTCCTTGAGATGGCTTCCTATTTTTTCAATTACTAGGCTGGGGCTGTTGTCCAGTCCAGCTTGTTTTAAAATGCATCTGATCAGTAGTTCAAAATGATGGTGCCCCCACCACTTCTTCTGGTAGAGTAAGACAACTCAGTATCTTTGTTTCCTTCTAGTATTCATAGACATTCACACCCCCTCCCTGTTAAGCTAAAAATCTCCAGCAGCTACAGTGTCCTCCTATAAGGTATGCTCAATAACTTGAGTTGTTTTTGTACCCCAGCAATAACCCTCTGGAATTTACAGTGATATCATGGAGCCTCAAAGTGAGGCTTCAGCACTAGCTCAAGATTTAGTTAGGTCAACTAAAGATAATCCATCATGTCTGATCTTTACTACTGATACATCCCAAAAGAGTTTGCATGAATTCAATATAAGAGTTTGTCATCATCTGCCACACATTATTTCTTAAAGTTGGGAGGTCTGATTCCTTCTCCAGTTTTGTGCTATTTGTATCAATGGATCCATGCCAGCATAAAACTGGAGAGAGTAGCAATGAATTGGCTTGGTTATAGGGTGAGTTTATGAATCATATGAAAATGATATTATTAGTATCTCTCATTTACAGCTGTCATAAAAGACTTGAAATGTACATATTGTGCTCATTAATGTTCTTTATAACCACATGTTCTTAGCACTGTTACTCTAATCCTCCTTACCAGCTAATAAGGAAGAGGCTGCCTAGTTTTATTTATTTATTTTTTGCCTATTCAAAACTCTGTTGAGGTTTGTTTTTTACAAACTATTTACTGCAAACTCCTGGCAATTGGGAGAAAAACTATTTGTTAAAGACTTTTACTACTGACTAAATTAAGCTATAATTTGAGAACTGTTATTATATCAAATATCTACAAATAACAATAAAAATATGCATCCAAATATCATTGGACAATAATGAGGAGATCTGAAATTTATTTTCTTGGTTTTATGAAACCGATTTTGAATACTGTGAAAAATAATTCTGAATACTTTTAGCTCCAGGGGGCCTCCCAGCATGCCACCAGATACACTTCCCAAAGTTAAGAATACCTGCAGCACACTCGAACACAAGAGTGCCTCATCCATTCTACCTAGCTTTATAATGGAGCTGTGCACCAGTGACCCTAACTGACCATATCATCTTATCAATGTTAACCTTGTCTTTCCCCCATTCTTCTTCCTACTCCATTTAAAATCACTTCTCAAGTTTGTTTCAAGTAGAGAGGTAAGCTGGTACTGTCTCTGAAGCAGGGGCTGCTTGTGTCTGTAACTGCCAGCACAGAGGTGTGAAATTTATCTGGCCCCACAGGCTGGATAAGGGGTGCAGGGCTGGTCTGCAGGCTGGGCTGGATCCCAATGTGCAGGGCCAAGCCAGTGTACATGCAGCATGCACCCTGGATCAGACTTATGTGCTGTCTGCAGTATATACATTGGCTCCAGGCTCATGCACTGCATGCAGATGCTGTCCCCAGCCCTGTGTACAGGGCAGGCTTGGGACATGTGCTGCATGCGACACACATGTTGGACTGGCCCTGCACCCTGGATGTGGCAGAATGACTTAGATCCAGTGTGCAGGGCCTCTGGCACAGACAGCACATGCAGCACGTGCCCTAGACTAGCCCTACGGGCCATGTGCATCCCACTACAGACCAGCCCTGTGCACTATGTGTAGTACATGCCAGCCTCAGCCCTGTGCAGCATGTGGCACATGAGGCCAGTCCAGGATCTCATACTGCACCTGGGGCGGATCCAGCACTATGAGGCCAGTCTGGTGTGAGTGCCATAGGCAGAATACACCTGGGATCAGCCCCATGTGCTGTGTAATGGCTCCAGCCCTGTGCATCATGTGCAGCTTGTGCCAGATAAGCTACATGCTCCCTGTATAGTACAAGAGGTTGGAGGCTGGGGCCAGCATGTACTGCATGCGGTGTGTGGGGCTGATCTAAGACCCACAAGCAACACCATGGGCCAAATGATAGGACTCCACCGGCTGTATCTTTGACACCCCTGACCTAGCACAATGGACCATGATGTTATTCAAGGCCTTTAGGCACTGCTCTAATATAAATAAACAACAACAACAACAACAAAATGGTCTGGGCTTAAGACTGGAAGATACAGAATGTAAATCCTGATAACGAACTACAAGCAATGCCCAGACACGTGAGCAATGCCCAGACTAAATTACTCAAATCACGGCATTTGAAACTACAGTTAACCAAAAGGTAGTGTGTTGCTGTAGGCTCAGCTGAAAAATCTTATCTGTTTTACTAACAACTGGAGCCGATTTAAATTTCAGCCACTTGTCCTGAATCAGTAGTAGAGGACATTTGCTGTGGAAGTTTTGAGATCACACCAGCTACCCATGATTTGCTGACATCACCTGCAGTGGCAATGATAAATGCCAAACCACCACTGTGTAATCTCAACGTTATACAGACTTCATTATTCACTATCGCTCTTTCAAGTGGTTAAGTAGATCCTGCAAGGGTGTGCAAGTATCAAAAACTTTACATTAATGTAGGATATGTAAGAGAAGGTGAAGGAACATTTACATTTCAGGTTTTTTTCTTCTCCTTTTTTTTTAATGTTATTATATTTTAGTCTTGATTCTTTCTTCATTTTCCTCCAGTCCTCACCTCCACTACATGGCTTATTATATTCAGCTCCAGCTCTTCCCACTGACCCTAAATCTTTTTCTTCTACCTTTCTAACAGAATTTGCAAAGGTGATCCCTTTTCCAAGGTAAGCAGCATTTTGGAACCCAACAATGGAGTCAGAAATATTGCAAAATCCTAAACAGAAACTGGTTTGTTTGTTTTTACGTGCTCACTTTTGAATCAAGGTGTAATGTCATATTTAAATGTCCATTCTAGATTCATTACCAGTGAAAACAGAATCACTGTATTTTCAAGAGGCTGCACCACTGTGAAGCTTTTTTTACTTTTGCTGTGTGTCTCTTTGCTACCTTCTGATATTCAGTTATGTCCCTTCTCTGTTGCCTCTCTACTAAGCAAAAATCTTCAGCTGCTTCAGTGTTCTCTTATATATGTCCTATCGCTCGAGTCACTTTGTGACCTCTGCAGCACTTCTGGAACTCGCAGTCAGAGAAGGTACTTCACAAGCATGAAAAGTCTACAAAAACAGTTAGATCCTAGACAGGACTTTGAGGTGTGATTTTTTTTCACTCTGATTTGGTTGAAAATAGGATTTTCTCCTATTTTTTGCCCCACTGTGCCCCACTTTCCTGTCCCCACCCTGGTATATTTACACGGGCTAATCATTACATACAAAGTAAGAGTTGTTCACAGTCCAGTAATATATAAGCATTCATGTTTTTAGTCTCATGCAATAAGTTACTGCTGAAATATTAACAAGCCAGAAGTACATACATTAATAAATTACAGGGATGATATTAATACTGATGTTGTACAAGGATCTCCAATTATAGATAGGGAGATAATGGTACCCAAATCTGATGAGTAGAGCAACACTTTCTGTTGCTAAGTAATCACTACCAGTGAAGTGAATTAGCCATTAGTAGGACTCAAACATATCTGTGGACTCTGGGTTTCTCCTCAGGGACAGGTACACAATGAGGCAATCAGCCCATATCCCTCTTCCCCTATGAGTGCGAGTTTTCTGGCAAAGAATGTATGAAAGCAGGAAAGAAAAAGAACTCATTGCTTCAAAATGCCCCGATTCAATGGAAGGACAACATGTCTAATACTACCATCAAATAATTTAATTAAAATATTGTTTCCTGTGTGAAAAGTCTGATAGTTTAAATCAACACAGAGCAGTAAGAATATAGAGGTGCTGTCCTGCAAGCCATTCGCATACCCACTCCTTTATCCTTCCTGTGCCTAACTTTAAATAGACTCCTAAGTACATATGAATTCTGCATTGGGCACATGGGATGGGGATGTCTCTGAATTCCGCCTTGGTTCATCTCTTGCCTGTATCACCCAGGCCTCTATGAATAAGAGGTGCCCTCAAATCTGTCTCCTTACTCTAGTTCTGAGACACTGGCTCCTAGAAATGAGAAGCAACATTTTCCATAGTGCTTTACATTACAAAACACTGTACAAACATTAGCCACAATACTCTTCAGCCCCCGGAGGGTCCATTTTTTCTCACTTGTCAGCATGACAAAGACAAAAACTGAAACAGCTTGTGTGGGAGCAAGAGCTGTGTAAAATGGCAAGAGGCAACATGTCTTTCTCACTACAGCTCAGCTTTTCAGATTTACTTCATCTATGCCATTTCCCTGACTCCTTTACTCTGCTCTTCAGTAGTACCAGTGTAACTAATACCCCTTTCCTGGAGGCTATGTTGGTACTTCAGAGAATGGGCTATTAGTCACTTTTAGTGATAAGCTTGCTTTTATAGCACAGTGAGAAAGAGCACAGAGTAGCAAGGAAACACCCCTGAAGTCAGGAGAAAGAGAACTTTGAATTGCATTCTGTCGTGACAGAGGCCTCTGGCATGTACATGACTGGCATGTGTTGTCACTCTCAACTGGGAGAAGTGAGAACTGCAGGCTAACGTTAAGAAAAATGAGTCTGAATTAATGGACAGCAGAGCAAATTATTATAAGGTTTTTTACAAGGGACTTGTAGTCCAAACCTTATTTTTTTAAAAATAATGGAGGCATTTGGGAATACTGACTATTAAGCAGACTTGGGATACACCTAAACTGCAGACTGTACCAGGCTGAAGCAGAATGAGCTTTGTCAGTGCCCTGGACAGAGTGCTGACCACCGGAGAGCAGGGGGAAGGGGGGTGGGCAGTGGGGAAGGTGTCTAACCTGCCCTAGGTCTCTCTGCACCATAGTGACTGCTGCTGCAGCTGAGAAGCTCACGGCACGCCAACTGCAGCAGGGGGCACCAGAATGCCCCCCTCCCCACCCTGGGAGTCTTTGCTGTGGCTGGCACAGCCCAGTCACAAAAGCCAGACACAGTCTCATGCCCAGTCGTATATGCGGAGGAGGCGTCAAGAAGAATGGTGTCTATCCCCCTCAGGATTTTTGCCATGGGAGGTGCAGCTCCTCACCCCAAGTCAATAGCCAGGGTGCATGCCCTGCTTGCCCGCACCAGTTACACTACTGACACCACAGTCTACTGCAGTGAGCAGATATACACAAGCTAACTTTAAATGAGCTAGTTCAGGTACCAGAAGCAGTCTGCTCATAACAACACAGCTCTGTGTGAGTTAATTAAACCTGCTTCTTGGCACACGTACGACAGGGCAGAGAAGCTCTACCTGGAACCCCTGCCCTTCTTGCCAAGGTAAATGAGCCCCTGTTGAGCTCTGTGTTGCTGCATTAAAGCCGCCTCATGGTCTCAGGGGTATAGGTTATAGCTGTGTTGGTCTAAGGACATAGCCAGACAAGGTTCTTTGAGTAAATCTGCTATCTTTTATTAGACCACCTAAACTAGTTGGAAAAATTATTTCCAGCTAGTTTAGGTGGTCTAATAAAAGAAAATAATAGAAAGAAGTTTTCCAATTAGTTTAGGTGGTATAATAAAACATAATCAGATCTACCCAAAGAACCTTGTCTACCTCACGGTCTCCACACTATGCTGCAGTGCTCTTCCACTCTAAGTCAGTGGTCTCCAACCTTTCTAAGGAGGAGATCACCTTTGGCATTTAAAAGCCACTCAAGATCTACCATGTGCTGCCACCTGCCCCCCCACCCAGCAGGTAAGTCTGTGGGGAGGGAAGTGGGAGGCAGATCAAGGCAGAGGGAGAAAAAATTATTTGGGGGCATGCCTCCCCAGCAGGGAAGTCTGTTTGCACCCCTTCCCTCCCCCATGCACTGACCTGCTGGGCTGGGGGTGAGGCGCGTGCGTGCATGTACCTGGACACTCAGCGTCCCACTGCAGCCTCAGATCGACTCCAAGAGGCTCCGAGATCTACCGGTACATCAAGATCCACCAGTTGGTGACCACTGCTCTAAGTGCTTCAAAGAACTGACACAGGCTCCTAAATCAGTTAGGCGTTTTTGAAACATGGATCGCAGTGTGCAGATCTAACTGCTGGTCGACCCCAATGTAACGAAGTCCATTTTAAATAATTTAAACTGGTGCTAGTTCCTAATGGATGCATGTTTCAATCAGCCTTAGATAGTTCAAATCAATCAGAAACCAATTTGGTAATTTACTAACATAAGGGATTAAACAGTTTAAAGGTATCTACTCTACAGGATTTCACTGGTTTAACTGGAATGAAAAATAAGTTATTGAAACAGGCAAAACTTTTCTAGTATAGCAAGCCCACAGCCTTACTCAGGACAATGTTTCTTCCTTTCTAAAGAACAAAGCCAAGTTGAAAATGATATGACAGTGGATACCATGCTCATTCTAGCATTGAATTACTGGAACATCTCAGGATATTCAATAAAGTAATCAGGAGTAAAGAAAGAAAAGTCTCTTCTCCTTGATTTAAATGATCTTCTTTCGGTAAGGAGGAACCTCTGGGGTTAGGCAATATTACTGAGAATGGGTCTAGACTTTACACAGGCATGGGTCACTAATTTAATTAGATTTCAAAGAAACTATTCTACATTTACACTGAATACAATACTTCCTGTGCCCTCCCTCACACTAACAAGAATAAAACAATCCCACAGAAGTTTACACTTCAATGCTTGAGGAAGCAATAACAAAGTCAGTATACATACAATAACTTTAGTCACAGACTGGTTTCATATTGTGGAGGTCATTAGTGAGACCTTAACTACTTGACAAACTGCCATGCTAGGCAAACAAAACAATAATTAATCTTGCTCTTGTTAGACAGCTGGGTTTCCGCATAGCACAACTTGCTCAGAAAAAGTGGCAACTGTATCAGAATCAATATTTTTGGCAATACAATTAAACTCAACAACTTTGTAAAACAATACAAATTAATTTCAGTCTACTGAGACTGAGTCAACATCGCTTCTTGGCCTCCTGAAGGCTCAGATCAAGTGCATTTTCTTATTCTATGTAAATTAAGGTTTTCTTTTGTTTTCTTTTTTACCATTATCACTCTCAGAATATTTGGTCTTCCAAGCTCTCCTTCCAATCCACAAGAGGGCAAAAATTTTATGACACATTGTTATCATTTTGGTAATGACAGTTTTCTACTATCCTTACTATCTTCCCTCCCCCTCTTCAAGACCACTGCTAGCTTCATCTGATTTAGGTACGCAGCTTCATGGATTAGCTGGCTGGTGAAGCAGAGTGCCGCATTTGCTAGAAAACATCCTAATACATTGGCTAAGTACAGAGAATCAAAAAGCCCAAGGCTTAATCGATCTAATCTACCCAGGTTTCTGAGGCTTTGCTGCCTCAGCTGTATGACAGCCCAGGGTTGGGGCCGCCTGGCTCAGCTGAAGCAGAGGAGCTGGGGTGGAAGCGAGCACACCCTGAGAAGTGGGGATAACACGGGGCCACAATACATCCTGGGATGCCAGGGGACTGTGACCTAACTTGTTTCAGGAGGGGACCTGGAACAGATGCTCAATAGACCAGTCTAACCTAAAGTGATTCAATCTGATACTAAATCCATCCAGGTCTATTTTAAACCAGATTCTGCCATTTTGAAACCAGTCTATGTACAATAAACTTCTGTTCTGTTACAGGTTTAGACCAGTTCCCGATCACATATACCAGCTTATGGGTAACTTCTGTCCCTTGTCACAGTTTCTCTTCAAGTAGCCCAAAGAACTGGCTGACTGTGGTAATAACTTTTATTGGGAATTAAACCTTGTATACCTGGTAGGATCATTTACCTCTGCTTATATTACTTACAGCCACACTACACAAACTATAAAGGATGCTGCTGGCCTAAGCAAGCTCACATCTGTAGGGTTACCCATACATTGGTAGCACAGAGGAAAACCCGGTGAAGTCACCATAATCAAGCAAAAAAGCAAGGCTCATGTTTACTACAGATATCCAGACTCAAACTTTAGTAATCTGAAGCAGAATAAAATCTCGACTAGATCTAAATTAGCTAAAAAGACAGTCATTATCCTTTTGTAGTCCTTATAGTGGGGGAAAAAAAATCAAGACCAGTTCGAACCTTATGTAAAATTATAGGAGCAGTCAGTGTGCCATGGAAGTCCACTTTTGGATCTACTGCATGAATCCAACACTAAAGGAGCTGTCTCTCTTACTCACACTACAGCTCTCCTGTTGGCGAGGGCTGCAGTCCTGCCTTTTTGCATGATAGTCAAATGTCAGCATTTTCCAAGAAGCAAAAGCAGAGCAGGTATGAGGGAAAATGCTGGCACTACCACTGTTCATAAAGAAAGGACTGCTGGCAGGTGCTTGGCTTTGCCAGCACCAAATAGTTGTGTTTATACTACCTGAAAAAATTAAACAATAACTGTAGCATAATATATTTTGTAAAACCACGGCATGTAGCCATAATAGTGTACGAATTAAATGCCCTGTTGGCATCCTTTCCATCCAAGCCTCTACTGACAAAATACCACCACCTATCCTTTTCACAGGCCTTGGAAAAGTCAATCAACAGTGCAGTTATATCCATCTCTATGAGGCAGTATATATGGAAGAACAACAGCTACTAGCATACAGGTTTGTTTTTTTCAGATGGGAATGCAAGAAGCCCCAAATCTCGCCCATGAGCTAAAGTTCATTGTAGAGAGCAACAGAGAGAAATACAGAATATGAACAAGCAGAATGTTAGCCATCTATTTCTTATTCTGGTCTCCACTGCTGGACTAGAATATTTTCATTCCCATCGTAAGATACAATGTCATAAAACAAAGCCATTTAAGACAATGTAAGAAATACTATGCAAGTTTGGTGAAATAATATTGAAACATAGTTAAAGCTAAGACATGAGCTCAGGAAAATGTTTTGATTGCTAGTTTAGAGGGGTGTTGTAATGCCAAATCAGAACCTTGCATCTCTGCATGCTGTGTTACCATGAAGGGGTCAGAGAGACAGGGATGCTAAGCTGAATCCTACGTACTTCTTGCCATTATGTCTAAAGCATTCTACCTGCTGCCCTGCACTCTCCAAATTCATTCCCACAATGCACTGCTTTTTTCTCTGCCTACAGATTACCAGACCTGGTGAAACCTAAAGGGGATGATGCATCAAAAAAAAGAGTAGGGAAAGGGAGAGGTAAGAGAGAATACAGAAAACAGAGAAAATAAAGAAAAACCCATGATGAAAATGTAAACTAGAGCCAGGGGGAGAAATGAATCATTTTTTTCAGAAACAGAAGCTTCTGTTACCCACAGACAACACATGTTGATACAGTGAGAGCAAACTCAGGCATTAAGTAATGACAGGACTGACAGGAAGATCTTCCGTGTGCCTAACAACTAAGCCAGATTTTAATTTACCAGTTTAGGCAGAAAACCTGAAAATAAAACTGGTGTTGTTATTCCCATCTCTGTACACATAAAAATGTAGCTCTACTCTGAAAAGTGACAACACGAAATACCACCTGCTTACTAAACAGGACTGCTCCCTGAAGTTATTCAGTCACTTCCATTTATTGAAATGACAACAAAATGTTACTGCTTTTTGTTTGCTTTCCCAATAGAGACAACCCAGCCAAAAGATGGTTTTTGTTTCATCAGTAAAAGAGTTTATTAGATTCCTATCCGTGACACTTTATTAAAGCACTACTACTGAAGGCATATGGGTATGCAGAGATGTTAAGTGAGCACCTGCTTGTAACAAAGCATAAGAAAGAACGGACCTAGACTGATTTTAACCTTGAAAAGTCCATTGGCAAGGCTGGCACATGGAAGAAAAAAAACCCTTTTTATTCAGAAAGTGAGCATATTTCATTTTGAAATTACCATAAAATGGCCATCACAGGACCTCATAAGGCAAGTAATGACAATAAATGAGACCCACACTTTAACCAAAATTGCATTACTTTAGATTTAAAATAAAATGGGAAGATTATCAATTCCCTGTAAATTTACTTCAATATATGACTCAAAAAGAATATTTGTCCTCTACCATCTAAAGCAGGGGTTTTCAACCCTTTTTTAACAAATGTACCCCTTCTGTCTCAAAGTTTCACCTCCTGTACCCCTTTATATTTTTTTCAGGGGGGGAGGGCAGATTGAGGCCCTGCAGTGAGGGAGGGAGTGGGGCAGGGGCAGGTGTTGCTCAGCCAGGGTGGGGCACGGGACAGAGCCGCAAGTGGATTGTTCAAGAGGCATGGGAATGGGAGGGGTGGCTCTCCCTGCTGCATGTGCCCTGGGAGGCATGTGCCCCCAGATCTGTGTGCAGGGGGCAGGCAGACTGCTGCTGGCTGGGGTGCTGGGCTCTTCCCAGCAGGGGCCAGGCTGGGCTGTGCTCTGCTCAAGGTAGGTGGTGGCGCTAAGAGAGGGCTATGGGAGGGGCTGCAACCACCCCAAAATTCACTGTAGCTCCCCCAACCATCCCTTACCAGCACACTCCGTCCCAGCCCCTGCTGGGAACAGCCCGGAGCTGCCCAGGCCCCAGCCTGACCAGTCTGCAGCCTACCGGACCCTGCATGCACATGTAGGGGCACGCACCCTCCCCATGCCCTGCTGGGGCACATGCATGCCCACCGCACTCGCTGAACAAGCTGCTTGTGGCTCTGTCCCACACTCTGCCTGGCTGTGCAGCATCTGCCCCTGCTTCAGCCCCACTCCCTCTCTCACCACAGGGGCCTATGGGAGCAGGGGCTGCAGCCACTCCAGAAATTCACTGTAGCTGCCCCCCCCCGGTGCCTTCCCAGCACCACCACCTGCTCCAAGCACAGCTTGGCTCAGCCCAGCACCTGCCAAGAAGAGCCCAGCATGGCCCTGGCCCCAGCCCACCCCAGATCGAGGGGCTGGAGCCCGCCCTGCCCCCCCCCCTCCTCCCAGGGTATGTGTAGCATCGGGAGCCACCCCCCACATGGCTCAGTCCCATGCTGTGCCTCAGTTGGGCAGCCCCTGCCTCAGCCCCACTCCCTCTCCTACAACAAACTTACCAGCTGGACCCGACTGCTCTCCATGTGGTCGGGCTGTGCTCCTGGCTGCCTGTGTGCTGCGCTTCGGCTGCGTGCATGCACACAGAGTTCTGTGTATCCCCTACGACCTTTTTAAGTACCCTAGGGGTATGCGTACCCCCGCTTGACAACCACCGATCTAAAGTCACCCTGCTTCACCCCTCAATCTGAACATATAGTAGGAGGGAAAAGAAAAAAAGCTGCAAATATTTTTTTTCATTCAAATGCTTCTAGAACGAATGTATCAGAGAGGCATCATAAAGTGGGTTATTGCACAAAAAAGCTTATTCCTTTCTGAACCAGTTAGTCTCTAAAGTACCAGCCTGCCCTACTTTCTGCCTAACTTCATACTAATGTGGATAATTACCTTTAATGGCTGACGTTAGAGGTATTGGCATTGTACAAGACATGGAGGAAGACACTGACCTGGTACTCAAAGAACTTATAATACCAGCAGACAGACAAAACAAAACACAGATTGATATGCATGACCAGAGAGGCTGTATTATGCAAATTAATATACATTTGCATGTGCCAGAGTAAGAAAAAGTAAAGTGCAGTCATCAAATAAGCTTATCAGCATTCCTGTGGGGATATATATTAATACAGATGAGTAAACTAATGTAGCAAGACTAAGTTAAAGAACTTCCCAAGTTCCCATGGGGAGTCAGGCAGAAAACCCAGGAATACTGTTTCCCATCTCTCTTCCCCACCACCTTGGGAGCTAAGCGGCTTTTACCTCCAGTTGCAGTTTAATATAAGTTCAGATCTCATATCTCCAGCATTTCCAAAATTACTAGGCCTAGCAGATCTGGTCTGATTCATCATACCTCATCAGATAAATAAATACAGTAGTTGTTTTTTCTAAATTCCCACACAACATAAGAAAATTACACCAAAAAGACTAAAAAAAGAAAATGAAGTGTGTGAACATTTTTACTACATGATTTACTCATATTCCACAGTTAAGTGGCTGTAAGAAATATGAGTCAGTTTGCAATTGTCTATGGTAACAGAAAAAATAGTACCTCTTTTTTTACAGATAGTTTCTTGAGACTGGGCCACCCGTATAACTTCAGCAGCTGCATTCCTTACTATCAGCTCTTCACTCTGCAACAGGAGAACCACGCATTTCCACATGGTCAGCGTATCGGAAAGACCTGAACATTTACAAAGAGGGAAAGAATTTAGATTTTTGCTCCTCACAAGGCAAATCAGAACAGTTATAGAAATATGTACTTCCTCATCTAAAAATACCAAAAATGTAATAAAAAACTCAAAATGGGAAGGCTGAATGAGAATACAGATGAAATGCCATCTGCTGCAAAATACACACTCTAGGCAGCCAAACACCTTTGTTCTCCTCCTCTTTAGTCTCCACCTGCTAGCTTTACTCTGCAATAAGGTTCAGTGTTCAATTGCTGAGGGAGAACCACCTTCAGCATCATCGCAAGAGCTTTGCTAAGCAATGAGTACTTTGAACTTTCTGAAGTTCCCATTCTTCTTGCTAGACAGCAGTGGACGTGCTGTTGACATGCAGGGGCCCAGCAAGTCCTTCACGTAAGTAATGATTTTCGTGTGTAGATAGACATTTGATAAAGCACTCTAACCTAAAGCACTTTAGTCTTATACCACATCCATCAAGGGTTAAATTTGAGTGGGATCCACCATTTTTAAAGTACTTTATGTACTGTGAACATCTGTTCTGTCACAGCCATAATGCGCTTTCTGCATGCTTAACACATGGTAAGTATAACATCTGTATCTAGCCTGAATTTTTTAGTCAACAAGGGTGCCAATTAATGCCAATTTTGTTAGTTTTGAAGGTCTATTCAGAATCATCAGAAAAGGACTTGAATCACCATCTCTTTTCACACAGGACCTCAGAAGCTATCAAATAGGAAAATTTTGCTCATTGCCAGCTTTGTTCTAATTCAATCATGGGAAGGGATAAAAAGCTCAAAATTCCTGTACTGGTCATTCAAAAAACTCTTGATGTCCACCACTGGATAGGAATGGTAGCATCTGTCTTATTTATAAGTTCTAGATTTTTGGTTCCAAGAGTCAAGTTTTCCAGATACTATAAGGCAGGGCCAAACATACAAAACTCATGTGGTATATTCTCCTGATACTAAAGGAATGGCATAGGCTTAGCTTAGTTAAATACTATTGATACCACAAAAAGACATGTATCAGATCAAATGGTTTATTGACTCATTTATGATTCTTACGACATCTCAGAAGACGAGATATGTCTATTTTATATATTTAATAGTAAATATATGAATATCCATTCTCACTGGCTTTCAAGAATAATTGACCTTGATGTCTAAAGAGTACAATACACAGCTGGTATTACACCAAGCTAAGTTCCCAAAATTTCCAACTGTTACCACATATATGTTAAACATACAACTTACATATGTTCTTAATGGGTTGAGTAAGTTGATTTATTGTTTATCTTAGATTTATAGAAAATTAGGGTTGGAAGGGACCTCAGGAGGTCATCTTGTCCGACCCCCTGCTCAAAGCAGGGCAATCCAACTGTATCATCCCAGTGAAGGCGCTGCCTAGCTGGGTCTTAAAAACCCCCAAGGATGGATAGTCCACAACCTCTCTGGGAAGCCTGTTCCAGTGTTTTACTACCCTTCTAGTGAGAAAGTTTTCCCTAATATCTAACCTAAACTTCCCTTGTTGCAACTTGAGATCTTTGCTCCATGTTCTGTCATCTGCCACCAGTGAGAACAGTCTAGACCATCCTCTTTGTAACTGCTTTTCAGGTAGTTGAAGGCTGCTATTAAATCCCTTCTCAGTCTTCTCTTCTATAAATTAAATAAACCTAGTTCCTCAGCCTCTCCTCGTAAGTCATGTGCCCCAGCCCCCTCACTATTTTTGTTGCCCTCTGCTGGACGCTCTCCAATTTGTCCACATCCTTTCTGTAGTGAGGGGCCCAAAACTGGATACAGTACTCCAGATGTGGCCTCCACCAGTGAGAAGAAAAATCAATTCTCTCAATCTACTAGCAATGCCCCTACTAATACAGTCCAGTATGCCGTTACTCTTATTGGCAACAAGGGAATAGTGTTGGCTCATATTCAGTTTATTGTCCTCTGTAACCCCCAGGTCCTTTTCTGCAGAGCTGCTACTTAGCCAGTTAGCCCCCAGCCTGTACTGGGACATGGTACTGTTCCACCCTAAGTGCAGGACTTTGCATTTGTCCTTACTGAACTTCATGAGACTTCTTTTGGTCCAATCCTTCAATTTGTCTAGGTATCTCTGAATCCTAGCCCTACCCTCCAGCACAGTGGCTCTCAACCTTTGGTACCTTATGTACACCCTGCCGATTGACGCAGCAAAAGCAAAACCGGAAATCCCACAGTAGCACTTCCGGTTTCGTCACTGCGAGCTGAGTCCCACTTTTTCCTTGAGGACCAAAGCAGCCAGTTCAGGGCCTCCCTCCCTGTCCCCAGGTACAGTGACGCTGGGGAGTGAAAGCCCTGGAGGTCCGGACATGGCGGGAGGGGCAGCAGCCGGAATTTCTGGCCCAAACAGGCAAAGATGCCTCCAACCCACTGGGTGGGGGGGCAGGCCAAACTTAAAACGCGGCACCCGCATACCCCCTACCTGTGTCTCGTGTACCCACAGGGGTACGTGTACCACGGATTGAGAAACACTGCTCCAGCATATCTACTATTCACCCCAGCTTGGTGTCATCTGCATACTTCCTGAGGGTGCACTCCATCCCATCTTCCAGATTGCTGATGAAGACATTCAACACAACCAGTCCCAGGACCGACCCCTGGGGTAATCCATTTGATACTGGCTGCCAACTACACATTGAGCCATTGATTATTACACTTTGAGCCCAAAAATCAAGCCAGTTTTTGATCCACTTCATAGTCTACTCAGGTTAACTCTACTACCACCACCCACCGTTCACATCATATTAAACTGCATGTTATATTATTCAGTTCAATAGCCGAAAAACGAAAAGTTTCTGGTTTAACACAAAGTAAGAAGTGACATACTACAATGAGCCTGGATAACCACATAGGTAAATAAATCTCATATTAATGGTCTAAGACTATCCTTGTACTTATAAAGATCAGAGGACTAAGACTTGTAAGAATTAGAGACTACCTTTTCCCTACCTCCTAGATATAAGTATTGACTGGGCACATTATGGAAGTTTCTTATTTAAATTTGAACCAAAACTTAAATGATTAAGATGATACAGATTGCATGACTGTGCATGCATATTTTTAAAACGTTATATCCGTGCAGCCAAATTAGAAGGTGGCATAAATGGTAATGTAAATTACTTCAGTGAAGAGGGGGCAAAAGAGCAGCTGCAGGCTTTGAGAAAGTATTAAATATAGCAGGGGCAAGCAACTAGAGAGGGTAAGGCAACTACCAAATCTGGTAGTCGGAACAGTGATCAGGTCAAAAAAAATCAGGAAAGGGACGCAGATATTCATCTAAAGGGCATTCACTTAAATCCAGCTCAGGCCAGCACCAAATAAAAACAATTCCCAGCTGAAAAATTGCAACTACAGTTGGCGTTACTGCTGGACATCTAGGCAGAAAGGCCATGAAATGTAGTGGCATGGAGAACAGTTGTGCCTGTCACCACTACGTGCCTTGGCTAATCAGCGAGAGCACTTTCAGTGACACTGCCCTTAAACAGGCATTCATTCCTAGTGCTAAGAATTTATGTGCTGTCTCCCATAGGGGAGCCCACTGATTGACTGCCTGCCCTCTACCCTTCTGAGGAAGGGCAGTAGGCAGTTGGCAAGATGGGGGAAAGGCACATTCTCCCCTGGTGGGATCCTCTGCAGACCTCCAGGAGCAGAGGCATAACAAGCATGGGGTGGGGGCACACACAGGAGTCTTACCCACGCCCGAATCTGCAAACAAGCCCCCAGATAATGCTGCTACCACCACATGGTCTGCCCATCCCAGCTCTTGCTCTTAAAACAGCAGCAGGGTGTTCATGCATCAGTTGCTACTTCTGTAAGCGCAACACCATGGGTCTGCGCAGGCACAGACTTTTCAGGGGTTAAGGACGATTCTGGTGCCTCTCCTAAGCTCATCCCCAGGGCTGGTGCCCCTGTTACCCACTCCTAGTTACACTACTGTCCAGGAGGGTTCCCACCTGGGGAGAATGGTCCCCTCTGGATCATAGTTTCTCAACCTGTGGTACGCGTACCCCTGGGGGTACACAAAACACAGGCAGGGGGTACGAAGGTACCCCAACACTCTGTCTCTCTTGCTGTCTTTTCCTCTCTCTCTCGCCCCTTCCTCCTCTCAAAACTATGGCAAAAAATGTGGTGCAATTAAAAAATTTTAATTCCCCAGTAATAATTTGGTGTGCCGTGCTTTGCATGGCATTGGGTTCAGCCCTCCTAGCTTTGGCCAACATCACCTCTAGCACAGGTACATACTTGAGTTGTGCATCCCTGGCGTAAAAGCTGGCAACCCTACCCACACCAGATCAGACATCTGTCATATCACGGCCTTGTATACACAGCCCTTCTTCCAGCATTAGTCTGTAAATATGAAATCTCCTGGAAAATTGAGTGTTGGGGTACTTAGTAAAATCTTCATAAGTTAGGGCATACTTGGTACTTAAAAGGTTGGGAAAAATTGCTCTGGATCAACCTGGAGAGTGCACGGGTGGGAGGTGGATGCACCTAGGGCTGAAGCCCTCCCAGTACTCTGGAAAAATGCCTCCCATCTCAGGCTTGTCCCCCCACCTCCTCCGTCCTGCCTCTGTTTCTGGGAAGAGCATGGAGTTGGATCTTAAAGGGATACAGTCAAGCCAGCTCCTGCCTGCTTTTGGCTGATCACAGTCCTAATGCAGCAAGAATGTACACCAGGGCAGTTTTAGCTGCAGGCCAGCTGTGGCTGCATCTCAGCACCCCTCGGAGGGGGGGGAGGGGTTAGAGAGGGGGGCTCACAGCACCCCAGGGTGCTGCGGTACCTCAGCTGAGAATCATCATATTAATAGTACAAGAAATAATACTATAAGAAATAATGCAGGCAAATTCTGAATATATACGAGTACAATTAAATCAAGCAGAGCTTTCTCCTACATTTGCAAAAACATAATTAGTAATAAATAAATATACTAGTAATAGAGTTTTTTGCAGAGGATAATAGGAAAGTAGGGCTGGAAGAGACTTCATGAGGTCATCTAGTCCAGTCCCCATTCAAAGTAGGATCATCTCCAATGACACCATCCCAGCCAAGTATCTGTCTAACCTGTTCTTGAAAATGTCCAGGGATGGAGATTCCACAACTTCTCTAGATACCCTGTTCCAATGCTTAATTCCCCTCATAGTCAAAAAATTCTTCCTGATCCTCCACCCAAATCTCCTCTACTTTAGTTTGGGGCCATTGCTCCTAATCCCATCCTGTACACCAACAGAGAAAAATCATTCTTCAGGTACTTGAAGGCTGTTATCAAGTCTTCCTAGGTCTTTTCCTCGCCAGACCTAATAATCCTAGCTCTTTCAGCTTTTCCACAGAAGTTATGCTTCCCAGGCCTCTAATCATTACCAATACATGGTAATGACAGGAACTTTAAAACACATGTGTGTGAGAATTCAGAATTGAAACGTTGATAATCTTGATATCTTATTACTTGAATGCTGGAAGGTAAATGGTTTATCATGGTAACTTAGTCTTGAATAATTAATGCATACTTTTTACAGTAGTATTATTTACAGACATTTGACATACTAACATTCAGTTTGCTAACAAAAAAGTGGATCCAGTCCAATAGCAGGCTACTGAGACACTATTCAAAACAAACCATTTTAATCCTGTCAAAGAAGGTAAAACGGCATTAAAAGTTAATGGCTTACTCTACAATGCAGGATAATCCTCTTCCTTCCATCCAAAAATATCTTATTTTGAGCTTAGCTATTCCATATTTCACATTCACATTTATGAAACATTTCATAAACAGTACTTAGCAGTAAAATAAAATATAATAAAGGTAAAATAAAAACATCAGGGATGTTCATGCACTAACTTGTGGACTCAGATCCTTCTCAGCTACTTTATCATGATTCTATGAATAAGACAGAAAAGGAAAGCATGACTTTGCTGGCCTTTTTATACTAATTCCTAGTTCAATCAATATCAGTGAGAGGTTTGCTACTGCCTTCAGGTAGCTCCAACAACCAATAATTTGATTCAAAACCAATAATGTGTGGCTGAACAAGAGCATTTTTTTCCCCAAACAGACATTTAATTTTGTTTTGAACCTGTCAAATATTAGAGAAATTAATGAATTTCTTGGTGAAGTACCCAGTAGTTAATTATCCTCACTATTAAAAATCTATACCATATTTCTAGGGTTAATCATATTTCTTCCCCTATCCAGAAATAGTCAGCTATTAGATATTTTTATATTTGGGCCTGCTACACCAAGGGGCTTTCAACTAAATTGTTGTTGCTCCACATAAGTTCATTTAATTAGAATATTCAGCTGTTCCAATTATGAAGGGAACAGAGTCTATGAAACACTTTCCAATTTTTTAAAACAATGCATTTTAATTCTATCAGGTGGTTCATTATATATATAAAAAAGCTTCATGTATTCTTAGGTTTTATCTATTCCGTGCTTTAAGAAGTTCTAGGAGAATATGGCACATAATTCAAGGAATTTACTCACCAAGGATGAGTTTTTCATTGGTCAGGAAGAGGGGTGTAATATTTTGAAGTATTTCAGCAGCTGCCAATAGCATATCCGTCTGTTGTTCATCTCCACAAGAACAAGCTATTAGTTGCACCCAGTGTTTCAGCTCTAATGCCAAAACCTGAAAGCACAGAATACATGGAAGAAATAAACAGTACAATGTAGAGCTGGTATTTAGCATCATACTTAGCTATGAACTGTTAAATTAGCTCTTACCCAAATCAATCTTCCCTGCACACTGACGATGGTGAGGAAAAGGAATACAGAATACAAACCACTACCAGAACTCAAATTGGTGGGAAATGGGAATCACTCTTGTTGGATCTGTTCTTTAGCATTAAAAACACTCCATATATAGATGTCATCGGTCTTACGTTTCTCATTGCTAACTATGGTTATTATACCAAGCCATGTTAGCATTGCTACAGGCAGGCTTGGCCCAGCATTTCCTACAAGCACCTTCATCCATGGTTCGTAACTGACTTCATGGTAAAAGGTGGTCTCAGGCTTGAAATCTGAATGCACATTACTTCCGACAAGAGCAGGTAAAATCTTAAATGTTGATTTTCATCTATTTTAAAAATGAGAATGAAAAATTTAAATACTTTTCAATACTTCTTTGTGGTACTTTTTCTTTTCTTTTTTCCATTAATGAACCATACTTCAGGCTAGAGAATAAAGTGTTAACCAGCTATGGGAAATATTTTGGTAGATTTCCAAAAAATAGATCTCATTATAAAAAATATTACATGGAACTTTTTTTGCAATGAAATAATTATGATAAAAATTTCAATACAGTTAAAATATCCTAAAAATCTTTCCCTTCATACATATACATATATAAACATATACATATAGGCCATGTACAGTTATTACATATAAACCGGTATAAGTTATTGGAAACTGATCTAAACTCATAACCATCAATAGAGATGCGCCGATACATCAGTCCATATCGTATTAGCAGTGATAAAAGGAAAATTGACATTACTAGCAATCAGCTTTTTTTGGCTGATGTGGCCGATAATGTCATTGATAAATGTTGCGTGCATGCGTGCAGCCAGGGGGAGCCAGGTAGCTCCCGTGGCTGCACACATCCTGAGGAAGGCACGAGGGCCTGTGCCTCCCAGGTCTGTGCACAGGGCAAGGGCTGGGCTGCTGCTCTGTGCTTGGGGCAGGGGGCAGCGCTGGGACCTTCTCAGCAAGGGGGCTGGGCCAGGTCTGCGCTTGAGGCAGGTGGGACAGTGCTGGGAGGAGGGGCTATGGTGAACGTTGGTGTGGCTGTAGTCCCCCCTTAAGGCCTCCTCCCAGTGCCACTGCTGCCCACCCTGCCTGCAGCCCCACCACTGGGAACAGCCTAGCACTGCCCCCGGTCCCAAGTGCACAGAAGCAGCCCACCCTCACCCCACCCACAGATACGGGGGGCACAGGCCTTTCATGCCTCCCCCAGGGTACACTGCAGGTGCCACCCCTCTCCCTGCCCTCCCCCCTCCCCCCAAATAAGCTGCTCGTGGCTCTGTGCCATGCCCCACCCTGCCCCGGAGTGGGCAGCACCTGTCCCTGTGCCAGCCCTGCCTTGTCTCTCACTGCAGCGGCCTCAATCTGCACCCCTCAAGCCCTTTCTCTCCCTCCGCCCCTTCCCCACAACAGACTTACCAGCCAGACACTGCTCTCCAAGCTGCCGGGCTATATATTGGCAATCGAATTGGTATCGGCCGATATGGCACCTTAATAATCGGCCATCAGTATCAGTCCAAAAAATGTTATTGGTGCACCCCATAAAGAAGTTTAGTGCACACAGACCAGTCCATAATGGCAGAATGTGGTCTAACACCC
The DNA here is from genome assembly GCF_000455745.1 of Alligator sinensis. NCBI lineage: Eukaryota > Metazoa > Chordata > Crocodylia > Alligatoridae > Alligator > Alligator sinensis. The sequence goes on from NW_005842047.1 coordinate 1,938,155, forward strand.
AGTTTGATGCGCATTCACATCTAATTGATTTAGATAAGACAGGTAAATTTAACTTCTGTACCAGATCTTCTATTGATTCAAGTTAGATCACTGCCATCTGGCATCCCAGGCTCCTTTGTGGCCTCCTACAGCCCTCCCCCCTCACCAGGAGGTGCACTAACACTTGGCCCAGCCTTGGCTGCTCCAGCCAAATGTCCAACAGGCCCCACCACAAGCTCTCCTAGAGCTGAGCCAGCACAGACCCTCTCTCTATCCCTAACTCTGGCCATCTGTCAACTACAGGCTGGTAGTAGGGAGGGAGAGAGGGGAGTTTGTGTCCCCTGTATGAGCTCCAGGACCTAGGCACCCATGTCCCTGGGCTGTGTCCCCACACCCTATCACAAAGCACCCCACAATGTACATACAGACTTGACACAGAGCCCAGGAAAACTGCCATGGTTGGGTGTAGCCCCACTGAGCTGGACCTGGGCTGCACACCCAGCCAGGGAACTCCATGCGCTGTGCTCAGGAAGGCCACACAGAGCCTGAATACGGCTCCTACATACTCAGTCAGGCACAATCCCACAGAGCCTGACCCTGGCTCCTGCATACCACATCTCAGTGGCCAGAGCCAGGCACCCTGCCACCCAGATCCCAGCATGGCCTCCTCCCCCTGCACCCAGCAAGATCTGGTCTGGGCAGCTTGCCTCTGGTGGGTTGGGGTGGCAGGGGCAGAGCATTGGGCTTGGGCCTGCACGGAGGCAACCCTGTGACCTCCAGTTTGGCTACTGCCTGCAGGTACCTAGGTCATAGACACCTGGGGTGCTGCAAGGGCCCAGAGCTCCAGGGTCCCAAAGTACTAGGGTAGGCAAAGGGTATGGAGGGGCAGGGGGGTGGGGGGGTGCTTGCCTGTGCCCAGCAGCTAATCAGGGCTGGTCCAAGTTCTCAACTGTGCTTGGCAGTCTCTGACAGTCTGGGGAGCCTGTGGGGCATGCTGGGAGGCATGCAGGAGCACCCCCAACTTGCAGGCTTCGGCCAGTGCAGGCAGCCTGCCTACGTGCTCCCCACCCTACCAAAGAGTGAACATGTGTTCTGTTTGGTACCAGTCTAACCTAGGCCACTTACAGAAATCCACATAGGTTAGATCAATTCTTCCTTGAGCTTTTTGAATGTCTGTATTTGGCCATACGTATGCATATTATAAATGCATGGGTATACACGTATACCAGCAGAGACCAATGACTCCTATACTACTGCTCGGTACATATAAAATGACTTGGAGATTACCAACTCAGAAATAGAGAATGTACATACAGTAATACAAATGATACATTTTGAGTATCCTGGAGGACTAACAGATTGAATATGTATGTTATGTCTCTCTCCATGGCAGGCTGTTAGGAATCAAATACCCTATGAATCAACCCTGCACTGAAAAGATGTATTAATGTGCCCAAATTCAACTTACCTAAGGGACTCTCTCTACACTAACAGTCAGGGTCAAATTTAAAGTCATCCTTAAACTCATATATGCTGACCATCTATTCTGTAAACCTTTAAATTTAACTCTTGGCAGCAGTCCAGACCAGCTCTGGAACTCTGCTGAATTTCCAGATATGATCTTCACTTTACCCTTGCCACCTCTTAATTCTATTCAGAAATTACCCAAGCCTTAAGACTAAAGTCCACCAGAATCAATCACACTCTTCTTGTTTTCCAGTTCTTCTATAACCCATTCCCTTCTCTACCATTCATAAGACAAGCAAGACAGACATACTCTGATGACCTATTCTTAAAAGCGAACTACTTTAATAAGGTGCAAAGGATACATCTTAGTAATGCACTCAAGAGATCAGCAGTAAAATGTAGATGGCACTGGTGCAGGCTACAAGGTACGATAAGGTGGGGAAAGGTCATGTGACTCAGGTTGGCTGAGAATGACCTTGAGGTTAACTCTAAATATCAATGGAGACCTATCCTTAAAGGTGAGTACATTAAAGTGATATCTGTCAGTTCAGAATGTAGTGGGTACAGATTTTGGAAAGACTCATAATAAAAGCCTTACAAACATAATAAAAAACAAGAGAGAATTAAAGTGAATTCTAGATAAGGAACGATATTAATGCCTTCTATTATGACAAACTAACTAAACCTTAATATGTAATATGCTTTCTTTAAGAAAAATATACATCCCTTACCTCTTGGCAATTCTCTACAAGATGGATGACCAATTTTGAAGCAAATTTGAGAGCTATGCTTTGAATTTCAATGCTGTAAAAATAAGGTAAAGAACACATAATAAAAATACAGTAAATTTTGCCATAACTTCACGTCTAAAAACACTTGGTAATCGTCACTGGCAGCAAATATTAAAATATCTTCTCTCTTGTTGAATATATTATATGTTGTTAGCTGCTGCCAGCTTGAAATCCAACCCAGTCTAATCTGTTATGAAAGTTCAGCACCTGAATACACATCCAGAGGAGAAACAACATTTGGATTTTTGGTTAGTCATGAGGATTTTGTGTTTTATGAATATGAAATTTTTGGCAGCATGGCAGACTAGGTATTGAACATTCTCAAATGGGTTTTTAAAGGATGCTTTACAAGCTGAGTGCACAATGTCTATACAGTCTCAATATTTGTTGCATATAAATTTAAAATTAAAACAGACATATCCTGTTCCTTCTGCTTCCATAAAACCTGTTTTATTCCTATTTAGTTCCTCCCTCTAGAAGGCAGGTTAAGGCCCTATACCTAACAGAGGGTACAGAACACCTAACACTTAGCCTGGTTTAAATGCAGTTTCAATCTGAAACTAACAGATATAAAGGCATGCTAAACTGGTTTTAAAGTTGTCTGGTATGGTCCAAAAGTATATCTGGAAAAATCAGGTATTATTTTGAACCAGCTCATGGTGCACCAGTTCAGGGTTATATGCAGACATCAAGCATTCTTTGACAAAGACCTGTTCAGTTCTCCAGGCATCCCACATTGCATCACTTCTCACCCCCATGCTACTGGAACTGGCCACTTTGATACACAGCAAGAACTCAACTGCCCCCATTTTTTCTTTTTATTGGTACTTTTTTTTTATCAATGAGCTTTCTTGCACTGCTTAGTCAACAGAAGCTATCTTTCTAACACCCAGAGTACTCTGAAGAGTTTGGTCAAATGCAGGCTACTGAACTTTTGTGAACTCATATTTAGGAGAGAATTGAAAGCAGAAAAGTGAAAAGTACCTTTAACCCCAGGTCACCCACCCCCTGAAAGTCTCTAAGCACAGATGCAGGCAACCTCTCCACCAACCTGCCCACTGTGAGGCATGCTGGGCTGGGTGCTGACTCTCACCTCTCCCCATTGCCACAGCACTTTGACCTCTAAAAGGTGACCACTCTACCTGGAATGTCTAGACACTGTATGTGCAGACACCTCTGAGCCATGACAACTGTGAACCAGTTCCCACTCAATAACACTTGTGAATGGTTCAACTGTTAGGTGGTGTTAGGTCTCTACTGTAGATATAAGTGCAGATCCTAACCCCACATCCTTTAAAATTCTTTTAATTAAGAACAGAACATTAGCTATCTTTGCTGACTATTTTCTCTCTTTCCATCATTACTCTTCCACCTGTGTTAGACATTTTAGTCATCACATTGCCTAACAGCTCTGCAAAAAAGGAGCTGGGGGTTACAGAGGACAATAAGCTGAATATGAGTCAGTAGTGTGCCCTAGTTGCCAAGAAGGCTAGTGGCATACTCAGCTACATTGGTAGGTGCATTGCCAGTAGGTCAAGGGAAATGATTATTCCCCTCTATTCAGCATTGGTGAGGCCACATCTGGAGTACTGTGTTCAGTTTTGAGCATCCCACTACAGAAAGGATATGGAGAAATTGGAGAGTCCAGTGGAGGGCAACAAAATGGTGAGGAGGCTGGGGGCATGATTTATGAGGGAAGACTGAGGGAACTGGGCTTATATAGTCTAGAGAAGACTGAGAGGGGATTTGATAGCAGCCTTCAACTACCTGAAGGGGGGTTCCAAAGAGGATGGAGCTGGACTGTTCTCAATGGTAGCAGATGACAGAAGGAGTAATGGTCTCAAGTTGCAGCAAGGGAAGCTTAAATTAGATATTAGGAAGAATTTTCTCACTAGGAGGGTAGTAAAACACTGGAATAAGTTACCCAGAGAGGTGGTGGAAGCTCCATCCTTGGATGTTTTCAAAACCCGGCTAGACAAAGGTTTGGCTGGGATGATCTAGTTGGGGATGGTCCTGCTTTGAGCAGGGGGTTGGACTAGATGATCTGAGGTCCTTTCCAACCCTCATTTTCTATGATTTTGTGATTCTAACAGTGTCTGATGGCATTGGAATTAGAATGCTGGCAGCCAGCGTTCCATGTAAGCTGTGCGGTGTGCGCGGCCACACAGGTGCGCCTGGCAGCGTGGCATGAGTTCACCTGCGCAGCCATGCAAGCTGCACAGTGTGGAAGAAGAAAACTCCAGGCCTTAATTTCTGCTGACTTCTTGAGTTAGTGCACTATTTGCTAATGATTGCTTTTTCCCCACCTATTTTGCAATCTGCTCTTTCTACCGCCCTTTTCCCTTGTTGAGCAGAGTAGACCTATGAGGTCAATAGGTCAAACCACAGTCTATGCCCTCTTGCAACTTTCTGGTTCAAATCAGTTTTTCTTTGACTTGTTATATCTTGTGTCATGTGACCTGAATCGGGATTGATAAGAGGATGTTCTGTCTGTCTGGTGCTCTCTCCAGCAGCTGCTTCTTTAATAAAGGTCTCTGACAACTTTGTGACCAAACAATAGAGTAAAGCCTGTTTCTTCCACAACAGCTTAGAGGGAACGCTTTTGGCAGCTCGTCTAAACCATTGTTTCCACTGTCACCTGCATTCAAGAAGCTGAATCTGTGATTGAAAAATAAATAAATAAAGCTAAGATAGGTATAACTAGCTCTGTCCAACTGGCATTTCATGGGCTGCATCTGGCCCACAAGGTGTTAGTTAAATTGCAACCATGAGATTCTACCTGGTCACCGCTGCTAAGGTTCCCAGGCTGCTGATGCTCCTTTCTTCAACTTTTGCTTCCTGTTCAGACCCCTGGGTCCTGGGAGCCCTGAGGGCTCACATGACACAGGAGGAGCCTGTGCAGCCTCAGACCTATAAACTTAATCAAAATTGCCTAAATTCTTTGAATGAATTAACTTGATTAAGAAATTACACAAAATCAAATCCATTGGTTACACTGATGGAGAAGCAAAGATGTTCCAGCATAACACACTTCAGATATCCACAGACACTTAAAAACAGCTCTGCTAATTTTAATTATATTCAAGAGTAAAAACCTAAAAGTCTTCCTTCCAATGGAAACAAGCTAAGAAAACAAATCTAAGCATTTGTCATTGTACAATGACATAATCAAATACAATAAAATACCCTACACAGTAACTGGAGTTGAGAGGTGCTGTCTCAACTGTCCCAACACATCTCCCAGATGTGCTGGGACCTTCCATGGTGAGTGCTCATGGACTACACACACACTCAAGCTTGGAAAGTGTTGTGATCAATGGTACTGATAGGGCACATGCATGTGCCTTGATATTCTACTTCATCACACTGAGGACATGAGGGCCAGGATGCACTTACATTGCTCCAGTTTTCCTTAGCCTTGAAGCCCTGGGTATGCCAGACTGAGGAAAAAGTGCATGGGGACATGGCTTGGAGGACACAAGTTAGTGCAGAGTAAATAACCTCCTTCTCTGTCAACTGTTTGTTTATAGGGTAATTCCACTGTAGGGGACTCTAAAGCAGTGACTAGTCCATTCCGATGTGGGATCTCATGCTAGGAACAGATGTTTTATTTGTCCTGGGACAAGTTGTGATTATTTATTCTGGAG
>NW_005842047.1:1944048-1969073 GCF_000455745.1 Alligator sinensis
CCAATCAGGCTTTAGTGAGCAGCTGAATGCAGTGGCACTTTTCTGCCACTGATTCAATGATGCAATCCTGGCAGAACCGTTCAGACATACTTTGTGACATCCCAGGACAAACTGTTAGCAGGAAGTTGGGATGGGTCTTAAGAATAACTTGTGAAGATGGAAAACTGTAGGGGGGGCCCTGCCATCAGGGCCTGCATTTCCTCAGCCCTTCTCACTAAAATGACAAATACAGCACAGAATATAACGCCATTGGCTCAAACAGTGGGCTAATTAGTACTGCAACTCTGTTCAAGACACGTTGTCCCCAGGGATACAGGACCAAAGATGCCTGAAGTGGGTAGCTAGTTCCTGAAATGGGCTGAAAGAAGGCTAAAATCCATTCTGGAATCAACTGAGTTGATTTGACTCTCTTGAGGACTCTTGTCAATATGACTGCTTATGCCCCAAGGTGGAACATGTTGTCATGGGTTAACCTTGTTCACTGAAGTGCTGCTTTTTCTTAGACAGCTTAGAGGATGTGTGGTGGGAGAAAGAGGGCTACCTTAAGGATATTAAGTGTATCATACTTTTTGCACTGAACAACTCCATTCTGTTGAACAGCCAGTCCTCTACAGTAGTCAGCACTTCACAGCAAAAACTGGACCCTGGCAACCTAGATGTAAGCCACATGACCTTGCCATCACCCCTGAACCGTTGTAGTTGATGTTGTGTCAACTACAACTAAACGTGCCTATTAACGTGATCTTGGTTAACATCTGCTTCTTGCCACTGGCAAAGCACACTCCTCTCTATATAACACAGCATATCAAATTAGTATTCGTTTGATGGCCAGAATTCACCATTATAATTAATGGGTATTTATTCAGACAAGGATTGGGGAAAAATGCAACAAAACTGAATGCTTACCAACGTTCAATTCCTTCTTTCAAAATCACAATAACTTCTTATTTTTAGCTTGATGTTTAATACTGGAAGAGCCCAAGGAGAAAAAAAACCCATCCAGAACTAGTTTTCTTTCTTCTCAATCCATTTGACACTCTTAAGTTTTAAGATATCTCAGGTGACAGATTAACTGATTATTAGCAAGTGCCATTATTTATTTATAATCACTGCCAGCATACAAACATTCTGTAAGGATTGCAATGTTATGAGTAATGCTGTCAATTTCTGTCATTCCAATAAAAAAATTAAATCACTGATATAATTTCTTATAAACATTAGGTTGTGAACTACAGTATTTGATAGTCTAAAATAGATCCCGAGATCTGGAACTGTCGAATAGATTCCTCACGAACAGACACAAATGACTGACGTGCCCAATGTGAAGTGTGTATGCATCAAACCACTTTACAGAATTTGGTACTCGCCATTCAAGAAATGCCATGTGACATCTATTGACTCCAATCTCTTACAGCAGGAGCAACTTGTTAGTTCTTAATTACTACTCAATTGTAGACTTGCTGGCCATATTTATTAGATGCTTTTTAGATAAATCAGTTGTTGAAAAATACGGAGCATATACTCAACATCTCCCCACTGTAACCAACATGCTTACTACCAGGTAACTCACCATGTTAGTACGCTGAACATCTGATATTTTTTTCATATTTAGATTTGGAGTTCAATGAGGTAAAAGCTAAAACAGTTCAGAATGACAAGTCTTTACTTCAGAAGGAAGTAATCCCGAAGGGCTTCTACAGACATGCAGGGAGTCTGCTTATTTCCAGCACATCGGAGAAGACTTGGCTAATCGAGTCTGCTGGAGCATGGAAATTTCCATGCTCCAGCATCCCTGCACTGGTGGTGGTGGTGGGGTGGTTTGAAATAAAACATGTCTTATGACCTCTAATTAAAAGCGCCCCACCACCATTTTTTCAGTGCTGTGATGCTGAATCACGTGACGTGCAGGCACTTTTAATTAGCATGGCTCACTAATTAAAGTGTCTGGCGCCGCATCCCAGAACATGTGTAAAAATACCCAAAGAGACTAATTTAAAACATTTCAATTTGTAATCAACATATATTTTTGTAGACCGGTGAAAAATAAAAAGTAGAGACTATACTTGGTGGAGGTATCCGCAATGTTTGTAGTCCAGTTTAAGAGCTCTTTTGGATTCATTTTCATAGAGTCTTCTGTTCTTGGAAGCACATTTTCAAGATCCATGTAATACAGAATCTCCAGTAACTGCATGTATAAATCAGAAATAAAATACTGATAACTAAGGAGACAGTGACTCAACGTTTTTTTCTCATTTTAGCAGCATGAACTTAAGCATAAATATTTTTACTACCTTATTTACTCAAATCCAAAACCAGGTTTTTCCACCCATTCAGCCTGTGGAAAAATGCCCCTCATCTTGGATTCATATAAAAGGCAGAAAGGGGGACAGGTATTCACTCCCAAGTTGGGGCCAGAGTCAGAGCACTAGCAGTTGCCTGCCCTCTACCCCCACCTGCTCTTGGCAGCCTCTGCCCCTGTACTTGTCTCCTCTCCCCCCTTCCCTTACTGTCAGGAGCAGCTCTGGCTCCATTCACTGCTGGGCACTGAACACATGGAAACTCTGTCACCTGCCAAGCCTATCAGCATTGGTACAGCTCCAGCCCTGAAATGTGTTTGCATGGCTGGGCAGGGGCCATGCGTCCATATGCTCTGTGCCTCAGGAGGGAATGGAGTCAGAACCACATCTCACAGTAATAAGAGGGGAAATGGAGCAGAGGCTGTGGGGAGCAGACAGGGGACAAGAGCCAGGGGAGAGGCTGTGGGGGGCAGATACCGGCGGGGGTGGGATGGGGATGGCAGGCAGCCTGGAGAAGCAGGAGGGGCAGAAGATAAGGAGGCTGCCTGACACCCCCTCTGCCCTGCCACTGCTTTCCCTATTGTAGCAGTGGTAAGGGGGGGACAAATTTAAGATGACCCTCTGATAATTTGATTCTATACCTGGAAAATTTTAACAAATTTATAATTTTTCCATATATATTTATAGATTCATATACATTCAGGCTGAAAGGGACCCTGGAGGATCATTGAGTCCAGCCCCCTACCCAGGGGCAGGAAGTCAGCAGGGATCATAGGATCCCAGCAAGATAAGCATCCAAATGTGTCTTGAAGGTGTTCGAAGTGGGTGCTTGAACCGTCTCCGGCGGCAGTCTATTCTAAACCTTGGGGGCTTGGACAGTAAAGAAATTCTTCCTTATGTCCAGCCTGAATCGGTCGCAGTGGAGTTTGTGACCATTCGATCTTGTCATCCCTTGAGGCGCTCTGGTGAACAGACATTCCCCCAGATCCTGATAAGCACCCCGATAAACTTATAAGCAGCCACCAGATCACCCCTGAGCCTGCACTTTTCCAGGCTGAAGAGTCCCATGGTTCTCAGCCTCTCATTATTAGGTCTGTTTTCCTGACCTCTGATCACGCGCGCAGCCCTCCTCTGCACCCTGTCAAGCTTCTTCCATCCTGTTTGAATTGTGGAACCCAAAACTGGACGCAGTACTCCAGCTGCGGCCTCACCAAGGCTGAGTACAATGGGAGAATGACGTCCCGGTATTTGCTTGAGAAGCATCTATGGATGTAAGCCAGCGTTTTGCTCGCTTAACTAGCCGCAGCATCACATTGAAGGCTCATGTTCATCTTGTGGTCAAACATGTCCCCCAAGTCCCTTTCATCCAGCCAGCGTAGCACTGCCGAGCCTATGAGCATGCTACAGGCTTTTCTTCCCAAAGTAGAAAAAAAACTTTTAAAGCTGAACATTTATGGCTAAATTCCTGATTCTCTGAATCAGCATTGAATTCAGATTTGGATTCAGCTGAATTGAATCAGGGACAGTGATCCAAACCAACAAATCGAATCACTGTCTCTGATTCAGGCTGAATCTGAATCGAATAGGGCCCGTTTCATACACCCCTATTGGATACTGCATATGGCACTAGCACTTTTGGATTCTGGGGCTTCTTCCATGGTTTCTGCAGAGCCCTCTAGTTCAACATACTGATTTAGTATTGGGGTTCATTGGAGGTTGGCCACATTCTTGTTTCTATTGGACATTTGCTGGCTTCACTTTCAGATCTCTTGGTTTCTCTGGTATTTCTATCAATATACAATAGGTGACAATTGTGTGAAATACATTTCTCAGACCCTTTTCTTATCAAAGTCTTTTCATGTTTGATTTACTTCCAGGATTATATTTCAGTATCATTGCAAAGTATTAATTAGAGTCTGTGCCTTTAAGCAATGTCTTCTAACATTTCTAAGTTAGCACCTTTTTTAGGTGCTGATTTTTTCAGTTTTTCTTAACTTTTTGCTGAACAATTCATAAATCATTTCTAAAAAAAGATTACCCTTATGGTTCTCCAAAACTTAATGTATCTAGTGTGTACTGTATTTGATTGTATCTTATTAACCCAAAAGGATATGAAATTAAAGGTATAATATAATATGAGACATTATACTAGAGTCCTCCCTGACCCACAGTGGGAAGAGGGGGGCCCATGGGACTGGTGAAAAACTGATGCAAAGTACCCATTTAGCAAGTTTGCTTTTTCATGGGCATCAGTTGTCAGCTGTCCCATCTGGTTTAGCAGGGGTCTAAGGTTGCCCTTGCTTTTCCTCCGGCTCTCCAAATATCTAAAAAAGGCCTTTTTATTGTCCTTGATATTTGTAGCTAGCTGGAGTTCCATCGCATCCTTGGCTTTCCTGGTTTGCTCTCTGCAGGTCCAGATCAGAGCAGAGTATTTCTCCTTGGTGGTGGTTCCAGTCCTCCATCCTTTGTAGGTCTTCCTTTTAAGATGCAGTTCTCTGGAGAGCCAAGGGGGCTGTTGTGCCCTTTTGCTGCCCTTCCTTCGAGACATGATGGACTTTGCTTGCACATCCAGGATTGCTCCTTTGAGGAGCAACCACTCGTCCTGAACTCCCCTCCCCTTTGGGTTGTGGCCCTTTATGGCCTCACTGACAAGCCTTCTTAGCTTGTCAAAGTCAGCTTTCCTGAAGTCGAGGACTTCTGTATTACTGACTGACTTGCCAGCTTTACGGCAGATAGTGAAGGTGATCAGCTTGTGGTCACTGTCACTCAACTTCCCTTCGATCGTTAGGTCGCTGATTAGGTTGTCCCCGGTTGCCAGCACGAGGTCGAGCAGCGCTTTACCTCTCGTTGGCCTGTAGACTTCCTGCATCAGATAGAGGTCACCCATGCACAAGAGAAAGCTCTGCGCCTGCTAGGATTTGGCTGAGCGCTCCTCCCCCGAGATGTCTGGGTAGTTAAAATCTTCCATGACAACCATACACCGGGAGCGCATGGCCTCAGCCAATTCCCTGGCAAACTCCTGGTCAAGGTCTTGACCCTGGGTAGGGGGTCTGTAGTAGACTCCCACCACAGTATCCCCTGTGCCGTGTTCCCCACAGATTTTAACCCAGAGGGTCTCAAGTCGTCCACTGTGGGTGCCAACGTCGGCTTGTAGGGACGTACAGCTTTCCTTGACACAGACAGCTACGCCCTCACCCCTTTTGTCCACTCGATCCCTCCTGTACAGGGTATAGCCGTCTATACCTGTGGCCCAGTCATGGGTGGAGTCCCACCAAGTCTCCGTTATCCCTATGACATCATAGTTATTTGCGTTTAGCAGGAGGACAAGTTCCTCCCTGTTTATTCTCCAAGCTCCTGGCGTTTGTGTACAGGCAGGCAAGTGTCCCATTGGGGGCCCTTGCCTTGCCTACAGTTTGTTCCAGTGCTGGGGCAGGTGTGGGTTCCCTTAAATGCCTTGGTCTGCTGGCTTTGCAAGGGTTGCTCAGCGGGCCAGCAATGGCAGTAGTCCCCCACATCCCCAAGCGGGCTTAGTTTAAAGCCCGGTGGAGCAGGTCAGCCAGCCTGGCTGAGAAGAGCCTCCTCCCCAGTGGAGAGAGGAGAAGGCTGTCCCTTCCCAGCAGCTCGCTGCCTCTCTCACCAAAGAGCGGGCTGTGGCCATGGAAGCCAAAGCCTTCCCGATGACACCAGTGCCACAGTCTTTGGTTAACTACCTAGATCCTCCTCTCCCTCCTCAGCCCATACTCCAAGACTGGGAGGATCGAAGAAAACACCACCTGCTCCCCCAGACCCTTAAGCCCCTTCCCAAATCCCTGTAGTGCCTCATGACCTGGCTGGGAGCGCTCTGAGCTGTGTCACTGGTGCCCACATGGATGAGGAGCATAGGGTAGTGGTCAGTGGGCTGGAGGAGCTTAGGGATCTTCTCCACAATATCTCGGATTCTGGCTCCTGGGAAGCAGCAAACTTCCTGGGCTAAGGGGTTAAGGCGGCAGATTACCCCCTCAGTCCCCCTCAGGATGGAGTCTCCCACGACAAACACTTTGCATTTTGTCTTGGGGAGAGCGGGGGCAGTAGCTACAGTAGTACCTGTGTTGCCTGAGGGAGCCGGCAACTCAGCAGGCTCTGCTGGGGCTGCAAGAGGTTCGTACCTGTTGCAAAGCTCCAGCGGGGCAGGGGCCTTGGTGCGGTGGGCCTTGGGGCCCGTGACCTCCTTGGTCCAACCCCTGGGCTGGACAGTAAGGGAGGTCCCCAAGTCCTCCCTTGTCCTGGAGGGAGACCGTGGTCTACCCTCTGTCTCCCAGGGAAGAAGGGCCTGGCAGTAGGAGTCAATCTTCTGCTCACAGTCGCTGATGGTGCGCAGTCTCTGGACTGCGGCCTGGAGCTCCTCCAGGTGGCACGCCAGAGACCCCAGAAGGGAGCAGACCCCACAAGGGGAGGTGGCCATGCTCCCAGGCCCCAGAGCCTGAAAAAGCGACAGGCAGCCCCCACAGCTGAGAGCCAGGGGCTCCGTCTGCATGGAGCCCGGAACCACGGGCTCCATCTGGATGGTGGTCTCTGAGGTGCCGGGGGGGAGGTCTGGGGTCCCTAGGCTCACGGGAGTGCAGCAGGCTTACACCTGTGCATCTCGCACTGGAGCCGGGACCAAATATAACCTAATTATTTGGGTGGGGGGGGAAACTTAAAGTCAAAGTTGTCTTGGATTCAGGTAAATACAATATAGATTGACACTGTATTAAGATGGGCTAATACTATGTACCTGGGTAATAAGCTTCAGAACAATATTCTGTTTTTTGCATGATAAATACAAGTCCATATAGGATGTAAGTTTAATTCTTAAGTGCATAAATTTAGTTCTAACAAAATGTTGACTCAAATAAAGCCAAACTGAAAAAATGCAGGTTTTCCCAGGCAGCACTAGAAAATTAATGAGCATAAAAATGTCAGAAAATGGATGGTGTTTCTTTCTGCAAAAAAACTGACTCTTAACCTTCTGGCTATTGCAGAATTAAACAAAAATTCCTGATTAACGTTAAATGAAAGAGATATACATATACAAACAAAGATAAAAAAGGCATGGTCAAAAATCCAGGAGAATGGTCCTTTAAAAAGAAGTAGATATACAATCTCTATACAGCTGGATGCTCCTTCCTACCTTGCAAAAACATTGTGGGTGACTTTCCATCATAGTCATTTTGAGGAGCGTCTCCTCCAAATCCGAAAGCGAGCTGAATGGGCATCTCTTCTCGCCTGTAACCTGCTTCGAATTTACCTGCTTCCACCAGAGAAGCAGAGTTTCTAACATCAGCAGACGCACTTCATGAAAGTCAGACTGAAGCAAATGGATAACCAGCAAAGAAGGATTCATCCTCTTTTCTGTGACAGGTGAACTGCTGCTTGAGATGTCAGGGTCAACAGATACTGAGAGCTTTGCTATTACAAGCTGGGTGATACTCTGAAGATACTGTATCAATCCTGGTATTGCACAGGAGTAGTGGATACCTGTCATCAACTCAGAATCTGAGATAACTGTGTTCACTTCCTGCCAAAATCCAAACAGTTCAATTTCTGAAATGAAAGGTAAAAAATAACAATTAAAATATAATTACAAATGAATAACACACATCTACTTTTGACAACTTGTTAATTCTATGTCGTTTAAAAACCCGGGGTTTAAAAAATGATCACACAGCAGGAGCTCTACACTGGAAACAGAAATCACCTTTGTTTTGAAGAAATTCTAATAAATAAATTATTTCCAGGGATGTCATATTATATTTATCTATATTAAAATATGAATGACTTAAAAATAAAGAAACAGTTTTCCAAACTGTGATAACAAAGCATGAGTGTTTGGAATCCAGGCTTCACGTAAGGTTTTTAAAAACATTTACTTTTACATGTACTTTACACAGTCATTCATATGCTTTGCCCTATGAAACATGGCAGTTCCTCATCTATCGGTACAAACTTGTCAATTCCTACTATTGGTCACGGGTTGTTTTTTTTAAACAGGGTAAAGAATTTTCTAAATTACTGAAGCAATCTCAGATGTCTTCATATACTATATACCACTGTTATTACAAGGAATTAACACGCTCACAGTCACACCCCAGGAAACGGAGGAAGTTCAGATGCATCAAAAGCACCAATTGCAAATACATGGTTGTGTCATCTGTGCTAGAATGGCACTACATTGGACAGACAGATCTTGGCCATGACCAGCCATGCTTCAAAACCAACTTAGCTGGAGCAGAAGGTGGCCAATGCTGAAGCTTCTGAAATCCCTGCTGTCTTACTTTGGGAAGTAATTATGTAAACATGGGACCCTACCAGTCAACAGATCTGCTACCCATGTGTATTCAGTCTCATCTTCAGAATCTACTGACAAAAACATGTATTTCTTTTTACTCTTCTAATTCTCCCACTCCTGCAGGAGTCAACAGACGAGAGAGAGATCAACATGCCATTTCACTGGCATCAGCAGAACTGGATAACTAAACTCCAAGCATTTATACTTGTGCCAGCCCTTCCAAGTCAATCAATGAAACTATGCAGGAGGCACTGAGGGCCTGTTAATCAACCCCAAAGTTAACAGAAAGATGTTATCATGGTAAGAAATGAGTTAAGGCCCTAACAAAACTGGCAGCATTGATACAAAAGGGGTGAAAAAATCAATGCAGAATAATATTCAGGAATCTCTGACTTTCATCCCCTTCTCTTTAGTCTTCAGCATAGCTGAAAATAGCAAACCATCTGCTAATGGGAAAAAGCCAAAAATTTCCTCCGTTTCAAATATATGCATAGGACTGTGTTTCATGGGAAATTACCAGAAGATTACCGGAACATTTGCTACAGTATACCAACGCAAATAGGAATCGAGGGTACTTCTAAGGCCAAGCACAACCTATCCGTTATTATCCTGTAATAAACAAGGCAGCAGCCTGGCAACAAGAATGGGCGGATTTGCAGTTTTTTTCCTCAAAAGTCACTACAGAAACAAACATCAAGGCAATAAACTAGACCTGTCCTTCTCCAGTATTTAGAACAGTGGTTCTCAACCTTTTTAGACTTCAAACACCTCTCATTTAATTTGAGGCACCCTATCCATAACCTTTGTGAATTGAACAGCACCCCATTGCAAAAACTAACTTATTTATTACAGTGCTCACCTCCTTACAAAAGGGCCAGGCAGTGAGGGCAGGGGATGAACACAAACCTGCACCTATCTCCTCATACCTCACATCACCCTTCAAAAGATCTCAAGAGTGTCCTGGTTGAGAATCACTGATTAAGAACATAGCATAATTCCACACAATGTGACTGCTTTTTGAACTTAGCTGTGTGCTGAATATTGTTATAAAAGACTACCAAATATTGTCATAAATTTGTTATACTTCCATAAAACAACAATACAAATCAGGATAACTTCTCTCCATTCTTGCTATCTGCTGAAATAGTTCCCAAAATGTCATATTTGCAAGAAAATATCTCCACTTTCTCTTCATGTCTCTATAAAGCCATCTTACTTTGTTTGACATATATCACCACACTGACTTTCTAAGTATATCTCAAAGTGTTTTGTGAGCTATTTTGGAGAAGTTCCAAGGAAAAGTTATATCTGAAAGAAAGAGGTTTCAGGCACATTGCATAACCCATTAGTCTTATTAGCTGTGTTTTCATAACAGACTCTTTCACATTCCCTTGATGTAGACTGAAGCAGCCATAAAACTGTAACGAACAGACAGGGAACCTGCCACAAAGCAAATAAAAGTCCTGTGGTTGAAGCAGCTGTATTCCACCTCCTAGCTCACCCGTTTGAAGCAACCAGGCTTCCTGTTTGATTCCCTTTCAAGAGGCTGCACATTCTACAATCCCTTTAGATAGAATGCTGTGGCGTTACATAATTTTATGCACACACAATAACTACTCAAACATCCTGGAAGCTGCCAACATTCAATAATTTCTAAACTGTGTGGTTGCTTTCTCCACGATGCAGACTCTAGGGTCATGATTTTCACACGGCCTAATTCAGTGAACGCCACAGTACAGTAGAAATCAAATGTATAAACATGGAAATTGTTCGAGCGTCTAGATTCAAATGGTTTAAATGCTGTCCTAAAGTGTTTGCTAGGCACACAAAATTCCACCAGCCCAACTAGTCAACCCAATCATTAAAAAAACAACATGCAAGTACAGCATTTTGTTTTTCCATTGCTTTGGTACCAAAAGGTAAGTAGATTTTACATTGGGTGTGGTACACTCTTCTCACTACTATTTTTCAAGGCTGAACAGACAACATAGTTTTATTTAGCAAACTAGTATTGGTTTTGAGGGGAATTATTTTAGTTTTGGCAAAGCCAAAGACTTGCAGAATCAGCAATGAATGTTTCAGGGGAATAATGCCATTTTGGCAGATCTCTCCTATTTTCTGGACATACCAGAAACCTTTTCTAATTCTTGGACAGTTTCCAGCTTCTCTGTGTCTGATGGAGGCTGGATAATTTGGGCTTAGCTCCTTGCTTTAAAGCCGTTCCTCTGGTACTAGGAAGGCTCAACAACAAGAACATCAGACCCAGCTGATAACGTCTTTGTTTGCATATCCGTTTAGACTTAAGACACCAACCAGAAAGGCTGCTGCTATCACCTACGCTCCACGTTCTCTCCAATATTCTTCTGCATGAATATTCTCAAATCAAAAATATTCAAGTTTTTAATTTTACCACTAAGAAACCTTTTCTGGTTTTCATGTCAATACTTATTTTTCTTTGCAACTTTTATCTGATCTCCCTTCTTTGGTCAACTTCAAAATGTTTGCCTAAACCAACAAACATGTTGCTTCCCAAAATAAATGTCCTGCCCTGTTATTAAAATACAGTAAAGAACTGCTGCTGCTTCTTTTTTCTTCACATGCAGAAACATTGTGCATGGTCTGGATGATCAGCTGCTGGAAGAGGGAACAGGTACAACCTTTGGTCAACTAAACAGTGGTGTTGGCAAGCAGCAAAAGGAGTCCTGTCCATTCCTCTTTAACCAGATGGTGACAGATGCAACAAGGGCCTCAAGAATGAAGGAGGAAACAAAACACAAGTGGAAAGCGAGTAAATTTACAACATTAAACTGTGAGAAAGCAGAACTGGGCCCTCTCCCCACATGAGGAATCCAATTATCGTGTGTGTGTGTACACCCCGCCCCCCCAACTTCATTTATAATACATTGCAGAGATAAACCTACCTCCAAAATCGCTGAATTCTAAACGAGAGAGACAAATTCCATAAAATATCTTGGGGAGGCTGTCTAAAGTCAGGGATATACTGTTGTCCACCCTAGTAATTTTGATAGAGGTTTTATGAGCTACTGATAACCAGAAAGGCAGGAAGTGAAACATCCCTTAGAAAGCAGAAAGGACATAAGCAACAGAATAACATTACCAGAGATGGTGAATGGGATCAGAAATCAGTTAGTGGGTATGTCAACATAAGACATTTACTGTGGAGTTGACTAATTAACTCAGTAGTAAATGCTGCACATCTGCACATTCACCCCATTAGGTTGGAGTGAATTAATTAGCTCCGCAGCAGTGCATGTGTAGACGCTGTCCTAGCTGGCTAAGGCACAAGGGTGCTTCAGTGCAGGGGCTGCCTGCCAGCTAGTGCCATGCTGAAGCACCTTTGTGCCCCAGCCAGCCCCTCTGCAGCATATTAAGCTGGGGGAGCAGCTCTAGGCTGGCAGCCTGACCCCTGGGGCTCCCTGTCAGCTGGGACTGCTCTGACCTGGCTCAACATCTTGCAGCCCTGGGTGCACATTCAAATGGCACACCCAGGAGTAATAAACACTGGCGCAACAAGTGCCAGAGTTTATTGCTTCACATTAATTGCACATGTAGATGTGCCCAGTACCTTGCATATTACAGCTTATCTGACATACATGATATATAGCAGCAGCATCCCTTGGCACCACTGAATCAATACTAGCTTGGAGGGAAGAATCCTGTCTTCTGAATCATCAAGTATCATTTCCTAAAGTCTCCTTCAGTAACCCTAGTTGTACATTTTACCAGCTAACTAACTACCTGCTTTGTTTGCAAGATGACAAACATGACCATAGCTCAAGGTGTTGCACATAAAAATTATTAAAATGTACAAAATGATAGCTAAGTTGTACTGACCCTGCCCTACTTTTCCAAAACTCCAGAAATCCCTAAATATTCTAAATAATACCATCTGTAAGTGTTTTAAGGGGGAAAAGACAACTTTTTGGGGAAGTGCAGTATGTTGCATTAGGCAGGGGTTTAGGTTGACTTTTGTCAGAATCAAGGACACATAGGATCACTTTGTTTTCATGGACAGCAAAGCATGGCTTGTGCCAATAAAGTTACTTTGGGAGATTCTCCTAGCCTAGGTAACACCTACCATAAAACCATCTTTAATGGACAGCAAGCAAATGGATGCTGGCCCATTTGTTTCAAATGCACAAGATGCAAGAATTTCAGAACAACAGATAAGTCTCATGAAGAGAAGAAAGGTGTGCTCATTTGTTTAGTCATTTTGGCCCTGAGAAACCTAGAGTGGAGATTCTGCCTTTGCCTCAGGAAAATCTTACCAAGGCCTAAGTACAGGGCAAGACAGAGGATGGTCTAATGTGAAAGTTTTAAGGCTTCATTTAATTAAAAGAGGTCCTGTGATTGCACAATTATATTCCCAGCAGAGGAGTGGAACATCGAGGAATGTGGGTAGAAAAGAGAGAGGGAATCCTGAACCCCCATGGGATCTGCTTCTGGCCATTATTAACATACATTACAAAGGGCAAAAATACATTTCTGAAGTTCTGTTTAAATGATCTTGATTATGGCACAGCTTCCGTGATGAGACCCAGAGCCTTTGTAACTGAACGTACACACAGACAGAAAGTTCCTCCCTCCTCAAAAAAAATAGGGAAACAGGACGACCATTGTGAATCTGCACGTTTGGAACATAGTCAGAGTTAATTTTATTCTTTCCGGGGTGCCTAAACAATCAGAACAAGATGTCCCTTAAGACTGGATGCACAGAAAGTCCCTAGAAACTTCACCTATTACTAAAATCAAGACCTCTTGAGAGTTTCATAACAGTTGGTAACTGGCGAATCTGAAGGAAATCTCCTTACAAGGAGAACATTTTTGTGCTTCCGGAGTTTGCTTCTTGGACTATTCCATTTTAAGATCATGGACAGGCAAGGGAGACCTGCTGCTTGGTTCTGCTAGTGGGAAGGGAGTATCCCTTCCCCCACAGCAAAACATCACTCAAGAGACAAAAATTCTGCGGGAAATGGTGTTTAAAGAGAAAGCTTCTTCCGACTGCTCTGAAAAGGTAGGTTGTAAGGTGAAAATAAAGAGTTATGGACTGCTGCTGTGCCTGCACTGCACTCTTCTGGTACAGAAACGATTGAGGAATGATGACCAAAATCCAAAGTGTGAGGATTAGGCGGTTTCCAGCAGTTTCAAAAAGACATCCACTAGGATGAGAGACAGGTTGGAAACCTTTGTACCTCTATAATGCTAGCTATTCAGGGCCTGGCTTTACAAACATTAAAGATCAAATCTGGAAGCTTGTTAGAGCTAAGAAGGGAATGTTAACTCTGTGCCATAAGCTTTAGTCACAAGAACATGATCCTTTTATTTTTATTTTTTCCCTTTATTTTATGAAAATAAAACAGGACTAGAAGGAAAGAATAAACTGTTGACAAATGAGAAAAGAACAAGGACAACAGTAAAACATATGCCAGCACAATGCAAAATAATTATGTGATTATTTAGAATGTGACGTTTTTATGCACATAAACAGGATGTTTTCCTCTAAAGAAAAACCACTGTGGTTTCATAGGAATGTAAAACACCCTGAACATCAAGGTCGGTATATCAGTATTCTAAAAACGAGCCAAAACTACACACATGGAAGAACTGACATTAGCTCAATTGGTATAACATTGTTAAGGACAGCAGCACAATGCTGTACTTAGTACGTTTTAAATTAAAGGAATGATAAATAATATTTGGGGCTGAAAGCTGAAAATGTTTGTTTATGGTCAATCTATTTCTGACACAGCACAGAGATTTTCTAGTTACTACACACAAAGCCGTGAACCAATAACGTCTGATGAAGTGATGTTTGTTTGAATTTAAAGATAGCTTTTCAGAAGTATGAACTGCCCCAAGTCTCAAAATATGTTAACCCAGATGTCTAATGATGATAATTTAAATGTTAACATTATTGGCTACTTCACTGTTATTCCAAGCATGTAACAAAGGAAACATATTTATTCCATGAAGATGAGAATCATTTACTATGATCGCAGTCCCATTCTGCAGCACAATCTGAAGCAAATGCCAAAGGGGAGAAACACAGCCCATGAAAAATATCAAGAGTCACCAACAAGTAGCCAATTGCACAGAGCTCAATGGAGCATCCAAGGCCCATCGAAAAAAAAAAGTGCAAGAAGCTCAGCAGAGTGCCTGGATAGTGCAGAACTGGATTAAGGCCATCAGGGATGCCAGGCATATCACTACCATGATATTTCCTAGAGCCACAAGAACAGCAAAGAATGGGTTGGTGGTGATAACATCTAAAAGTGGCAAAAGTGAACCATGACGGCTCCAGAGCAATGGGCCTATTCTCCTCTCAATATGCTTGTAAGGCTTTTGGGAAGGAGAGGGGGGTGTTTTTTTTCTCTTTCAGAGACTCTCTTTAGATGCAGGCAGACAGTAATGGCCACATACAGACATTTAGTTTCTCCTAGGAGAGTCACTGCTCTAAAAGCAGATATCACAAGTGTACAGATGTTCAGGATTTTTCTCCCTGGCTACTCCAAAAGAAACATAACCTGGGAACAACCAGGGTTAAATCACTTCTGGTGGAATTTCTGCTGAGACAGCAAATGTCTGTATACGTTCTCTTCTGAAAGAAGCCACAGAAGTCCTACAGCATCCCAGGGTGCTTTGTTCCTACCACCCCCTCTTAGAGGCAATGTGTTACTTGCTGGACTCTAATGCTCTACTGTAGTAAATCATCAAATCTTAAATAGATTTAGCTTATTTTAGGTATCTATATGCTGCTGGTTATCAACAGGAACAATAGCAAAAATGTCTTGGATGTCTGAAAGAATCAATAAAAAAAACCATCAATAAAGATGTCAGACATTTTGGCCCATCAACATTTTTGAGTAATAGGAATGATCTTAAAATATTTTATAATGCTGTTGTTTTAGTCAAATACATTGGGGTTTTCTTTGCTAATTAGAATGTATAGTACTTGTACTTGTCCTGAGTTTCTGGCAAATGTAATGAAAGTTGTTTTAGCTTCCATATATTGTCATAACCCCAAATGTTTCATGGTGACCTGTTTCTGAAAAATAAGTAGAAAAGTCCTAAACAACTTGTCTCAGTGATAAGCAACTATGAGTCTCATATCATTTTAAGACTTGGCCTGTTTGTTTTTCCATTTTATGCCACATACTCTTAAAAGGAAGTTAAATGCTAATTAAAGTAACCTCTCTCAGAGGCTGACTTAGACACTGATAATGGTTAAATGGTAAAAGTTAAAAGACCCATATATTTATATTTGCTAAAATTTGTGACAGGGATAAATATAAGGCTAGCTATTTTAATGATACTTTTAACTTCCTTTACCTAAATCTCTAAGAAGTATGGCCAAGCAATTATTGAAAATAAAAACATTGTCAGTTTACAAATGCCTGCTTTGATTATTTGGTCTAATTAGGTTAAATTTAACAAATTCCATCTGAACAAATTGAAAGCAATTTCTGTTCGTTATGTCATAAATTATGTAAACTTTGGGTGCAGATGTGTTTAATGTGGCACATGGTCAATGCCATTATTTTGACTGAAGGTAAGTAAAGATTTAAAGCATATTTTTAGAATCTTTCTAGATAGTTTATACCCACTGACCTTCAGTTAGGCAAGTCAACAGGAAATTTGGTTGGCTAGCCAAATATTCTGGTTTAATAAAATTAATTCTATGTTTTGGAACAGTTGGGTATTATAATCTAAAGTTTTATCTAGGGGGTGGATTTATCTTTCATACACTCAGAATTAAAAACTTTGGTATAGTTTAGATAACTACCTAATATGTATTGATGGCCCTGATTTTCATTTATCATCATGCCTCAAAAACATTAATGAACGGCCCAGTGAGGTAAATAAATTTCATTATTCTTCTCATTTTACACATGGACAACTAAGGTAGAGTTCTGAACAGGACAAATTGCAAGCAGTTAGTAGTGTGTGGCTTCCTCCTAAAGGTGAAAAAGAAAAGCATAGAGCACACTAGATTAAGCCAAAGAGGTAAGTTTTTATGGTATAATATTTAAATAATTTAAACATTTACCACCAACATATAGACATATGGTACTTGTCTTTCTTTCAGAATTAATTCAAGTGTTGCCACTAAATTGAGTTCTGGGAATATATAAAAAAACACTGACTTCAGTTTGGTGCTTTTATTTCAAGTTGGCTGGTCCATCAGGTGAGTAAGCTACAGGTTGAGCTAGCAGAATGCATTAACTACTAACACAACCTCTCACTCATTTCAAGTGTTATTTCACACTGAAGCTGGGCTAACAAGAGAGGAGTTAACTCAAGTGGGGATAACTCAAATGAACTGCTGAAAATTCCAATTAGGTAAGATCACAATAACTGTAAGACCTACAAGCATTTGTTGTGAGGAATAAAAAGCTTAAGGTAGCATACAAGTTAAGAGTTATTTTTTTCTAATCTCAAGAAGACTGTGCTACACAGAATAATGACCTACCCCACTTTAACATTACAAGAAGCACTTAATATGCAAGGCAGAATTTTGGAATTTTGGCTTCAGGTAAATTTATAATTTTCCCAATCATTCCTACTCCAAAGAGATCCACCAGAGACGGCTCTTTGGGCAAGTCTAATCAAGGCACACCAATTTCCACAGGTAACAGTACAAAAGGGAATGATGTGGTTAGCATCACGCACAGCCGCGTACACCTCCACAGTTTAGCCGATCAGGTATCCATTATGATCCAGCTACATTAAATGCAAGGCAACTTTGGACATGAGTTGAGAGCAACTATCAGTGCATTCCTGAATCTCTCCTGTTAGTCTTAAAGTCAAAACTTACTAACACTAAGTGTGATACTACTCTGAAAAGTACCCTTTTGAAACTGGAGCTGCTAAAGAGATCTAATTGGCTTTGTTCAGAGTCATACTTAATTGCCTGGGAAAACAGGCCACTACTCACTTCTACTCTGACCACTACAGAGTCCATTCTCCCAGAATTGTGTTAGTTCCAGCCCACAAGATATTTCCAACATGACAATTATCATCACCATAAACATCATCAATATTATTATTCCTAACAACTCCACCATTCAGAACAAATAGAGTTAATGTTCACATATTAAAGCTGACATGCAAGAATACAAAACTAAGGAAATACTAATGGAGAACTGTTCTCCACTTAAAAATTCTCCCAATATACGAAGCATAGAAGCACAAAAAAGGGTCCTTAAGCTTCGGCACTTTCCAGATACTCCACTGTTCCCATCTGTTTAGGGTTTCAGAAGGTAGAGGGAGGGGTATTATTTGATAAAAGAATACTTGTTTGCTCTCTAGCAGAATACAATTATGTCTATTGAGTTCCAATGCTTCTCCAAAATCAGGGAAAAAACAGTTTCTACCTAGTTTCTACTGTAGTTAAAATTTCTAAGAAAAGTAAAGGCTAACACTTTTCTTGCAAGTTTGCATTATCTCTAGGTCAGGCGGAGCTTCAGCAATGAGGTCCAGAAGTGTACCAGAAGCTAGCTCACAGCGTCAAAATTTCACACACTGCTTCAGGAATATAAGAACTTTCATCCTGGAAAGTAAATGAACAATGGCCAGATATGCTTCAAGAAAATGACTACTGTATATTATTTATGACATATGCCAAAGAAGGTTCTTTGTGTGTATGGATCATAGAGATTCAACTATACAAACTTCTGACATAAGTCTTTATATATTGATAACATGCATCCTACAACAGTTATGTCGAAAGCAGTAAGATAGAATAGTCTTTTAAGATAAATATTTACCTCAGTATATGTTATCTTGCAGTAAGGTAGTTTTAAGTCTTTGCCACTGCCTCACTTCCCTGTCCTACACTTTAAATCAATTTGAATTTGTTTAGCAAATTCCATATGCACTACACTGGACTGTAAATGACAGATTTTATTAATTAAAGACAACAAATCACTGACAGAAATATATGTAACATAGGAAAAGACTAGGCATGGTTGCACTCTGAAAATGTCTTTGTAATTGTATCTCCTTTAGACAGGCATAATCAATTAGAAGTGGTCTGATTTTAACCAGTTGCAGGCTCATTACGTTGCATTCCACTTTGTGTTGATGAAAATCAGTTTCAGTCTGTGGCCTGGAACTCATATACAGCACTTCCTGGGGCCTCTTATATAAACACATCAAGAAACAGTTTTATTTGGATTTGTCCTTCCCCCTTTTCTTTTACTGAAACAACTTAAGAAATCAAGATTTCAGAAGAAAAAAAATTGGCTTATAACCAAAAATATGCTCACTGGTACAACATGTTTAAACTGTGAAGAATATTAAACTTCAGATAGCAATTACTGCTCACCATACTTCAGTGCAAAGCTTAAGATCATACCTTCTTAGCTGCTTGGGCTAGAATCTCATTAGGACAGTGCAGGCTGTATTTAGTATAACACAGCACTTTTTAATACATGAAGGCTGTTTGTCTTGAATGCCTTTTCAAAGAAAATGTAACAAAACAACTTCAAGTTTTTAAAAATACATTTCCCTTCTAAGTTTCTATGCCATCAAAATGTTGCCAACAATATAGTCATTATTAAACTATCATATGTGAATGTAATTAAGCAAGATCTTTCCAATAGAGTACACATGAACAGAAAGAAGATGGCATACATACACACACATAAAAATCAGTTCATTTAGAATCTAGTCATGTCCACAGCACAAAGTCCAAGAACGGGTGGGTCTCTCGAAGTTGGGAAATGGTTATGAAAGCTTAGCGTTCTATGCAGGTAAAAAGACAGGCCTCTCTCTACGTCAGGCCTATGAAAAGTCACTCTTTGGGGGAGAGGTTTCAGGGTTGTGGCAGGAGGGAGGTTTGTTAACAAAGATGGAATCTGAAAACCTTAGTTAGAAGCTTAGAGTGAGTCCCCAGGCACGTATGGATGAGACAGTTCAGTGGAGAACCCACAATCAGTGGTTGGTGACAGGTGAGACCCCATTAAGCAATCTTTGTAGACAAGCAGATTAGAGAGCAGGTTGCTACGGCCCCAGGAGAGATGCAAGTATTAGGTTCAGATCTTGCTGGAGAGTGGAATCTCTTGCTGGACAGAAAACCTTGGTTAGGCACTTGGGGAACTGCAATGTTCCTGGTTAGGAGACTGTTAATGGCCCTGACCTCTCAGAGAAAGGGGGTATTTCTCTGAGAGAGAGTGCATGACAGCACTATGGGTAGAAAAAGACATTGCCCAACGGAAGTGGATCAGATGTGGTACATGCCCCACCACAGCTAATCCATTTTACTGGGCAACACACACATGCACACTGCCCTTTATCTTGCCTTGGGCCCCCTACCTGATGCAGAACAATGGGCAATGTGTTCCTAGATCCCTAGCTGCTTCATGCTGGGTCCTATGCTGGCCTGTGCCTCATGAAGAGGGGCACTTGGGAAGTCAAAGTGATATGGCTGAAGACCAGAAGCCTGGCTGGTGTAATCTGCCCCTAATTCATTCCCTGGATGAGAAGCCCTGGGCCAGAAGGGACACATCTGAAAGGTAGGGAAGGATACTTGAGGGCATCAAGCTGTAAACCAGAACGTTTGCAGAGGCTGTCACGTGGTCCACTGCTTCTCATATGATCTCAGAACTGTGTCATTGACAGAGTTAAGAGAAAAGTCCAATGAAGAAAGTTCCATCAGCAGAGCCAATGGACCCAAAAATGGGAAAAGGGTCTCAGACAAGGACTGGTTCTGGCAGGAAAAGGTCTATCTTGAGCCAAGGCAATTAAAAAAGACTAAGGAATAGGAAGTACGTGCTGCACGCAGCACTGAGCATAAGAGGCCAGAAAATGTGCATCGTACAGATGAAAAAAAGCCAAAAAGATCACTGAATTTAGTATTTAAGGAACAGGAATGTACCAGCATGGAATGTATATGTGAGCAGGCATTCAGACAAGAACTGAAGCTACTCCATCTCTCAAAACAGATATTAAAGAGAAACTGCATGGACAAACTGCATAGTCGGGTGAGATACAGACAAACTTTTGGGTATGAAGTACCTTCCTCGGGTCGCTGAGGAAAAACAACACATCTAGGGCAAGGGAAAACTGTCTGGAAGAGTATTTCATACCCAAAAGCTTGTCAATCTTCATCACAATTCTACAGTTAGCCCAGTAAAAAATATCACTCACAAAAAGCTTTGCCCCTTTCACTTTTTCTGGACCATCACAGCTAGTACATGACTATCACCTATTAACCATTGTAACTCATTACAAAAAAGGTATCAATTCTTTTTCCAACAGGGGTTTTTGACAAAATTAGATGCAAAGGCAACGCCTTTCAGCCCTTGGTGAGAAGGAACATATTTCCCTACTCCTCTGCTTCCCTCCTTCCCAAAGACTAGGCCCTCAAAGTTGTCACAAGTATATATTCCTCTAGACACCTACATAAATCCACTGGTTTTTCAGAAATGGTCAGCATCCAGTAGTTCTAATGGATCTACTATATTCACTCAATTCCAAGATGAGGTTTGTTTCCCCATTCAAAATGAGAAAAACAAAGCCTCATCTTGGAATCAAGTGAAAACAAAGTACCTGCAGTCAGAAGAGGCAGCAGGAAACCATTTGGTAAAGCATAGGGCAGTGAGGGATCCAGTGCAAAGGCATGGAGCTGTATGGAACCCATGGTGGCACAAGACCCAGCACAAAAGCATGAGGTGGCACAAGAGACAGGGTGGTGCAGGACCCAGCACAGAGGCACAGGACCTGATGCACAGGTACAGGGGAGCACAGGACCCGGCATGAAGGCACCCTGCAATGTGGCACAGGGCAGTTGGGGGGCAGGTGGCAAGAGGGGTGCCAGTGGGGGGCAGGCAGCAGGGACAGGTGGTGGTGGAGGCAAGTGAAGAGGAGGGAAGGTGGCAGCAGGCTTGGGGTCAAGAGGCTTGGGTCAGACTGCCTGCCCTCCCTTGCCAATTGTTTCCCCATTGCTTGCCCCCACCATTGCTTTCCCTGCTGCCACAGTAGGGGGCTTAATATAAGATGATCCTCCAATAATTAGATTCCATACATGACAAATACTACCAATTTGTAATTCACGTAAATATGAGAACCAATGTATCTATGTCCTCTCCATGCTTAATAGAGTTCAGAAAATCTCTGCAGCTGACTTAGAAGTATATTATTTATGACTTGCCTTTTCTTCTAGATTTCCCCCTGTAATCAACCATCATGACCAAGATATCAAGATATGCAGCTCGGGTCACAAAACAAGGATTTTGCCTAGAAAACAAATCGTTGAAAGAATGTTAGTTAATAATGAAATTCGTGCATTGCTTAGGCTGCCATTCAAATACAAAGAAAAATTACTATATCAGAAATCAAAATAGCTTAAATCTATTAGGCTTAATTAGTACAGAGGACCCAGAGAGTACAATTCTGGTCCAGACCAAACCACTGCCATCATATTCCCCTCAGCACCAAATCCCTTATTTACACATTTCACATTTCTAAGTACAGGCAGTCCTTGACTTACAACGTTTTGAGTTACAATGTTTCGCACTTACACCGTTTATAAATTGACACCCTGTTTCAACTTTCTGATCTCAGTTTCGACTTTACAATGCTTGATCCAACACCACGCCAGCGAACAAGTTTGCTGTGCTGCCCATCTCCCTGGAGAGCATCTGTCTGAACTTCCTTGGACACTTTCTTTAAGAAAGCAGACAAGACCCCAGAAAAACCTGCAGCCAACACTCCTGAGAAGACTCCAGCCAAGAGCCCTTCAAAAAGTCCAACCAAGAGCCTTTCAAAAAGTCCAGGAAAGTCACCTCAAAGAAGTCCTTCCAAATCCATATGATTGCTATTTACAATACAAATACATTAATGTAGCTATATTACTCATCTATAATTGATTGAGTACAAAATTCTGGGTTATTTTTGGTAAAAACAGGGTATCAGGCCTTGGTTCAGGAACCAATCCCCCATTTATAACATTGTTTCCTATGGGAAAATTGTTTCCAAGTTACAGCATTTCGATTTAAGACAGTTTTCAGGAACCAATTGTGTCATAAGTCTGAGGACTGCCTGTACTTTATTTAGGAGACACACAAATTGATTTATCAGTTATGGCAACCAGTCTGTTTATTTTCCTTATTGTTAATGTATTTAATTAATAAACAGAACAAAATCAAGAGGCTATATATCCTCCCCAGCCCACCACAAAATACTGGAAGAAGGACACTTTGTGCCTGAAAGTCTATCTGACACTGCTCTTGAACAGAGGCATAATGAGGCAGCCAGGCACTTGGGGAAACAGCAATTTCTGGTTCCTGCCACCATCGTGCTGGTACAGCTGTGGCAACAGCAATGGAACTGCTTTTTTTCCATTCAAAACCAGTGCCCAAGGTGGCTGGTTGCCCCATTCAAGTTACACCACTGTTCCCGAAATGTACAGCTGGTTTAATCAATGATATCACACAAAAATGCCTTGCATCTTATCCATTTCCAGGACCATTGTGGCTATAACAACACTCCAACCTCCTTTCATGAGTTTGTCAAAAAACAGCCCACAACACCAGGGGCTGTTGCACCAAACTGCTGCACCTTTACTTAGACACAGCTCAGTTAGATTTAGACCCTGTTAGCATAAGATTTTAAATTGGGATTCTGGTTTAATTTTTCAAACCCCCCACATTTAATACTGGGGCCTTCCTTTTTATAGCATCAGTCAGCTGTAAACCATTTTCTGCACTGTAGCAAACCACAAGTAATTCAAATCATCTGGACAATTACAGAGTTAAGCGAGTCTTATTTCTTCACTTTTCTTTACGTTACTATCACTGCATGTTATAGCCAGAACGGCCTTCACTGGAGCATAACTTACAAAGTAAAACAGAAATGTGTTGCAATGCATACATAAATGGATCTAGTGAGTGTGGGGGGATGGGGGATAGCTTGTATTTAAAGAAAACCATGGGAGAGCCAAGCCAACACAAGCTTGAGATGTGACTAATACGCAGTGTTCTATATTTCTACTTTAGCTGACATTTGCTTTGCATGCTTATCTTTTAAGTTTGAAACTCATTCAAGAATTTGTTAATTAAAATATATTTCAAGAGAGATTCTCAGTTTCACAACTTCTCTAAAATTCTAGAAAAAAACAACACACTGGAACATTTTTGCAAGTTTACACAGATATACAAAACCCTGACATGCAAACGACAAGTTTGCCTTCATAACCTCAGTAAAAGTTTTGCAGCTGTATTTGACTATGGAGGAGTTAGTCCCTGATGGCAATGGAAAGACCAGCTGTTGTAACACATTCCGTGGAGAGGGAAACTCAGTTATGAATGTATATAACCTAACATGTTTACCTTGCTGGACAACAACTTTTTCATGCTGGATATATCATCCTTATGCACCACTCTATGCAACCATCTTTAAAAAAAAAAAAAATCCAACATATGAAAGAAACACAAACTCCTGGTAATTTTTTTCCTGGCCCTTTCTGCATGGGAAAGATTAGTTATGGGACAATGCAGAAAGAATCTACAGCCACTTTTGAATAATTAGCAGATCATGGTAAAAAGTGTTCTGCATTCTACCAGTATCACTATCCGCAGAATACACTGGGTATCAGGGGTGTGCGAAACAAGCTGTATTCAATTAGGATTCAGCCTGAACGGTGGACAGTGATTCGATTAGTTGATTCCGATCACTGTCCCGATTCAATTTGGCTGAATCCAAATCTGAAGATTCAACACTGATTCGGAGAACCAGTAATTCGGCCATAGACACAGCTTTAAATGTTATACCTTGAGGTACCAGGCGCAACTCATGAACACTGCTATGGTGGGGCAGATGGAGCATCCCACAGGAGCACGGGGGCCCTGCCTGACTGCCCCCTGGCTTGGCAATCGGCCTCGGGGGGGGAGGCTCAGGTTCCCCCCCAGACGCAGGAGACACCAGTCGCCAAGCCAGGGGGGCGTTAGAGGGCCCCCTGGCATGCTCCCTGGTGGACCCAGAAGTGGACTGGAAGTGCTTCTAGTCCACTTCCAGGTCTGCTGCCAAGCACGCTGGGGACTCCCCCCGCGCTCCCGTGGGCTGTTCCACCATCTCAGCATTCATGAGCCGCACCTTATACCTCGAGGTACATTGAAAAAAACATATAAAGCTGTGTCTATGGCCGAATCATCTAATCTCTCCGAACTGATTTGGCCACTGAAGCGGACTGAATCTCCGCTGAATCGAATCAGTGACCGAAGCTTTGCACAGCCCTAACTGGGTATTACTTCTAGTAATCTGAAAGACATATGAACATATAATTGATTTAGATTTTGTCATTTAAAGGGAGGTGGTCATAGTCCTTTTAAATGAAAAACAAATCCGTTTACCATCATATCAGTCCTGCTGCATTCTTTCCTTTCGGATTGTATTAAAGA
>NW_005842047.1:1969368-1971919 GCF_000455745.1 Alligator sinensis
CTGCTGAATTCTTTCCTTTCGGATTGTATTAAAGAATCTTTCTTCATATAACTGAAGTACCAGGACTTGACTGGTACTTCAGTGTGAGATGGTAAATGTAGGTATAAATTTAAAGTTTGATAGAGCAAACATGAGATCTTATTATCATGAGTAATTTCTTTTACCAAAATAAATACAGGAATTGGAAGGAAAGATTGGAAATGGGCAAATAAAACTCAAGAATTTCCAGTGATGTAGCTGGTCCCATAAAATTTGAGTTGTGTCAGAAGATGCTGGCTCTCAGAAATAAAGCATGTTACAGTTTTCAGACCCTAAGAGTTCCAAACACTATTTTATTTTTCTTTGGAGATATTCACTTGCAAATGAGTTGATGCCTTAATGATTCCTCCAGAACATGATACATTAATGGAAAGCCATTATAATTATTTCATGCTGTATGTTTATAAATAGTTTACAATGCATAATACAACACAGCTTGTATACGAGTTTATGAACAACTGCGCAACTTTTAATACTGATTTTTGGATTTTCTTTGTCCCCTATAAGTGAAAGAGATAAAACACTGCAGAGAAATCAAAACACTCTATAAATTAAGAGTCAAAAGCTTGCCCAGAGTACAGTTACCTAACATGAAGAATGAGGTCCATAGGAAGCCACCATTATTTCAACCTGCCTACACGTGCACATACAAATTAACCAATTCAAGTATTTACTTGAATACTAAGCGGAAATTGCAATTCTTGTCCGTATCAATGTTTTCAATTTTTCACAAACTGGTTTTGCAGCAACAAGATGCTCAAAGATCTGATGCTCAATGTATCAGAAAAGAGAATGACTAAAGAGATGACCTTAGACCAGGGGTTTTCAACCTTTTTGGGTCAGTGCATTTCCAGCGGCCGGATGCAGACCAGTATAGCCCTAGTGGCCAAATGCTGAGCAGGGGGAAGTGGCACGCGGCTGGACACTGAGCAGGGCAGGGTGATCTGGAGCAATGGCAGTCGCCACATGTGGCCTTCTTTCCCCCCACCACATCCAGCTGGGCAGGCAGTGCCTGTATGGGATGGTGCATGGTGGCGCTCCGTCCCCGCCTGCCCGTGCATACTCCCTAGGGCCTTCTCGGGTACCCCCAGTTGACAAACCCTGCCTTAGACAAATTAAATAGCAAACTGATGGCTCCAAAACTATCGTACCCCATTACCTGGATTGAGGACAATGACAGCTCTGACAGAGTTCAGTTAAAACTGGAGTGGATGCTAGGCATGCAGTATTCCAACTGGAGCTCAGAGACCACAAAGGAGGGCTTTCATCCAACATACATTTTCAGTTTGTATTCTCCCTCTCCAAAGAAACATGGCTGATGCAATCTTTACTGAAGAAGTAAAGACAGCATCAGAAGCTTCTTTATTATCTCATGGCAAGCCAAACATTTGTTCTTGGCTTGTTTCATTGCTCTGATGATATAAGTAAAACTCCTAGCAATATATGCCAGCTGGACAGAGCAGAAAATTCAGTTTTCCCCAAAGTGAAAAAATTCCAGTGTTGCTTGGACTGTAACAAAGATTCACAGAACACAATCAGAAATTGATTTGTATAATTCACCCAGAAGTGGGAGAGCATATGTTGATGTGTTTAATGTTTTAAGTTGGAAGTCTCCTAAGGAAAGGTAGACTCTCAGGTGCCACTCTACTCCACCTTCTGCATGAATAGGAAAGAGAGATAATTGTTCAAGAACATACATGAAGAACCTGGACTTGACAAGACTTGCACACATGATGGTATGTCTACCTTATAATCAGGATAGGGACTAAAATGTAGTGTAAAGGTACTGGTAAATGAGTTACCTCAGATACCAGAAATGGTTTAGCTGAAGCAGCTTGGAGTCCAGTGCGGACTGATTTATCCTGTTTCCCAAGGAAAATAACCCCACACTTCTGTAGCTAGACTACTACTAGTACCCAAGCTATAAATTAAAAAATGGCTCAAGTATCTCTATACTATACACCAGTCACTGCTCTGTCTGCAATGTAAGTATGACACAAAAATGGAAAAATTTAGTTTCTACAACCTCCATTATTTTTTTAGGCTTACTGCTCCTAGATTTCCAACATTTCTAAGATTAATCAGACACAACCTCTGAAAGTCATGTGGCATTAGGAAGTCCATTCCAACATTTCTTGTAGCACTGTGTGATGCCTTGTTTGGCTATTAGTTGCCCCTGCAAGAGATAAATGTAAGACACAAGCTGTCCCCTGGGGTTGATTTCAATGCCAGACAACATAGTTTAACACTGTATGAACTTAAACCCAACTTAAATCTTAGAAAATGGACTCAATTCTCTCTGCACCAGAGGATGCCCACACAGGATGCCTGTTATAAGACAAGAGATTCATTATTTTGTGGAGAGGATGCCGGGAGTCTTTCAGAAACTTAACTTAGTAAGAGGTAGGAGCAAACAGACCACCACTTGAGTAAGATGAGACCTTGCAGGAATGTGTTTTAAAGTTGATAGGGAAGGAGATGATAAAGAGAGAAAGAAGAGTCAGGACTCCTA
>NW_005842047.1:1971999-1979295 GCF_000455745.1 Alligator sinensis
CCCCCCCCCGGTACCTAGTAAGGAATTTGGTAGGGTTAAAGGTTCAAGTTCTTCACCTGAAAGAACCTACTGAATTAGATGTATGAAAGGGAAATAAGGTTTTGTCTGAGGCCCTCAACTGCAGTATTTTCTTTTGAGTACTTTTTCTTTTTTTGTACACTGAAGCAAATGTAATGATTAATGTTTCATCTTTGTATTTGCAATTGAACTTTGGAACCCAAAAAAATGAAAAATCAATTGTGGTCATCCCCTCAACACCAAAAGCTGATGTCCACAAGTTATGAAGCATCATCACTGACATTTGGGTTAGACTTTCATGACTGGCCAAATCTGTATTCCAAGGCTAAAGAAATCAATATTAATGCTGATATGTAAACATAAAGAGCTGCAGTCATTAGTAAAAATAAACATTTTATGAGTTGACAGAATCTGAGCAAGTTTTTAAGAAGAAAAGGCTAAAATCAAAGTAAAACAAACAAAATAAACAGAAAAACCTCAATCTCTCCCTAGAGAAAAAACAATAAAACACCCCCAAAACCAAAAAAACCCTTCAGATATTCCTTTTACTTTGTGGGTTCACATTTGAATTCTATGACAAGGCTTAAATTAAGCAGTTATATAATATTGGATCATTGGGGTAACAATAAGTTATTTGTTTAAAAGAAGAAACTGACTGGTATGTGAACCAGGAAGTGTACATTTCACAAGCTATTCTCCCTCTGCTAACATAAATCTGAACTGCTAGGCTTAGAATCTTAATGTGCAATATTGGATTTTGTTCCAGCTGGCTTTGGAATGTATAATCATGTAGGAGCCCCTTTGATTTTTGTTCTACCTTTACCTCCTCTAAGCACTACTGATTGTAGACTAGGTTTATATAACATGAAATCAAACCT
Source organism: Alligator sinensis (assembly GCF_000455745.1). Taxonomy (NCBI): domain Eukaryota; kingdom Metazoa; phylum Chordata; order Crocodylia; family Alligatoridae; genus Alligator; species Alligator sinensis. The sequence goes on from NW_005842047.1 coordinate 1,972,896, forward strand.
TGCTCTCTCTCAGTTTGAAGCTCTGAAAATATTTTTTTTAACAAAGTTTGTTTCATCTTTTATAGTAAAGTCATGCTCAATACATGGCAATAATTGGTTGGCTTGCTTTGGACTGCAAAAGCTGACGTGAACTGAATTGGCATTTATTAGAACAACCCAAGAGTGTTAGGCAAGCATATTCTGTGTATCATGCTCATTGGACCAGGTGTATATTGCAGAAACAGTACCTGCCTTGACTTCTGACACTACGTGCCTGTTGAGTCACTGGTGTATTTTAAAGGAAGTAGACATGAATGAGTTATGGACCAAGTCACCCCCTATGTTGTTTCCTATGTTAAACTCAAACCCATGACCTCAATTCTGCCAGAACAATGAGAAAGGATTTGAATCATGAATGTAGTACCATGCATAACCAATTCACCCTTCCAACCCCATTTCTACCAAACTCAGTAGAAGTTCTTAACCCTAATCTCTATTCATTTGAGAATGTTACTTTTTGCAGTCCGAACTACGTGAATATCCTTTCCTTTGTGGGATCGTTTCATTCTTAGCAGCTGTAACTTCCAATGGAATTATTTAAAGAGAATACTGGAAAAGGACACACAGATCATTGTCTGTTCATTCACACAGGTTTCTCTGCAGAAAAGCACACTCTGTTCCAATGTTAATAACATTTATTTGATTATAAAATACATACAGGAGTTCCAAAATATAAAATGGAAATCTATATTAACTTTATAACATCGGTTATGAACTCTTCTCTCAATAAAATCTGATATTTTCAAAAATACGTAATGAGCTTTGGCCTTGCTGTTTTTCTCACTGTAATATAAAAGTTGGAATAACAATTAGCTGGACAATTCTAACGTTGACTAAGTCTCTAATTTAGTCAAGTCACTATCAGTAAGTTCACTAATCAAACTGTGAGGATAAAACTATTTATATGCAACTAGGTAGCTAATACATAGAAATAAAGCAGATTTGTTTATAACGGGGTGGCAAAGATGCAGCCAGTGGGCTAGGTCTGGCTCATGGAGCTGCTTGGACTCACCAGGCTACTGGCAGACCACCAGAAGTTGGGAAGCGTGGCCTTGGCATACTGTGGGGTTCTCCAGCAGACCTGGCTCGACACTGCTTACCCTGTACCCATCCTGTCCTCAGCGGATTCCTGGACCCTTCACTACCTCCAGCCCCTTTGCTGCCACTGGACCTCTTGCCACCACGGTGGCCATCCCCATGACCTGGGCTGGATTCGCCCTGCAAGAAGCCCCACAATTCGGATCTGGCTTAGAGCCCCAGGTGAGTTTGACGCCCCTGATTTATAACATTTAACATATAGCATTTGTGGGACTGAAATAGGACAAAATATTTCAAACTGCTCTACAGATCTTTAGCACCATAATTTCCATGGTCCAAACTAATGCATTAACTTAAACACTGCATAGTTAACACTAAAATCAAGGTGTACGTACAACCATTTTGAAGAACAATGTGATGTTGCAGTAAACAAGGAACTCTTTTATGTTTCTTCATTGTTTGTTATTATCATTTATCACCCAATGTGTTTAGTCCCTGCTGCCTCCCAGAAACAAGAAATCCATTAAATCCTCTGAGAAGCTCCTTCTCCTCTTAGCAACACTCAGGCCCATGAAAGGGGCTACTCATGGGATCTGGTATTTTCCTTTTATTGAGACCTTCGTACATGTTACTGATACTTTCTGATAATCTTCTCCTAATGGGATCAATTAGTCTGTCTACCTAGTAGCTTAGTCATCCTATATTAATTTCTGCATCCCAGAGTGAACAAAATATCGTAAGTTGATTAGCATTCCTTCAATGCTGACAAGACAGCAAAGCCCTTAAAACATCATAGTCAACCACATCTCATAGATCAGATCCATAATCTGTTTATATACATGACTAGAATAAGCCTGGAATTCCACTCCTCAAGTCTTAAACCATGTTCTACAACATCTATGTCTACATCAGAAGGAAAAGAAATGAGCAGCCTTATGATGAAGACAGGACATGCAAAGTGGTCACTTGGCAGTCCTTACATTTTTTGACCACAGTGAGAAGTAAATAGGGCAGCTTCTTCAGAGGCCGAATTCAAATTGCCATTATTCTTTATCTATTTACCTCATTCTGTTCCCCCTCCCGCCCCTACCAACCTCCCTTATAGAGTTAAACTGTTTGCTAATTCTGAAGGATTTTCTCTGTACAAGAATAGACAATCTGAATTTTCCAATGAATGACTGCCTGTAACAGAGAAATCTTCTTGTGTGGGTTTATGTCCATGAAGATAAGTAGCTTCATTAATAGTTCATTATAGTAGTTCTCAAACTGGGTGCTGTGAAACTCTTTGAAAGGTGCCACAGAGCAGTCACTGCTGCAGCCATGACCAGGTAGAACTGCCCATGCATTTCTGTTTCCAGGAGACATGTGCAGAGCTCCTGAAATGACTGTGGCAGGAGTGTACTAAGTCAACTTTTCTGAATTTAGTGGCATACAGATTGAGGTACGCTGCTGTACAGTCTCAGTTGTTTCCTGTTTATGAACATGTTGTAGATGATCTTGAACCAATATGGTCCCTTAGTTTAAATGGCTCTTTTCCAATATTAATTTGGTAAACCTAATGTAGGCAGGGGCACCCAATCCTTTGGGATGCAGTCGCTTCGAAGTATAACTCTGCACAAGCCCTCTAGAAATAAAGGCATGTGGAGAACTTGAACCTGGCTGCGGCACCCTTGAAAGAGACATCACAAGTGTTTATCAGGTAAACTGCATTATGAGGATATGATTATTCTTTATAAATATATTTGGGGTGTGAATATCAGACAAGAAGAAGAGCCATTTAAGTTAAGACACCATATCAGCACAAAATGAAGTATGTATAAAATGATCATAAACTGAGACACTACAACAGTGGTTCTCGAGCAGAGTACCACTAAATTCGGAAAAGTTATGGAGGGGTGCCTTGAGTCTAAAAAGGTTGAGAACCACTGGTTTAGTAATTTAAAGAGGTTCAAACACTGCACACTGCTAGTCTGGAGACAATATCACAGCTTCCAAATATATAGAAGTGTTCAGAAGACTCCAAGACTTCCATCCAATGGCTGTTCAGGTGCCATTATAAAATATGGCTAGCCTCAATACAGACTCAATCACCATATTAGGAGAAACTATGCTTGCAGTCAGTTCAATTTCTCTATTCCTAGTCAAATGCAAAAAGTACATCACAATTTTGGTCACTCTATCTTAATGAATAACTGCACAAGATGTAAAGCAAACATTTGTCCCAACACAATTCATACAGAAGGAAAGGACCTTATTGACTGTTTCTGCCTTATATGCTCAGTAAATTCTCTCCCACCAGTTTTAGAAGTTGGGGTTGGGAACAAAACCAATACAAAGCAGCATCCAGGAATTTACAGATTACACAAAATTCTATAAAACCACATTGTGTCCAGCAAGAGCTGTTGCAACAATCAACAACCACCACAACAAAACCACGAGAATCCATAGGTACTACAAACATATATCACAAAATGCAACGATAATTCATACAATGTACCAAATGCTCTCAGAAACAATACAAGTAAAACCAGACAGAAACTAAGCACCAGAATGAACTCACAGAAAAAATATTAAGGACACAGACAGATGAACACCAGTAGGAGCACACTTTTCACAGAACAATGACTCCCTTTCTGACCTCACAATCCTTGTGCTCAAAGTGGATTTATAAAACACCTTCCAAAAACTGTGCAGAAATTAATAACCCTACCGAACAGTAATAAATGTGGACTTAACAAAGACAGTGGCTTAATGACTCATTACAGTCTAACAAATACTTCTACTAATCTCCCTGCGCTGCTCAGGTTATAACGACACTTTTCCTTCTTGAATGGTCTTGCCCTTCTTCTAACTAGGTTGCCTATTCCACTGCACTCCTTTTATTTTACAACAGCCCCTAATAGTATCTCTTCACTCTTAATTTACAACTCTCCTCTATTCCTCCTAGGAGACTGTTTGCATTTACCTGGAGTTAAAAACAAACCTTTCCTTCCTTTGTTATTCAGCTTAGCCTGTGTCTGCCACTTTCTCAGACCTGATGAAGGCTACTTTAGGCCCTAAAGCTTGTCCAATGGCCAAAATTTCTCCCAGCTATACAATTAGTCCAATAAAAGGTACAACTAAAAACCCTTGCCTTTCATACAGTAAGCTCAAGACATTTAAGAGTGGCAGAGTAAGGTAACCAGGTCCAAGATTCTTCTTGGATAGCCATCCCATAAACACCTTGAAGGGAAATAAGAATGAGAAAGTTCTCTCTCAAATACAGGACAGAATTTCATTTAAACTTTCAAAAGCAGCCTACCTTCTTAACCTTATCCTTTCATGAAAAAGCAAGTTAGTGGAATGTTAAATATTTTCTGGCATGTTTGGAGAGGCTAAAGATTCCCAAAATACCTGGCAGGAACACGCTGCTTGCCTGATTAAATGTGTAGATAGTCGAATTGTGGCCTACGTACTGGAGGATACTACAAAAGCCATTGCACAAAATCTTGCATGTCTGAACATAGGCAAAATCAGTCAAAGTTTATGGACTGTACTGTGCTCCTTAGTCACAGCTGCAGAAAGGAACTTTGTGTGACAAATCCTTCCCCAATCCTGCCTTGTTCCTGGAACGCTGGGGGAGTAAATTACTGTAGATGTTTATACCTACCTTGGCTAGGCTTCCTCATGCCATGTCTCATCCATTCTCTGTTTATTCCTTGCTGGAGTCCCAAGAATCCTTGCCAGAGTCTGCTCTTCCCCACTGAGGCCATATTTCTGACCCAGGCAGGCCATATTATCAGGAGTCAAATGGGTGGGAAATCTGTTATTACTCCCATGCACAAAGGACCTGTTAATAAAATGAGATCTGGCCCTTCTGTGGGTTACTCCAGCTTTCTGCCAGCTCTGTAGAGCTAGTGGATTTTCCTTCTGGAAGATTAGATTAAGCAGCTAACAAAAAGATGCATCCAAAATAAAAAATAAGGGTAGGGAGGGGAGAGGGACCTTGTAAAATCAAAATGGCAGCAACTTTCAGGATTTCTATAAATTTTAGAAGAAAAATTAAGAGGTTATCATATATACAGAGCTGCTCAGTAATAGTGTAGAAACCATACATGTTAGCCTGGTTACTAGTCTTTTTTCTGTATTGCTATACTGATGTAACTCAGTAAGAGTGTGGCTGAAAACAGAGCCCGGATGGAAAAGCATGGGTCAAGAAAGCCATCTTTCAAATCAACCCTGAAATGCTGTTAAAGAACAATACCAGAATTATTAGCATAAATGAGTTCGCCTCCTCTCCAGCCAGCCTGCAGAACCTGCTTTGAACAGGGCATGGGGAAGCCAACAATGCAAAAACCTCTAGAAGGATTAAAAAAACCATGAAACAACAAACACTCCCTCAAGACTCCTGAGCTAGGGACAGAATTTACACATAAACCAGTTTAAGTGATTAGGAACCAGTTTAAACCTGTAACAGAACAGAAGTTCAATGCACATAAACTGGTTTCAAAATGGTCGAACCCAGTCTAAGATGAACCTGGATCAGGGGTGGGCAAAATGTGGCCCACCAAGTTATTCTATCCAGCCTGTGGGTCCCCTAATAAATTTAGAAAATTAATATATATCTGCCCCTGGCTGCCTGTCATGCAGCCCTCGATGGGTCACCAAAACTCAGTAAGCGGCCCTCTGCCCAAAACAATTGCCCGCCCCTGACCTGGATGGATGTAGCATCAGATTTCACTAATTTGGGTTAAACTGGTTTATGGAACTTTTGTCCCAGATCCCCTCCCAACTCAAGTTATTTCATAGTCCCCCAGCATCCCAGGCTGCTTTGCAATGAATCCTCTGCTCCCTAGCCTGCTTCCTGCTTGTGCCTGTCAGCCCAGTGGGAAGGGGCAGGGGAATGGACCCCCAGGTCCCCCTAGCCCAGGTCTGCAAGTACAGGGGAAGGAAGAGCCCCCTCAGTGGGGGGGTTTCGTCCCCCCACAGCCCAGGGAGTGGGGCTGGGATCAGCTCAGCCCCATCCCCTTGTCAGCCACCTGCCTCTCTGAGAAACAGAGAAGGGGGCGGGGAATGTACCCCTGGCCTGGCACCGCCCCCCACAGCAGAAGTCTGCATGGGAAACCCCTGTGAGGGGGCTTTTCCTCTGCCCACATCCCAGGGAGCCGGGCTGGGAAAGCCCCAGCCTTGTGCCCTCATCAGCTGGTTGCTTCTCAGAGGCAGGGCAGGGCTGCGGCTCCCCCACCTCTCAGGGGGAAGGGGGGGCAGGGGGGGCAGGGGTCCGTTCTCCCTGCCCCGTCTCTCAGAGAGGCTGATGGGTGGGGGGGGGGGGGGGGGGGGGGGG
>NW_005842047.1:1979305-2000030 GCF_000455745.1 Alligator sinensis
TGGTCTGCTGGCTCTCCCTCCCTGCAGCTGACACCAGGGGCCAGAAGTGTGTATCCAGCAGCCAATTTAGATGTGCGCTGCTGATCAGCTTAGTTGGGCAGCCTTCAGCAGTGCCTGGTATGATGGGAGATGCGCATGAGCACCCCCAGGCTCCTGGCCTGAGCCAGCACAGGCTTCTGCCTGCTTTGGCCGCCAGAAGACTGAATGTCTGTTCAGCTTGTTATTGGCTCTATGTATACAGCTTAGAAAAGCCTGTGAAGACTGAATAAATTTCTCTGTGGGCTTTTTGAACGTCTGTACTTAGCCCTAACTCCCTCAGTTGTTGTTCTGGGGCACCATGGCAGACTTCAGGACTCAGCTTGAGGCATATAAAGAAAGTAAACCTGCCTGCATGACTATTCGTACAGAAACATCCAGAAGCACAGTATGCGTGGGAGTTACAAGATGCGTTGCACACAGTACCGTACCTAGAGTCCCAGCCGCCCAGGGCTAACTTTTAGTATTAAGCCCCCCTTCGCTAGAGATAACATTACTAATAATTTTTAAATTACCATTTTTGGGCCCCCTTTCTGTCTGGGCCCCAGGCAGCCACCCAGTCCACCCATGCCTGTTTCTGGTCCTGGCTGCATGGTTGTTCCTGAAGCTGCATAGAAGGTTTCCCTCCAGAGCAAGCAATGTTATATATCCCACTAATATTTGCTACCTGAGAGATGAACCATTCAGAGCTCTAGGAAGAAAAGCAAAAAATAATCCTGGGAAGTGAGCAACCGACTGACAACCAAGAGGTGCAACCAATGTGACTGTTAAGTCTCAATATGTGCACCTACTCTGAATACAGACAAACGTTATTCCAGCTTTCAGCCTGCTGACAACAGATATTCTTAACTGGCGTGCTACGAGGTCCTTTAAAGGGTTCTGCAGGGTACCACACAATATTAGCACTGTTAGCACTTGTGAATCATGTACAAGATTAGCCCAGAGATTTAAAAAACATTCTGACCTGCTGTGGGTTTTCTGTGTTCTTTGGAACAGAAGAATTGCTCTGGTATTTTCCCCATAGTCAAAAAAGGAGTGAAAGCTAAGAGATGGCGCTTTCTGAGGGCTGCCTTGAGTCTAACAAAGGCTGAGAACCCCTGTTCCATTCTGCCAGCAGCTTCCAGAGTGCACACACATCCACTGCAGCAGCTGTGCAAACAGCATGAAGGTTCCAGCTGTTCAAAAAGAACCGCTAAAGCTAGCAGAAGGCATTGGTGCCTCTACATGCATCTTTTGCTGGGTGCAGAAGTATTTTCACTTGAAGAGGTAGTGTAACTCTCCTGGAAGAAAGAGGTATTCTGCCAACACAGAGGAGCTTTGAGTGCAGACACATATACAATGTTCTGCCAGCAAAACTTTCAATTAGGGAAGCCCTCAGTCAGACAAATGTATGGTCTACTGTGGTTTATTTTATGGACCCAAAAGAGAGAGATGGGCAGGAAGCATGTCCATGGCTAAACCAATTATCAACTCAAGTGGTACCAGTACACATACCAGGTATTAGCTTTTATTTTAAAGTTATTTATAAGTATTTCAAATCATGTTCATAATATCTTGGTGTACATGAAATATTTACCAAGAATTGTATGGCACTGTCTCTTTAAATATACTGGCAGCTACACTCAGGTTCTAGTATACAACAAACCTGAAGGTTTAACTCTGTATAATGCATTATTGAAAAGATGGAACTGTTGTCTGTAAGAAAGGGGCATCAGCACAGTTGTACATAAAATATTCCCCAAATCCAGTACAAAATTGTAGCTAAATAAAGGTTGCCATTTGTTACATTTGCACTAACCAAACAGAATGGCAAAGTCCTCTCTTGTACTACCCTATGTGTTTAAAAATAAAAAATAGTTTTAGCCCTCCTGATTCAGAAAGCAGTCTCCACATTGTAAAATGTTGCCTTATGAAGCTTGCCTCATGAAAGACTGAAAAAAAAACCTGTACCAAAAGAGGCATGAACTCCCTTCAGTCTTCTTGGTGACGTTTCAATAGGGAAATACAAATTTCTAAATTAGCAGCAGTAAATTAAAATGTGTACAATTTATAAAATGTAAAAACTAACAACAGTAATTTATAAGTTAACATTAATTTATAAATTAACAACACATTACATTTACAAAATTAACAACAATAATGCTGGTTCCTTCCATGAATCCCACAGTAACAGACCTACATGTTACTGGCAATGAACTTGAAAGAATGTCCCACTGCCTTGATGGACTCCAAGGGCAACACAAATAATTCCTGGTTAGCACCAGGAATCTCAGCACATAACTACAAACATCTCAAGGGATAGCGTACAGATATGGCTACTTATTGCCATCAAAATTTTTGTAAACCCAACTACTGAGGATGATTTCCCCATTCAGCCAGGCTATTAACTTTAGATTATATAAAGCTGTTTCCCAATATGAAAGTACTTCAGCACAATGGTTTCAGGTTTTATACCATCTCCAAGGCTAGACTGTATTATACTGCCCCACATTTTCTTTCTCTCTCTTTTTTTCCTGAAGGTACTAAGGAACCTATTGCTGCAGAAGAGGTGCAAAAGTTCTTTTTACTGTGGCTGCTTACAGATGGGGGAGGAGAGGGGGGCAGAAGGGGAACGGCCCTTTTCTTTAAACTTGGTGTGCCCCCTCACTGAGTGCAGTGCATGCCCACAACAGGCATTACATTAGTTGGACCCATCTCATCCATCATCTGTATATATTAGGTGGTTCAGTGGGGCTTTTTGGCGTTTTTATTTAAGAGCTGATTGAATCAATTAAAGCTAAAAATGACACAGCTTGGAGCAATCCCAGTCAGGTCATGAAAGACTACAGAGCTCTGGGAACGGGGTTTAGGGGGTTGGGGGCACAGGTGGTCTTTTCCTCGCTCCTCCCAGTTGTGGGTCATGAGCTGAGGAGGGAGAGACGGGTCGAGGTAGTCAACCAAAGACTGAGGCACTGGTGTCATGAAAGCTTCGGCTTCCACAATCACAGTTTGTTCTTTGGTGAGAGAGGCAGTGGTCTGCTGGGGAGAGATGGTCTCCACCTCACTCCGCTGGGGAGGAGGCTCTTCTCAGCCAGATTGGCTGACCTGTTCCACCGGGCTTTAAACTAAGCCTGCCAGGGGTTGGGGGGATTACTGCCACTGCAAGCCCACTGGGCAACCTTTGTAAATCCAGCAGGCTAAGGCACTTAAGGGAACTCACCCCTACCCTAGCCCTGGAATGATCTGTAGGGAAGGCAGGGGCCACCAATGGGACACTTACCTGCCTGTACACCAATGCCAGGAGCTTGGGGAATAAACAGGAAGAACAGGTCCTCCTGCTAAACATGAAAGACTATGACCTCGCAGGGATAACGGAGACCTGGTGGGACTCCACCTATGACTGGGCCACAGGTATAGATGGCTATACCCTGTACAGCCGTGATCATACAGATAAAAGAGGTGGGAGTGTAGCTCTCTATGCCAAGAACAGCTACATGTCCCTGCAAATTGACATTAGCACCCAGGAAAGACAACTGGAGTCTCTCTGGGTTAAAATACATTGGGGAATGTGGCACAGGGGGCATCATGGTAGGAGTCTACTATACACCTCCTAACGAGAAACAAGAGCTGGACCAGGAATTCGCCAGGGAACTGGGTGAGGCTGCACGCTCTCGGTGCATGGTTGTCATGGGAGACTTTAACTACCTGGACATCTCATGGGGAGAGCACTCGGCCAAATCCGATCAGTTGCAAAGCTTCCTCACGTGCGTGGATGAGCTCTACCTGACTCAAGAAGTCTATGGGCCGACAAGAGGTAAAGCATTGCTGGACCTGGTACTGGCCAAAGAGGACCTAGTCAGCGACCTAATAATCGATGGAAAGCTGGGTGATAGTGACAACGAGCTGATCACCTTTACCATCCATCGCAAAGCTGGCAAGTCAGTCAGCAATACAGAAGTCCCTGACTTCAGGAAAACTGACTTTGACAAGCTCAGGAGGCTTGTTGTCGAGGCCCTAAGGGACCACGACTTGACAGGAAGAGGAGTCCAAGAGGAGTGGTTGCAGGAAGAGGAGTCCAAGAGGAGTGGAAGAGGAGTGGAATCAAGGGAGCGAGCCTGACAGCACGAGGGATGGCCATCCCATCTTGGAGGAAGGGTAGCAAAAGAGCACAGCAACCCCCTTGGCTCAGCAGGGAACTTGAGGACCCCCTATGTCTCAAAAGAGAGACTTATAAAGGATGGAAGGCTGGAATTACCACCAAGGAGGAGTACTCAGCATTGGTACGTACGTACCTGCAGGGAGCGGATCAGGAAACCCAAGGCTGCAACCAAGCTCCATCTGGCTTCACATATCAAGGATAACGAAAAGTCCCTTTTCAGATATGTAGGGAGTTGGAAAAAAAGCAAGGGTAACATTGGACCCTTGCCTAGGGCTTCAGATGGTTCCAAATCCTTTGGCAAGCATCCTACATACAGGCCCAAGCCCAAAAGCTTGGGGTTCAGATGCCCCCGAATCTGGCTTGCCCTCAGCCAAATGGCCACAGCAGCAAGCTAGGAAGGAATTTCCTATTTCCATAAAATCAGCGTGTAGCTGAGATCCTCCTAATAGAAACTGGCCAGTAGGAAGCTAACTATGGAGGATCTTGTAGGGTGTCCTGTCCGCAAGCAAACAGGGTGCAACACTCCACTACACAATGCCCTTTTAATTGCATTACCTTGGTCAGGGTATTTCCCCTGCCACGTAAGCTGGCTTGAACTAATGCTGCCTCTTATGGTAAAGTGGTGTTTTGTTTATTTTTTTACCATGTCTGTCAGCATCCTGTCACACCACAATTAAGGAATTACTGAGTTTGCAGTACTCTTTGTTAAACAGTAGGAGGTGTTATTAAGAAGGGCTATATTACTTGGATTGTCCCTGGTGAATGGTATGGGATGCTGAAGTTTGTGTATTTTGTTATGGCCTGGTGAAACAATTCTGTATGTTTTTTATTCTCTCCATGGGAAGTACATGGTGCTTCCTTTGTGACTTCTTAAAAATTCATGAAGTCAAATTCATTCTAGGTGAGGTGCAAATCCATTGAGTTTTACACAGTTAACATCAGGGGTGAATTTGGAATGCAGCCAAATACCATTTTGTTTATATTTAAAGGGAAATATATATGCTGGGTGTGAGAGAACAACCAACCCCAAGAATACAGCAACATAGAGATCTGTTTGTTTTGAATGCTGCACTTTTGCACAGAACGTACCCCGGACAATATAGCTGTAAATGTATATCTTTCTAAATATTTAAAGGCTTAAAAGACAGAGGAGTAAAAAGTGACAGGTTTCTGTTATCTTTTTATGTTGTAAACATGAGTGTAGGTAAGAAGGCAAAGATACATAATACTCTGAAGAATACAAAACTTGCAGTATTAGATAGAGACACCAGGGAGGAATTTAAAGAAAGGGGATGACCTGTCAGGATAACAGGCAAAGAAGCTGACCTCAAGTTCTTCTCTTGATGCAGCTGCAGGTTGGGCTGGGTAAACTGTTAGCTTACTTCCTGCAAAAACCACAGCCAAAGTGGCTTGATACCACAGCCATTGTTTACAAAGTAGGAGCCATCCAATGGCAAGATGTCTAGTATATGCACAAGCTGATGCATCATCATAGTTCAGAGCATTTTTTCTTCCAGAGGCTTGAAAACTGCTCACAAAAAAGAAAATGACCAGAGGATGCACAGGGAGGAATCATGAGATTTTTAGATTTTGACCCCAGGGCACAGAACACAATAAGATCCTGATAGCACCAGCCAGATAGCCCACTGTGCACTGAAGAAACAACCACTCCAGGCACAGGGCCTGGAAGCAGTGCAAAGGAGCATGGGATTCTCAGCTATATTGCTGAGCGTGTATTTCAGAGGTACTGTCCACCACATGGAAGCATTGGCTTGTATTGGTGTAAAAGCTGGCTGCCAATTGACAGCCAGCTAGCATGAATGCATGCCAGTTGACATGAAACAGTTACAATTAAGTCAATCACATTCTCCTTCTCTACTACAAGCATATAAGCCCTACAAACTTGCATGTTGCTGGGGTGCTGTAAAAACCTAATGGAATATATACCTTGGAAGTTTACAAGAACTCAAAGACCTGCCCTACTCTTCTCTCAGTAAGATTCAGGAAAAACTAACTAAAAATACTTGGAAACATTGCATCCTATGGCAAAGCTAGGCACTGACACCATTTTGCAAATCTTCCAACAGCAATAACTTGCCATGCCAAAGGCTACAAGTGAAACAAGGCAAATATTTCTGTGGCTTTTATATAACAAATTACCAGCTCCAAGTTGTACTTGCAGCTTTCTATATTTATAAAGCAGAATGCACATACAGTTGGGTCTTTTAACTCTTTGACATTTAGCTGAGGTACAAACTATTTCACTTGTTTCTCCCTTTGAAAGAGCTTTGATCTTTCGCAAATCTTTCAAAGGCTCAACTTGATCTATTGATTATTTGAATGCTTTTCACCAGAATAGTCTCCATCACAACATTCTTCGATGAGAAAGCCTTAATGTCTTTTCATATTTTTCTTCTTTTAAAATATTGTGCATCTTCTATGCTTAGGGAAATCTACAATTTTAATAAGCATTAGTGAAAAAACATGTTGTTTTATACTAGCCCCATTTGACAAAAGGCAGCAGTTCATACCAATAATAATTTCAAAAATTATTTTTAAAGAAAGAAAAAGTATACTACAAACAACTAAATAGAAACTATACGGCTAGGGATAGACATTACACATAAACCAGTTTCAGTGATCAGAAACTGGTTCAAACCTGTAACAGAACAGATATTCAGTGCACATAAACCAGTTTGAGAATGGCTGAAACTGGTCTGAGATAAACCTGGCTGAATGTAGTATCAGACTTAACTGATTTGGCTCAAACCAGTTTATACAATGTCTGTCCCAGACCCCTTGCTGGTTTAAAATAAAACCAGACTCCCCCCAGCATCCCAGCATGCTTTCTGGGATGGGTGGGGCTCTCTGATCCACAGCAGGCCTGGCCCCTCCCCTCTGCTCCCTGGCTGCAGCTCAGCAGAGACTGCAGGCATCTGCCTGGGTTCTGCTCCCCCTACCCGCTTCTAAGCAGGGATTCTGCTATCCCCTTCGTCTTACACAGTTGCACAGCAGTAGCTAGCAGACCACATGCTGGCTATGGCCTGTGCTGTGGGACAAAGGTAGAATCAACATGTAGCTGATAATGTCCCTCTGTTGTTTTCTTAATAGGGTGATAAACACTGCTATCAATTCCCTGCTGGGCTGCTCATAAGGAGGGGGGAAACCCTCCCTAATCAGACCAGCCTACCGGGGCCTGGCCACGACCCCCTCAGCTCAGCACTGTGGAAGGGATGGGAGGGCTGCTCTAACACATCCCGGCTTCTAGCCTGAGCCACTGCAGGCATGTGCCTGCATGTCTGGGATGTCTGTGCACTTACAAAGTAATTCAGCCTAGCTAGGTTAAACTAACCTGTGAAGATTGAATCAATTCAGGCTCAGGCTTTTTGAATGCCTGTCCCTAGCCCAAAAGTTACTGAACTTCAGCCCAGAACTGGCTGAAACCAGTTTAAGATAAACCTGGATGGATGGGTCATTTTCCCATCCATCTATTTCCCCATCCATCCAGATGAACCTAGTGGTGGACGGGTCATTTTCGACCTGGAGGGATGTGGGCAGTGGGGTCCCCCACGGCTTGGTCCTCGGACCCGCACTGTTCAACATCTTCATCAGTGACTTGGACGAGGGGGTAAAAAGCACCCTATTCAAATTTGCTGATGACACTAAGATGTGGGGGGAAGTGGGCATGCTAGAAGGGAGGAATAGGCTGCAATTGGACCTGGACAGGTTACAGGGGTGGGCAGATGAGAACAGGATGGGTTTCAACGCTGACAAGTGCAAAGTGCTGCACCTGGGGAGGAAGAACCAGCAGCATACCTACAGGCTGGGGAACTCCCTTCTCATCAGTGCAGAGGCAGAAAGGGATCTTGGAACCATTACTGATGCCAAAATGAACACGGACTGACAGTGTAAGGACGCGGTCAGGAAGGCCAACCACACCTTGTCATGCATCCACAGATGCATCATTAGCAGGTCCAAGGAGGTGATCCTCCCCCTCTATGCGACACTGGTCAGGCCGCAGTTGGAGTACTGTGTCCAGTTCTGGGCCCCGCACTTCAGGAGAGATGTGGATAGCATTGAGAGGGTTCAGAGGAGGGCCACCCGCATGATCAGGGGGCAGCAGGGCAGGCCCTACGAGGAGAGTTTACGGGACCTGAACCTGTTCAGCCTCCGCAAGAGAAGGCTGAGGGGGATCTACTGGCCTATTACAAACTAGTTAGAGGGGACCAGCAGGTATGGGGGGAGTCCCTGTTCACCTGAGCACTACCAGGAGTGACTAGAAATAACGGTCACAAGCTGGCAGAGGGTAGATTCAGACTAGACATCAGGAGGCACTACTTCACTGTCAGGGTGGCTAGAATCTGGGACCAATTTCCAAGCGAAGTGGTGCTGGCTCCTACCCTGGGGGTCTTTAAGAGGAGGTTAGACAAACACCTCGCTGGGGTCGTTTGACCCCAGTACTTTTTCCTGCCATGGCAGGGGGTCGGACTTGATGATCTGCTCAGGTCCCTTCTGACCCTACCAACTATGAAACTATGGATGGCTGCAGTATAAGACTAAACTGATTTAGGTTAAATCAGTTTATTGAACTTCTGTCCAAGATCCCCTCCAGATTCAAGTTAACTCACAGTTCCCCAGCATCCCAGGATCTTTTACACCTCCCCAGCATCCCCACCCCCTCTCAGGGTGGGTGGGCTAGCCTTGGCCCAAGCTGTCTTCTCCAGCTGAGCAGAGAGACATGTGCTAGCACTCCCGGTTTCTAGACTAGGCCACTGCAGGCATGTGGCTGCATTTTCAGAATCAAAAGTGAATGTCTATTCGCTTGTTTATTGGTTCAGTCTATGCAGCTTAGACTAACCTGAACAGACTGAATCGATTCAGCCTTGGGCTTTCTGACTGTCTGTACTTAGCCTAAGAATAAAGCAGAATTTTTTTTTAAATTTCACCAGAATAAGTATTTTCCATATCAACAGAAGGTAAGAAAATGAGTGGCAATTTTGTAGAAAAATGTTTTCTGCAAATAAAAGAGAAAAGCTTGCTATTTTTAATATTCATCCCCAAAGGCTGATGATAAATATTTAGATGTTTGACAAGTACCTTTAAAAAGGGGAAAAAAGCAAACAAAAGGGAAAAGAAAGAATCAAAGCCAAAGTTTAAATGAGGTGAAATATACCTGAGCTTTCTTTCCTTTGCTGCCTTAGAAAGACCACAAAGGATACCCACTATGTTTGTTTTAATAATAGTAGGGAAAACATGAGCTGAAAAACTGAATACCTTCTCTAACACAACATAACAGATTCAGATTACTGAGAAAAATAGGATAAAGGCCATTATTTTAACCACTGTCTGTCAAAACATATCTTTGCTTAAAAAGAAAAAGGTAATATGCTACCATATCAGTGTATTAGCACTTTGGGCTCTTCTAAACTGATATGTTCAGCAGCTAGATTAATACTACTACTGTCTGAACCCCTGAAAGGGGAGAAAGGACAGTTCTTCAGGCAGCTACAGCAGATCTGAAGCAAAGATTAGCTCACGCACACAGGTGCTATTGTCATGCAGCAGCATACTTTCGCCTTATAATTTTGAGACCCATTCATGTTATCCATCATAACATAAGCATATGAGGCTCTCATAAAGAATGGTTCCAGACCACAGCAGAAGCAAGTATATTTTAATTTAAGTTGGTAAGAGCTATGTAGAATGAAAGTAGAAATATGAGTGAATGAGTTTTAAATTAATTTTAGCCATATTAGAAACGATGAGAAATTATTCAAATAAAAATGATAAATTATATGAAATTAAAAAAGACAGCTCCAGTGATTTTTAGCTTTCCTCCCTATTTTAAATAAGATTTTCCCACATACCATATGCCTCTAAATAAGACATACATCTTGTTCCTGGAAAAAAAGAGCTATTTTTACAGATATTTTGCTACATAGAGCAGGGACAGAGATTTATCTTCCGGTCACTCAGTCTTCCTTTTCTGCTCAGGCAAAAGCTACACTCTTGATGCTTTCACAGCTGAACTGGCTTCTTCCAGAATTAAAAAGAGAAAAAAAATGAGTAGTAATTCTCTGCTGTAGCTCCTTCTCTTTCTATCAAGGATAGGTGTTCAGGACTAGAGCTGTGCAAGGAAAGGTAATTCCATTTTATGGAGCATTTTCAAATTTCAAAAGGTTCTGTAAGTGGGAACGGTGTCTACTTGGTGGGATGACTTAAGAGCCATGGACTATGAAAGCCTGGTGTCCCTAGCTACAATATTCACATTATACTCGGGTCTCTCTTTATGCAAGGGTTATGTTCCAAAAAAAAACTTGTATAAAGTGAATATACGTAAAGCGAATCCGTTATTACATGTAATTAATAGAGATATGTACCAGCCTCAGTCTACTGCCACCACAAACCATGACAAATTCACACAGTAATCACACAATACAATGACTGCTATGCGGAGAGGTTGCGAGCTCTGTGCTGCAAAAAGTGGCATGCACAAGGGGTGTGTCGCCAGGGCAGCGCAGGGTGGGGATGGAGAGGCACTTGGGGGTGGGAAGCAGGCCAGAAGGGAACACCGGCTGCTCTATTGTACATGCACGTGGTGCTCCCTGTCTCACCGCCTTCCTTCCACTTCCTCCCAGCTCCCTTCAGGCTGGAACTCTGCCAACCTGCAGGGAGCTCATTGCCAGCTGACTTCACATAAGATCATATTTTTCTAGCACAAAGCAAATTTCTGGTATAAATAAGGTTGTTGCATATAAACGAATTTGTACAAGACAAATTTGCATAAAGAGAGACCCAAGTGTAGTTGGTAAGTTTCCCTTGTCATGTATGTCTTGTCCCCCATATCAAAATAAGATTTCTGAGCAATTAGAGGATGCACTGAGCACTATCTGAAGAACTGGGCTCACCTCTTCTTGAATGATAATGCACCTGAAAGAAAGGTCTTTGGACACACAAGTGGTCCAAGCTGGTGAACAGTGCACAAAGCATGTGGAGTAGACTATTAGACTGAAAAACAAACTTCACAGCCCTCAGAGTGGAAACCCCGTAACAGACTGACACTTCACCAGCTTGGAGCAGCCTGCTCCTGATATGGATGCAAAGCAGAAACTTGCAAAGGCAGCTTTCACTACCACTTTATTGCAATCATTTATTTCCCCATTCTAGCTCTTCTGCCTCTCATTCACTCCATGAGTCTCCCTGGTGTCTGGATGAAGGGACAAACTGACTCAATCCTCTCCCTCTGCTAACCCATTTGTACTGGCTGTGACTTTTGCCATTTACCATTTACTTTACTTTTCTAAAAACACTTCAGAATGTTAAGTTTTAAAACAAGAGATAAAATTTTGCCTGCTTGGTTAGAAGTCCACATGAGAGATTAGGTAAGGTTCCTATCTTGGGGTTACACCTGGAAAGCTTAGAATGGCTGGAAAGGACTAGGAAGATTCTCTATCCTATCCCTCCCCTCCCTGCCCCTGCCACCTCCGAGGAAAGGGGTTTACTAGCATCATCAAAATACCTGCAAAGACCCAAAAGAACCATTTAAGTATCATCTTAAAGTCAAAGTAAATAAAAAGCTGGGTGAATCAGAACACACAAACAAGCAGATTTCAGGTTAACTTTGAGTGCTACCCATGGAGGAGACCGAAGAAACTGGAGTTAGTACCATCATCCACTATTTTTGCTTAAAGGAGTCACAACTGGAGGACAAGAATGAAACCTTCCTGTGTTCTAGCACATGAGGAAGTATTAAGAATAGCTATCTTGGCTCTGCTCCTGTGGGAGGCCAGGGTAAATGTTGTGTATCATTAATAGATATCTGCAGATATCATTAATAGATATCTGCAGTACTGGAAAATGAAAGCGAACTCAGATAATTTTTGTCCAAACTGTGACTTAAGTATGACAAAATTGCCTGTTACTATTATATATAACTGGAAACCTTTAGGAGAAGAGGTTTTTCTTTCCTAACCATGTGTATATTTAAATAACAAATGCAAAAACCACTGTATTACTTGAGATCCCACCAAAACAGGATGCTGTGTTAATGTTTTCAATCTGCAGATTGTGGACAACAGGCACATACATATCTGAACTCAGCATAGGTTAATTAGGATCATAACCAGCAATGCTGAGATACAATAAGCAACATAACTGGGTATTTCTCCTACAGACCAGGAAGTAACGAGAAGAGAGAGAGAGAGATTATTATTATTTCTATGTTTAAATGTTTGGGTGGTGTTAGAATATTGTGGCTACAGAGACTAAAGAAAGCTGAGAGATGAGAGAGATTAACACAGAGATAAAGAGACAGACCAGATTAACGCAGAGATAAGCATACACAGAATCAGATTCTCACTTTACATAAATCAGCAGTTTCATCTACAGCAAAAGAGCTACACCTCTTTACTCCAGCAGCAGATCTGGCACACTGTGCTTCTGATATTAATTCTCTGAAAACATCCCATACATGCCAATCAAAACAGAATCGCACTTAAAAACAAGATCCATATGCCTATTTGTTTTTACATTTTTATCTTGTAATAGTAACAACGACCTTGGTGTAGGGCATTTCCTGGGGACTAATGACAGGCTGAAAGGAGCTGCTCAGTCAGTTAACCCTAAGGCATTCAATTAAGCCCCAGGAAATGCTCTATATTTCAAACATTATTTCTTAATCAAGACACACTGAACACCTGTTTATCTCAAGGAGATGGAAGGAGGGCTGAAAAGGCAAACAGATATCTTCTCCCTTTTATTTTCATATTTAAATATATTTAGGACTGCATTCTGTTATCAAATGCTTCATGGATGTTTTCATTTTTTCAATTAGGTTAAAAACATTCCACCTGGATCATGGTGTCCCTAAGCGAACAAAGATACACAGATCAAGTAAATGACGGGATAAAAAGTTGTTTTGCAGTTTTTAAAACCAATCCTCTAGTACTTAACATAGTGTTCCAAAACCTGACACTGAAAATATACAAAAAATTCCTGGTTTAAAAGAAACTGGTCTTAAGTTTTCACCACTCTTATTCCGTCTTTCAAGTATAAATTATAAGTGCTCTATTCATTTAAAAGAAAAACTTCTAAATCCAGGTTAAACTAACTCTGTAATTTCCAGTGCATGATCAGGAAAATTTAGAGCAGATTCACAAAGGCAAACAGTATGCAGACTTGTATTTGTGCACGTGGTCATTCTATGCAAGTGTGTTTTTTTGTGTTCAAGAGAATTAGACATATATCCATGTTGGCATACATTTCCACCAGACTCCTGGATTTCTTAGAAAGACCCTGTAGAGTACTAAAACAATCAGAAGCCCTGAAAATATTTTCTCCCAAGAGACAGAAGACAAGCATACAATATTCATTAGTGTTGTTAATTTACAAAATGGGTCCATTACAAAGAATCTCAGAGTTAACCAAGTAAAAATCCATCCATAATTAACCCACTCTTAAAAACTCTTAAGCTTTTACTTTAAGTGTAGAGGAGCTGATTTTTATTTTTATTTGTATGAGTGTCTTTTTATTGCCTTTGATCAGGGGTGGACAAAGTCTGGCTCATGGGCAGGATCTGGCCAGTTGTGGAATCCATTTCCCAGCCTGTGTGGGTGGGGCCAGTTTCCATGGAGACCCCCAGCAGCAACTGGGCTCTGATAGCATGGGGTCAGGGTTTACGTGAAGACCGGCCTGAGCAGCACTGGCCAGGCACACAGCAGGGCAGGGAGCTGCTCCAGGGCTTGCAGCGGTAACACCATGGTCTGGAGCTGAGGCAGAGCCGCGATCTTCAGCCTGCATGTCCTGGGCAGGGGCGTGCAAGCAGTGGGTCACGGCTCTGCCCCAGCAACCTGCAGCAGTGACAACGTGTCTAGAGCCAGGGCAGAACTGTGATCTGCTGCCTGCATATCCGTTCCTGGAGCATGCAGGCTGCAGATTGCGGCTCTGCCCCGGCTCTGGACCATGCTGTCACTGCTGTGAGATTCAAGCCTGTCCTCGGAGCAGCTCCCTGCTCTGCCAGCACTGCTGGGGCCAGTATCCACAGAAACCCTGGCCCCATGCAATCACAGTGTGGCTGCTGCAGGGGTCTCCATGGAAACAGGCCCCAGCCATACGGGTAGGGGTTGCTGGGAAACGGAGTCCAGCCGCTGGCCAGATCTGCCATTTTGCCCACCCCTGCCTTTGATCCAAAGAACTCATGTTTTTCTTGTTTGTTTTTAATCCACACACACACGCACGCACACACGTTGCTCAGGGACACTTTATACCTACATAAATGAACTATTTCTTTTTTTCCCTTCAAGCTGGTGTGTAGCCCACATCACTATTCTTCTGCAGAGAACCTGAAGAAAAACATCCTAAACTATCCAGGAGTGTTGGTGGCCATATAAGCAGAGCTTCTAACAGGCTCAGTAAGTACTTATTATGACATCTTTTCTAGATTATTTTGTGAGGAAACTGACCAGAAAAAGTAAGGACAACATGGCCATGCTAATGACTGCAACTTACATATTATTGTTATCTCCAGATAGCAACCATGATTATCCTTTCTTCAAGATGTTGCTATTACTTTTCTCCTTCAGCACTTTACTCAGCTTTTAGAGATAACTGCTCACATTTGTACTTGGACCCTTTTGTGGCATATAAATGAAACCACCTATTTTACATGTAGGGAAGAGAGAACTGATAGAGGAAAGAAATGGCAAAATATAATGAAAACACTTTAATACTTTTTCCTTTATTTTTTAAAATGAGTAGAATAAATATTTTTCATTAATAAGTAGGACTTGACATAGTACATAACTCTGGTATATTTATGTTGATAGTCTTGCAAAAAAAACAAAAGAAAAAGTTTCCCCACCTTATAATGTATTAATAACTTATGTAACATTTCACATATAGTGTTTTAACATACCTTTTGGCCAGCCATACTTTGGCTTCTATACAAGTAATGATGTCATCTAACTCCCGCTGAACGTCTGAATTAACCCTGTGTTTAGATTCCAAGTAGGACTGCAGCAAGTAAAAGATCTAAATCAAAAAGAAGAAAATAAAAGTTGCAGATGGCTGTGAAAATATTACAGGCCTAGGGCCTCACCACTCCATAAAATATCCTTGCAGAAAAAGATAGAAGACAGTCACCTGCAGAATGACCACCTGCTATTCATACAGGAATGTGCATTAATTTTGCACAATGACAGAACTATATCCTTAACTGGCTGTTCTACAGCATTTACTTTTCACAAGAGAACAAAAAAAACCTATTATCCCATAAGTGGTACTACCTTGTATCATATGCTATAAACTTTTGTGAGCCTCAGGTCATTTCATCAAATACTTGTGGAAGTTCATTAGAACTAGTCTTTCATGACAAAACTTCCATATCTCAACAGCTAAAACAAGCAGTATTTTTTTTAAATGGTTTGAACATTTCAGCCTCAATAGAATGTATTAATGACCTCTGTCTGAGATAACTATTAGAACATAAAATTCATGTGCAGAAATAATACACAAAATCTGGTTTTGATCACAGCAATTGTAAGAGTATAATTACTCGTAAATTTACAACTCACCGCGCATTTGCTTTCCTGTGTTACAAATATGAAAGATACAGGCCCTTAGCCTGTAATGAAATATACACAGACAAATTTCAACAAGTCAATGCCCAAACAAATCATGGATCTAATGCTGCAAAACTGTTTTACTTATTCATGGAATTTCTCAGAAGAGCAAAATGACATTTTTCTTAGAAAGTCAGCTGTTAAACAGTTGTTGTTACCATAGGAAAACATATTGCACATTATTGTGTGAACACCTCCTGAGATAACCTCAAAAATGTGTTTCTTGACAGGGATGGATCCCGGATTTGGCAAAGGGGGGTGCAGGAGCAGCCACTTGTGCTGCAAGGGTGGCTGCTCCCTGCCGCAAACCGGTGCAGGGTCTATTGTTACATGCCTTGGTGATTTAAAAGCAGTCCCGAGGCTCCCAGGGTGTGGTACAGTCCAGAAATGGGCATGGAGCGGTGCCACTGCACCCCCTGTGGATCCGCCCCTGCTCCTTGTAACAGTGGCCAAAGTAAAAAAGTTTGCCTTGCTTTCCTAGATCTGGGTCAGTACTATTCCAGCTGTAAATTAACAGAGTTTGACTTCTCCCCATATTGATTCTAGGAAATCACGCACTAACATACAAAGGCCTAGCATGCTACAACCACTACTGACATTTGTCAATTAAAAGACATTGGAAAGCAACATAGTCTTTGAAGAGCAACATTTATAAACTGTTTGCATTTACATTTGCAATCATTCTGAAACAACAAAATCTCCTAACTAGCATAACTAAAATGACAACTCGATGAATGTGTAAACTAAGGGTCATATTTGCTCAGCTTGTTTCTACAAAATCTTTTGTAATTCTTGGAACATGTCAACTTCTCTCATGAAAAGTAAAGCTGTCTTCTTTCAGCTGTGCCACCTAGGCTGACTCATCGTTATACCACAACTCTGGCAAAATCATTCTGAAATCAAGAGCTTCAATTTCCTCAGAAATAACTGGACCGCCAAACTGACAGACTCGCACAATAAAGGGAGAGTGATTTATGACTAGTGGAACTTAAGATAGATTTCATTTTGTTTTGTATTTTTAAGGGACCATTTGGTTCCTTAGTTAAATGAAAAATCTATATAAAATTATAAAACCAGTGTCAACGCTGGTCTGTTTCTTCAGGGGATATATTTTCTTTGGGCTAGAGCCAACAAAAAAAAATGTGGGCATCTAAAAATAAAGTGATGCAATGTTAACCTTTGAGCACTTGGTCTCCAAAATAGAATCCAGAACCCTTTGTTAAGGGAGGATAGCCACATGATGATGAATTCCCCTTTTTGACGCATTTATTTCTTCAAGTAAACAAACACACCTGGGTAGAGGAATCAAAATTATTCTGAAAATTGCATTAGGGACTTAAAATGTTCCATCAATAATTTAATGAGTCCCAGTGTGGAGACAATGATCACAGCTAAATCCTCAAGGCAGGCACAAGAGGGTCCTTAAAGACTTTTGTTAGGTTATTGTTCATTTCTTCCCAAAACCCACACAGAAGCTCAAAGTCCCACAATAAGAAGCAAGAACTTGCCTCCATTTCAAGCAAACAAATAAATCCTTCCCCATGAATAGACAGGGTAATTAGCAACTCAAGCGTGCCTAAGCAAAGAACCCAAAGCTTCCATTCTAGATCGCCTTCCATTTGAAGGGTTTGCTGTCATACCAACATTTTAATTCAATGAGGAAAAAGCCCACAGCTGAAACTGGTGTAAAGTAAAAATTACGCAAATGTACTTTACATAAATGCAAAGTTGCAAATAGTACATAGAAAGCCACTACCAGGAGTGGACGGGTGAAAAGACAAGGCCATCTAGGCCACTAATACTCAACCAGGGTGCTGCAGCACCCTGGGGTGCCTTTAAATCCTTTCAAGGGTGCCACAGAATGTTAGTACCGTTAGATGTGCAAACATGTTTCCCAAGATAAACCCAAAGATTTCAAATAGGAATCAACAGTTTTAAAAGCATTCTGACCCATAGTTGGCTTTCTGACTTCTTTGCAAACAGAAAAACTGCTCCATTATTTTTACATAGCCAAAAAACAAGTGAAAACTAAGAGCTGGCATTTTCTGGTGATGCTCGAGTCTAAGACTAGGGACAAAAGTTACACATAAACTGGGTTAAGTGATCAGAAACTGGTTTAAACCTGTAACAGAAGGGAAGTTCATTGCACATAAACCAGTTTCAAAATGGCCAAAACTGGTTTAAGATAAACCTGGCTGAATGCAGTTTCAGACTTACCTGATTTGGGTCAAAGCAGTTTATGCATCGTCTGTCCCAGACCCCTTCCTGGTTTATGTTAAATCAGTCCCCCAGCATCCCAGTTGCTTTGCAGCCCTGGGCTGCTCCAGAGAGCAGGGCTAGCTCCGCCCCTCTGCTCCATAGCCTGAGCAGGGGCAGGGGCGTGGCCAGAGGGCGGCCTGTGGTGGCAGGGCCCTTCCCAGCCTGCTGCAACTAAGTGATAACCGAGACCGGCAGCACAGGTGGGGGCTGGTTGGGGAGTGGGCTTCCTGGGCTAGCTCAGAGGCATTGGCAGGCCCCAAGCCTCGCAGCCGACACCACCACACCTCTTGCCTTGCGCAGCACCCAGAGCTACAGCTGCACAAGCAGCAGTGGACTGGCCGGGGCGGAGGGGGGGAGAAGGAGTGTGCTGTTCTGCAGTGTGGCTGCAGCTGTGGAAGCTGAAAGTGAGGGGGGCAGAACAGCCCCCCGCCCTCCACCCAGCCCACTGCTGCTTATGGGGCTGCAGCCCTGGGTGCTGCACAGGGCAAGGGGCACAGTGGTGGCAGCTGCTGGGATTGGGGCTGCTGGCACCTCTGAACTGGCCCAGGAAGCCCGCTCCCCAGCTAGCCCCCGCCTATGCTGCCGGACTGGACTGTCACGCAGTTGCAACAGGCTGAGAAGGGCCCAACCCAGCTGGCTGGGGCTCCATGACAGCTCTTCTCAGCTTGGGCATGGGGAGCTACAAAGCCCCTTTGGCCCCAGCCTGGGCTGCCTCTCTGCCTCTGCCCTCAGCAACACCGACAGGCTGGCTGGGTTCAACCCCGCAGCCCCAGCTGCAGCCCCAGCCCCAGCCCTGGGCAGATAGCAGGGCCATGCTGGCCAGATTTGGCCAGGCCCCCTGCCACCCGAGCAAGAACCAGAAGAAAGCTGCACAAAACCCAACTGGGGTCCTGTGCCCAGAGACAGGGGAGTTTAATTCCCACCGCCTTACCCCTTTTGCCTGAGGCACTGCCCCGGCTAGTGTCTGGCCTTGGGGACAAGACTGGGAAGTGTTGCTTTCCCCTCCCCCTCCAAGCACAGCCTGGCTGGGATCCCTACAGGCCAGGGTGGGGGTTTAAATCCCTCCCCAATCATACATAGCCCCTGTGGGGGGCCTGGACATGCCCCCCAAATCAGCTTTCCTCTAGCCTTGAGGCCAGTGGAGATGAGTAGGGGGTGCATGTGCACCCCGATAGCCAGTGTTCCCAGGCAGGGGGGGCACGCAAGAGCATTGGTGCCGCTCCTGAGAGTGCTGGCCAGGGAGTGGGGGTGCCAGGAGAAGTGATCCCTGTGGCCTCCCCACGGCTGATCATGCCCACCCGGAAGTGCCAGCGGTGCGCCCTGAAGTGCCAGTGGTACACTGCTGCCACTTCCAGGTTGGCATGATTGGTTGTGGGCCTCCCCCCAAGTCAGCGTGATCTGCCGCAGGGCCCGCCCCCATCAGTGTGATTGGCTCAGGGGGGACCCCCATCAGTGTGATTGGCTCAGGGGGGACACCCCCCCCACCCCGTCAGTGCAATCTGCCGCAAGGGACTCTCCCCCACTGGTCGCTGGTTTGCTGCTGGGGAGGCAAGGGCCCCCTGACTCAGGAGGCACCAGTCACCCATGCTTGTGGCCACTGCAAATGGAAGTGAGGGCTGATATAGTGCACCCTGGCTTCTAGCCTGAGCCACTGCATTTCCAGAATTAAACATGAATGTCTGTGCACTTGTAAATCAGTTCAATCTTTGCAAGTTAGACTAACCTGCAAAATTGAATCAAATTGGGCTCTGGCTTTTTGAATGTCTGTCCCTAGCCTAAAAGGTTGAGAAGTACTGATTTAGGCAAATAGTAGGGGTACTGATTTCATGTATATGGAAAACTAGCACCAATTGCATGGCCAGGAGATCTCTCCAGCCCTGCTCCTGCAGTGCTCACATGCATCAGCAAAATCCACAGTGGGACTGCTTCCATGACAAGGTCTTGCAACATAAGTTACAATGCTAATGGACCTGTGATCAAATCCTCTTAGTTCTTACCTCCAACACTCCCTATCTCCTTGTGTGGATGAATAGGTATCAACTGTGATGACCAGATTTCCAAAGTGAAATGTCCAAATTTCCCACATGGGCATATATGGTGCACTGAGTAAGCCTGCAGAGTATGATTTTGCTGCAAGTTAAGGAGCAAAAGCAGAAACAGTTTCAGCACCAGGAAGGAAGAAAATATGATCCCTGTCCCTCCCACTCTGCAAAGTTCTCCTTATCCCTGCTAACCTCTGAATTAGGCTCCTGACACAAGTAACACTTAAGACGGGATTAACTGGTTAATCACATCTTAAGTAATGACCTGGCCACATGTTCATTCAATTAATGACATGATAAAAACAGGAATAAGTGTGTAATAACTTCGTCAATGGTTCCTATCAAACCTTTAATTGAACTTGTGTTCAGTGCTCCCAGCTGCTGGATGTGCTGATGCTGGGTCCCAGTTAAGGCAGTGTCAGTGTTCAGAGTTCTCAGTCATCGGGGCACACCATGTGTTCCCACAGCTGAGATCTCTATGATTATGATCCTGGGCTCCCCCTGCACCAACAATATGCTCAATCCCAAAATCATGTCTCCTGCCATATGGCAGGAGGCACGATTGTTGGGATCACGCATCAGATCCCATCACACCTTCTTTTTAATGTCTATCAGTGGCCTTAGATTCTGAC
>NW_005842047.1:2000061-2010349 GCF_000455745.1 Alligator sinensis
AAGAGCGGGCTTAAGAATTTATGCTAGAGAACATCATTAGTAGACCTGAAGAAGGGAAGATGGGAAAAGCAGCAGCATGCAGCAGGCCTTGTGGATATAAGGTTCTTGCAGGTGCCAGCTTTCATTCAAATTAACCAGCTTAAGCTGACTGGACTATAGTAGGTCACAAAAAAAAGGAGCAACATTTTTTTGTAAAGTTTACAGATTCAGCACAACAGCCTCTGCATACACTAAGCTGCTCTACGTGAAATGTCACTCTATCTTAGACCATAAAACAGTCAACATATGGTCTATAAATGTACTGTTTTTATTTTTGCAGTCTGTCTGAAATGTGAAAAATATCTGCTGTCCGTTAAAATGAAATGATATGTTAAAACATTTTAATTAATGCATCAGGGTGTCAGTAACTTCCACTCAATACAATTCAAGGCCTTAACTTGAAATCTGATTGAATAAATCATCCATACCAAAGCCTCTAGTTGTGGATGATGGTTTTAAACTTTTGTATACACATGGGGAAACATATAAATATTACTTTTGAATTTTCTAGAGATTGACTATAGCAAAGTCCGTCATTCATAGATGTCAGGGTAACTCTGAGAGAACTGAATTCGGAAAGAGGGTACCCTCATGTGAAGCAAGTCCAGCTGCCCTAACTGAATTAACATGAAGCATCTGAGTTGTGATGGCCCTGTGATGTGCACTGGTCGATGTCTGGTAAGACATGGGAGATATGATAAGGTATGTTGTCCTGAGTTAATTTGTTTGTCATGTATCAAATAAGCAAATGTAATGTGGGGTGTTGTACCCTAGTAGGGCACCACCACACAAAAGTAATTTTCTACCATCTCACCTGTGGATCATAAGACAGTATTAAAAATGAACATTTTGTTCAGCTCAACTGAGAATTGAAGTATAGGCAGTAAAAAAGTGTAAGAGTAGAAAAGTATTTGTAATAAATTAAAAACCTCCCTAAATATTTCTTCCACTATCAAAAATCAAACACACCATGTTGACAGAACTGAAGTAAGCTTTACAGAAGTTACCAGATGCTTTTAGGAAAAAACAAAAATGTGCAAGTATGTGAAATGTCATTATTTAGCTTTTATTTCCCCCTTCATAAAAATGGACAGTATAAGTTAATTTTATGTGTAGTGTTATGAGATATTTCAGTTGCTAAAGATGATGATGATAATACCACCGAAATCACACCTTCTGTATCTTTAATTGCAAAGGGACGTTTGTGAAGATTTTGGTGCTGGTAGGAATTTCTAATAGATAAATGCCCCCGCAATCAAATGAAGTGGGCTGCACACATAGGGCATGTCCCCCATATCAGGCGAGTGCATTTGCCGCAGCACAAATAGCAGCAACATATATTTGTTCCACTGCTTTGTGCCCCAGGACATGCCCCAGGGCTCCAGAGCACACCAAATTGTCACAGGTGGGGGAGGGGAGGCTGGGGAAGCACCTGTGCTGGCCCCAGGAGCTTTACCTGGGCTTCTGGGGGTCTCCTTGGCCAGCAGCTGCAATGCTGATCCAGCCACACGGAGCCTGGCTGGGAGCCATAGTAGGGCTCTGGATGGCCAGGTTGTTTCTGGCAGCATGTGCTGCTGCCGCATGCACTATGCTACTTTTCTTTTTTTTTTTTTTTTTTTTTTTTTTTTTACACAGGGATCTCCTGGTGTCAAATTCTGGTGCTGTGCTGGAAATCTGCAGCACTGCAAACAGTTGCACATGCACCGCATGCAGTTTGTGGCACCACAAACAGCTTTGAGGTGTTGCACGCTGCACGTGTGCTTATCTAGATGAGCCCATAGAGCTGTTAGATCACGAGGCAAGTCTTAGCAGTACTAACAGCCCTGCTTAACAGTGGGATCATGGTGATGGATTTATCTTTACCTCAGTGCTGGAACTGATCATCATGTAGGAAGGTCGACAACATCTAAAATTCTGTTTCAGAGCATGAGTGAGCAAATTTCTGATAACTGAAGCCAAATTCATTGAAATGTTTTATTTAAAAACCAAACTGCTAACATAAAATGTTCAAACTACACACTTTGCATGTGTCCAGAAAGCATATATATTGTACGCACATGTGTACTGGAACAATAGTTTACTTGTTCCTAACGATAATTGTTTGTGTCCCCAAAAACCTATGACTAATACTGAAAATGTTGCCTTTTGTTTCCTTTTTTCCCCCTCTCAACCAAGTGAACAAACAGATAAGGTCTAAGCATTAGATATGTAGGTATTTGTATTTTTAAATTCTCTCAGTGCTGTTTCCAACTTCAAATTACATACAACAGCCATTTGGCACTGGTGCCTCTGTTTTCTCTCTCACCTCCCCCTTCCAGACACATGGGTCCTTCAGCATGTGTTCTGGGTTGAAGAGTGGAAACCTACTTAGGTCATGGAATTTAGAATTGGTTATCCAAGAGAAATAGTCCAACTTGTATCTTCATAAATGCTGAATTTTCTTCCTTCTAAAGCTTACTGTATATAAGACCCAGCGCCATGACTAAACCTCTGGTTGAGAAGGCTATTATGAAGTCTTCCTTCAAAGATCTATTATGCCACCAGTGAATTATTAACAGATGTCATGCTGAGTAACAGAAGGCTCCATTCCTTGCTATACCAGGGAATGGTAGACCAAATCCATTTTTCATGCCTTACCTTTTATTGTATCACCATTAGCCTGTAAACTGAATGGCATAATTATGAAATAATGCTAAAAGTTAAAAGAGGTCTGCAACATTTCCTTGTAAAGGATTTTTAATGAGTCTTTATCAGGCTTGATTTACACAGAAGAAATTTGGATCTGGTCTATCTTATTTTTCCTGGAACATTTCAGATAGGATGGAAAAAGATGATAGGATCAGGACATAGAAACCCAAACATTTAAGAAAAGAACAGATTTTTAAATTAGACTGTTTAAGGTAAGCCGATGCTTAAGTAACTCAAATAGCTAACAAACAGTCAAAAGGAAAGTACTTTGTAAAAGGTTCAAAACCAAGGCAGAGAAAACTTTCATCCTAGTTTTCTGATTCCCCAAAGACGTGTCCTAAAATACAACAGAGAAGATACAGATTTGGTATCTGACATTTCTAATATATTAGTCAGTCCTGAGGCCATATTGTGACTGCTGGGGCACTTTTGATGAAACAACAGCTTTCCTCCGTTCTAATATATCAAAGATGCATAATAAACATATGTTCACTAACAAACAAAGCTTCCCTCAGTTAAGCCTTCTGCATATATCACAGGAAGCAAAAAAGGCCAAAATCTCAATTATTTTAATTTATATGTAACCCTTAATAATTATGATATTAAGTTGACTCATATGACCCAAATCTATCAAACTGATTTCTCTCTGAATTACACCACTTTGACTTATGCCAATAATGACTGAAGCAAACACCGAAGCAATGGAACAGTGGATCAGGGCTTCAATAAAACAGACAAAAACCTCATGAGAATACAAAAGCTAATTTTATACAACCTTGGCAATGTTGATTCCAAGATATCTTCCCTGTGATGCTTCATGGTGGGCCAATAAGTTATAAACATGAAGTACTGCAAGTGCAACGTAAGTAACAGGGAAACCTGAACCACTATATCACATTCTCTCCACAGAAAAGAAATAAAATGAACTTTCTGTAACATTTGTGTTAATTTTATAGAAGAAATTGAAGTTTTCTTATGCTTACAATAAATCATTTAACTACAAACATGAATGGTGATTTTGTGATGTTCAACAAGCACGAGCATGCTCATAGAGGAAAGCATGATGATGATAAACTTCATGTATAACATGTAGCCATACACAAATGGTGCCTGTTTTTTATTTCTATATATTAGTTTATTACGTAACTTGCAAGAATGCTGATAGAGAAATTTATATGTATATAAAATGTCTCTATCAGCATTCTTGCAAGTTATGTAATTACAGATTTTTCATGAAGTGGCATGGTTAGACTTTTCTTCCCTCAAGCTGACCTGAATCCATAAAAACTTCTGCTTGCCTTCCCTTAGCTATGCGTGTATGAATCAAGTATACAGGATACATATTCACATTCCTAACTGTGAGGCTGAAACAATACTCAGACTGTTTCAGCTCAGTAATTCTTGAGGGGGGCGGAAAAAAAGCAAACTGACATCACCCTATACTGTACATTCTCAGCATAGATCATTTATTTAACTACCTGAAAAAATACAGATGTTTTACCATCTGAAATAAAACACTGTGCAAATACTAAGCCTGGAAAAATGTGGCACTGACTAAGCTGTGGGGGTTGAAGCAACAAGTGGAGGAAAAAAAGGTGTTTGCAAAATGGCAGAAGTAAAGAGATTATTACACTTAGCCAAATGTAATAGACTTGGAATGGTTCATTCACAACCCTTTGCCTAAAAACAGGAGATGCAACCCAGCTATGAGAATGAACAACTGTAACAATCACAACTGAGCTTCTTTTGGTAAAATATTACAGCTAATCATATAATAAATACCATTCTGTTAAAGGTTTTCCCGGTATTTTAACAAGTCTTATTTTGTTCAGAACATCAGCCTGAGCAAGTGAAAATTGGCAATATGTTGCAATAACTAGATACAATTTGCACAGGTAAATAAATTTACACTTAAAATTTTTAAAAAACCAAACTATGAAGATGTCTCCTCCCAAAGAGGAATCTGAGAGAAAAAAAATTAATGATAATGGACTAAAATCCTAGTAAGGAGTTAAGGAACAATTCTTTAATACAGACAGCTTTATAAGAAGCTACCGCAAAAAACACAGACAGATACTGCAGCACTACCACATCAAAGTGCCATTGTGGTAGAAAATTTACAAACACTGTAAATAGTTTTTTGTTTATTTACAGATGCACACACAGATACACATACATATAAAATCTGTCGTTCTTACAAACCTTTTCTATTGTCTTATGCCTTGCGTGGTCATTTGCACTCACTAATGCTGGCAAGTGTGATCAGAAAACTGATTCAGTAGTCTTTTACACATGCTTTGAACATACACACAAAAAACAAAGAAAGAAGACACGGGAGAACTAGGTCCATAATTTTGTAGGAATAAACTATACAATTAATCCTCCTGAATTAAATTATTTATGTATCCCCCTGTATTCTGCTTCTGCCTGTGACCAATACTGATTCTGTACACAGACAAAAGAAAAAAAATAGCATGCACAGGATAAAAATGTGTTGCTATGATTATATGGAGGAATTGACTTTCAACCAGTTCTGGTATCCATGTGCTGGCTGAAAGGTGAGTGAAGACTTTCTTTCTCCTGTGCCTTTTTGGAAGAAACAGAGTAAGTGTTTTTAGTCATTTTCAGGTTCTAACAAACTGGAGAAATGAAGTAAGTCAAAAGGGCAGGCAGCACCTTAAAAAGGAAGGAGGCAGAGACAGGAACGTAGGGAAAAGAACCAGGCAAAGTAGAAACATCCTTTGTTATTATTATGCTGTGTAGCGCACAACCCCAAATATTAATTTTCTTCAGAAATGTATCTCTTTCTTTCTAGGAATTTGGAGAAGTAAGTCTTGTCATACAATGCTACATATGCTGGTGAAAGCTTTTTCCTTTTGCCATTTTATGTTCATTATCTTTATCTTTTCTCAGATGTTGAATCTATTCAACAAGTTTATGCAGTAACATAGTATGACTGGTCATATATAACACTGTATTCTGTGTAGTTCTGGGCTCCATATTTTAGAAGGATGTGGAGAAGTTGGAGAGGGTCCAAAGACGTGCAACAAAAATGACAAGCGGTTGGAAGGAAAGAAAGGCTGTGTAAAGAAAGGCTGAAAGAACTAGTTTAGTGTAGAGAAGAGATTAAGAGCAGAGAGGGGGACATTATAGCAGTTGACAAATATGTGAAAGGCTGAAGAGAGAGAACAGCTCTTCTCCCTTTCCACAAGGGGGGGGAACAAAGCAGTGGTTTAAAACTGCAGCATATTAGATTTAGATTAGATCTCAGGAAAAACTTTCATATAAGAGTTAGGATTGTAACTGCTAGGACAGTAAGGCAGTGGAAAAGACTGCACAGAGAAGTAATGTAACTTTTGTTGAAGGTTTTCAAGTGGAGGCAGCATTTGTGCAGGGGCGTGGATAAGATTTGGAAAACATTTGGAGCCTTTATCACATTAAAAGTGATGTAATGACAGATGGTTTAAACTAGGGCTGTCCAATCCCATAGGCCACACACCACATGGCCACATGCTATGGAGGTGTTCTCCCAGGAACCCCACCACCACATGGTTGTGCTGGCAGCACATGGTGCCCACACCCCTCTTCCCCGCTTGATGCTTGAGTTACCATTGTAGCACGCACCCCCTTGCCTCCCGACACCCCCCCCCCCATACTGTGGGCTATGCCAGCAAACAGCACCCCCCCCAGCACATTACCATATGGGCTGTGCATGTGGTGTACTGAGCCTCAGTTTCTCCTATGCCATGTGGCAAGGGGAGAAGTGGCCCCAAGGCACATGGGCTGCATGGCGGCCCCTCAACTTGAGGACCACCAGTTGGACAGCCCTGGTTTAAACTATCCATTTAACTATGACATTTGAGAAAACGCTGTAAGAAAAAAACCTGTTCCTTAATGTTTATAATAGATGGTTCATATTTATCACAACATTATAAAGAGAACTCTCCTTCCTCCATCTTTAATTTTGTAACAATGGTTCCATGACTGAGACACAATTTATTACCAGTATTTTCATTGTGTGCAAGATGTGCTTAGAGTTCCTCCTTCAAATTTCTTTGTACTCTAAAATGATCAGGACTCCAAAGCTGCAAGTGCCTCTATGGAAACACTGCACTCCTTCCATTCTGAAGACTATTTTGATAAAACTTGTAATTTTTGATTCGTAACAAATGAGAAGTGGCATGTTCAGCATTTATTTGCGTTTCAGCCATAATTTCAGTTTGATTTAATCACTCTGTTTTATAACTCAATTACACAATTTCATTTTTGTTTAAAAAATCCCATTTTTTCATGAATCAACATCCTTCTTCAACATATCACCACTTAAATAAATACATTTTAAAAAATGAAGAAGAAAAGACTCAATCTGACATAGCTGAAATTAGGCAAATGTTCTATTTGTTGCACTAAAAAGCTGTAAAATAACAAAATATGAAACCTTATAAACAAGCTATGATAGAACTTGTACTTCCATCAAATGAACAAGCAACCAAGACATGTAATAGTTTGAAAATCATGAACTGCACATACACAATAATTCAACCTGCTCGTAAAGCAACACATAAACTTTTGCTAAATTACAGATGTGTATGGCAGTGACTCCATTCTTGGACTTGTATTCTTAAAATGGGCTTTAAATGAAGCATAAAATGTCATGGTTTTTTAAATTTATTTACAGAGTATGCTAATCAATGTGAAATTCAACACACGTTTAGATTTGAATTTATGTAATATTTTGTTTAGTTTCTCTTAAATTTAATAAGAAACATCTGAATTTAGGTTCTGGCTGATTTTTTTTTATTGACAGCTCTGTTACTATACTTACAAGGGTATGACTGAGAAGCAAAAGTATACATGTAGAAGTAGTGCCTACTAATAAAAGTAAACTTGTCTCCTTTTGCCGCCTAATAGTGTATCTAATCCCATCTTCATTTTCTGGTATTTTCTTAATTCAATTTTTTTTCTAATTCTCTGTGTTACTTACAGCGGATTTCTCTCATAAAATAAGATATTTTTTGTCCATACAAAAAGCAATAAGGAGGTAGCTTTGATTAGATCTAGTCTTACAGAAGGGAGTTCTTTTAAAGCTTTTTAAATGTTGGGATTTAGAAACTTTTTAGCCACAATTCAGCTTGTAACAGAAAGTTCATGTGCTTTACCCACCAGCTTATAGGCAGGAAGAAGTAGACCAATAACCAACCCAGGCCTGAATGAAGGGAAGCAACCAGGCAGAAACTGGGAGATGGGGCTAGGTACTGACAAACCTGACTGTTGAACTGGGGCAGGGAGCATAAATCTTTCTCATCAGAAGCTACACTTGTCTGTTACTACTTACTCTGCAGCCAAGGAGGGCTTGCATGCAGCTGCTGACATAAGAACATTTCATGTGCAGCTAAAATCTACAAACTAACCTTCTGCCTGCCCTGATATCATTAAAAAGAGTATTAAAATATTTAAAAATTGTTAGAAATTAACATACAAAAAAAGCCAAGGGAAGGTGTTGGGGAGGGATTGCTATAAAGATCAGACCTGATCAAAATACACAAACGCAAGGAAACAAGAAGCTATGCTTGTCTTAGTCCACCCACAAGCCAATACTCTTACCATCACCCCAGCTATTATATGCCACAACCCCTTCACAAATCTTTATTCTACAGCCCCTAGAAATATTAGCTATCATCTTTAAATACAAAATTTTACTGTACTACCATCTTGCAACACAACCAACCATTATACCAATCACCTACAATACTACTATTATTAGAAAATGTGGTGTCCACAAGTACTGACCCCTTAGCAAGACAAACACATATATTTTTCTGCCATCTAGTCTGCCACAAATCTCAACTTTGTTTTCTGGCATTTTTCTAGTTCAATTTTGTCTTTCTGTTCGTGTGTACTAACCTACACACGATGCTCTGCATCTAAGGTCCAATCCCGATCCCACTAAAGTTCATAGGAATTTTGCTCTTCAGTTCAACAGGGATGATCTGAAGTTTGTGCTTGTATGTTTTATTTGTGTGCTCTGTAAGTAAATGATCTTTAAGATCAAACATGCCCAAATAATGGCCAAATAACATAGCCCTGGTAAAAGCTAGCACATTTAAAGTTAGGAATGGATGTTAAAAGCAGACTTCTTACAAAGAAACCTCCAACGACACTGAAAAGTTAAAAGGTGATGGATAGGACTAGTTACATAAGGGTATTTATTTATTTATTGGTCTAATCTGCACTTTCAAATGTATGGAATTCTCTCAAGTACCCTCTACTGTACGTTCTTGTACTTCTGCTGGCTTGGACAAGATCCACCTGACAAACAGCCTAGTCTAAAGTAAAAGTGCTATGACAGCAGCTATCATGATGTGGAAAAAAACAGGCATGCTTCAAGATGTCACTTCTTGCTAATCTGTCCAGTGCCAAAACAGATCAGATGAGCAGTGTTTTTAAATACTACTTTAATCATTAAGACATACGAACTGAGAAAATAGCATAAATAAAGTTATATACAATTAACCAAATTCATTCACATTTCCACAGAAAATGTTATCCATGATTAAAAGAAACAGCTATCTTTTTCACATAATTTCAATTTATTTAAGGGGTAAATATAAGGAAGGCCTCCGGCTATACGAAGCTCTGGCTAACAGTCTTCAGCTGACATTACCCAAATTTAAATCGTTACTCTATCTTTTCCTTCTACTATTGTCTGAAAACTCTCATGATTATAACCACATACTAGATCTATCAGTCATATAGCAACTACTGTATATTTTTCTTGTGTGCGAATCAACTACCTGTTCCACTAATGCTTATTCCTTGACATTTGTTATCTTTAATGAAGCCATTTATGCATTGATGCATATGCCTCTTGTTCTTACTCTTTTTTTGTTGAAGCTCCAAAATTCACAACTACACATTATAAAAATCTGTTTCTTCCTATTATAAGACTAATTTGGCAATTTTTGCATTGCTAGGATTTCCCATACCTGCTTTTCCATATAAGAACTGTTGGGGAATGGTGCTTTTCTAAGAACAAGATCTAAGACTCGCTAATAATAATTGTGCTCTCAGTGGGTCCTTTGAGGCACGTGGCAAATCCATGGATTGTTTTTTTGTTTTGTTTTGTTTTTTGTTTTGTTTTCCTTCTGACATGTTATACTTTAGTACCAGGAAAATAATGTTAAAAATAACTATACTGTTGTTCCATATTATATTAATACATTTTCTTAATGCAAGTTATACCTACTAGAATCTTACTATACCACATTAAAAGCCCTTTCAGAAGAAGAATAGGAAACCTGCATATATGGGAATACAAAACTACAAGTTCTTCATATTAACCATATGCATGTAAAGCAACATTAGTATAATGTAATTCAGCAATGTAAACTCAAGAGAGTAAAGATGGCACCAAAAAAAGCAAAAGTTAAGTCTGGAGATGCAATGTGAACTCAGTATTATGATGTTACAGGAGTGTTTGGGATGGACCCCTTATGAGGGACAGGAATCCTACTTTGCCCAGCACTGTACAAACATAGAACAAAAAAAAAAGTTCCCTACA
>NW_005842047.1:2010371-2013759 GCF_000455745.1 Alligator sinensis
CCCTACACTCTAAAATCTGGGACCTTCCTTTTGGATATTCATAAAAATCTGCCCTCAAAACCAGTACTAACTCTGGACATAGGTACACACAGACCAGAAAGTCCAGTATGAAAAGGATGCAGAGATAAAAAAGGACTCATGGTTGTCCTTCTAAAATGAGGAAATATGAAGTAGGGAAAAGCTGTTGCTAATTGGCCTCTGCTGGCAAAATTTCTTAATACACTATAATTACAAGTTGACATTTCTTTAGGGATTCCACAGGAGCAAAGTGGCAGGGGGGGGGCATCTTACTTATGGGGGAATGACCCTGTCCCCCCACAGGCCCAGGAAAATGCAAATTATCTCTTTCTGCTCATGTAGTGAGGAATAGAGCTCACTATCTTTACTTATGTAGTCACATGCTGCTTTTCAAATAACATGAAAAATACTATCATAATGAAAGTGACTGAAAACCTT
Organism: Alligator sinensis; assembly: GCF_000455745.1. NCBI lineage: Eukaryota > Metazoa > Chordata > Crocodylia > Alligatoridae > Alligator > Alligator sinensis. Next base: position 2,010,828 of record NW_005842047.1, read on the forward strand.
AAAAGCCTTTCTAACCCAAAGAGATTAGGGGACAGAGCTGAAATGCAACAGTCAACCTTTCCCAATTCTTCACACGTGAGGGCTTAACTGTGCAAACATAAGGTTACATTAATGTGTTTTTTTTAATATAGTTTGCATAGGTTTTGAAGACATGGGGGGAGGGAGAAGAAGAAGAAGAAAGAAAACTAGAAATGTTCAGTTATATAACCACCAAAGGAACAAAGCTAAGGTATGCTCAACACTATCACAAGCCAACTGCACACTGGCAAGCAAGGCAGGGGGAGCTGCTTATGTCTATTCTGAATTTAGCACTCAGACTTAGGGGCTGGACAAACGTACATAACAGCTGCTTTAAAAGTTGGGTGCACGCTGCTGCACTAGATTGGCAGCATGTAATTTGATTTAAAGCAGTGGTTCTCAACCTTTTTACACTCGAGGCACTTCTCATTAGATTCGAGGTACCACTTGGAAAACGCCTGTTCTCATCTTTCACTCGTTTTTTGACTACATAACAATAGAGCAATTTTTCTGTTGCGAAAAATTCAGAAAGACCACAACTGGGCAGAATCCTTTTAACACGATGTATTCCTATTTTAAAATCCAAGTCCGCGTCCACATGAGCAAGGGCATGTGATTGCAGCAGCACAAACAGTAGCTGCAGTGCACGCTCCTGTCCATGCACTTTGAAGCAGGACTCATTGTCCCACGGCTCTGTGTGCTGCAGGGGGGGCTGGTTGGGGCACAGGATGCCTCAGTGCAGGGCTGGCTCGTAGGCAGGGCTCCCGTCTCCACGCATGGTGGAGACCCCACACTGAGGCACTCTGCCACTCCGTGGCTGGCTGGGGGTACAGGGTGCCTTGAGATGGGGGAGCAGGCAGCCCTGGGCTGGCTGCTCCCCTGTCTCTGCAGGCCTCAGCAAGGAGACTCCCCTACAGAGTCCTCATGCTGAGGCACACAGTGCCCCAGCCAGCCGCGGAGCAGCTGGCTGGGGTGTAGCGTGCCTGAAGAGAGGGGAGCAGGTAGCCCTGGGCTGGCTGCTCCCCTGTCTTGAGGCACGGTGCACCCCAGCCAGCCAGGGAGCATCTGGTTATGTCACAGGGTGCCTCCGCACAGAGGCTCCGCAGTGTGCAGATACAGGGGAGCAGACAGCCCTAGGCTGCATGTTCCCCCACCTCCACATGCTGCTCCCTGGCTGGACGAGGAACAGGGTGCCTCAGCAGAGGGGCTGCCTGCCGACTAGTCCTGCACTGAAGCACCATGTCCCAGCCATGCCCCTCATCCTCTGCCTCCTCCCCCAAAGCACAATGAGCAGTGGAGCCCCCATACTGAAGCAGTGGAGACAGGGGAGCAGCCAGCTCCTCCGTTTCAAGACACACTGTGCCCCAGCTTCCCTGCACTCCACAATGGAGCCCCCATGCTGAGGTATGTGAAGACAGGGTCTGCCTGCTCCCTTATCTCAAGACACGCTGCACCCCAGCCAGCAAGGGAGCGGCTGGCTCAGGTGCCTAAGCGTGAGGGCTCCACATTGTGCCGATATGGGGGAGGAGGCAGCTCTGGGGCTGCCTCCTCCCCCATCTCTGCATTTGTCTTAGCATACACTACTTTGGTGTAGTTTGCACCGCTTTTTTTTCGGAATTTTCTTTTTTGCTACCGGGAAATCCTGGTAGCAAATTTTGCCCCAGCACTGCAAATGAGCAGCACTGCACACAGACTAACATGAAATTCATATGGTTTGTGGCGGCGCAAGGAGATTTGCAGCACCATAAACCGCATGTCCCTGCACATCTGGATCCGGCTTGTGTTTATCTTGTGAATCATGTTTGTACACTTGTGAATCACATTGCATGGCATGCCTGAAAGAACTGGAAGTCCTTGCAAAGTCACAAAACTATGATGTGATTGGAATAACAGAGACTCGGTGGGATAGCTCACATGACTGGAGCACTGTCATAGATGGGTACACACTGTTCAGGAAGCCAGGCAGGGGAGAAAAGGAGGAGTTGCATTTTATGTAAAAGAGCCGTATGATTGCTCAGAGCTCCAGTATGAAACTGGAGATAGGCCTGGGTTAGGGTCAGAGGAGAGAGCAGTAAGGGTGATGTCATGGCAGGGGTCATAGACCAGCAGGCCAAGAGGAAGTGGTGGATGAGGCTTTCTTCAAAGAGCTAAAAGAAGTTTCCTGATCACAGGCTCTGGCTCTCATGGGGGCCTTCAATCACCCAGACATCTGCTAGGAGGGCAATACAGCAGTGCGCAGACAATCCAGGAAGTTTCTGGAGAGTGTTGGGGACAACTTCCTGGTGCAAGTGCTGGAGCAACCAACTAGGAGCCGTGCTCTTCTTGATCTGCTGCTCACAAACAGGGAAGAGTTGGTGGGGAATGTAGTAATGGATGACAACTTGGGCAGCAATGACCACGAGATGATTTAGTTCGTTGCTCTGAGGAAAGGAAGGATGGAAAGCAGCAGAGTAAGGACCCTGGACTTCAGAAAAGCAGACTGACTCACTCTGGGAACTGATGGGCAGGATCCCTTATGAAGCCAGTCTGACGGGGAGAGGAGTCCAGGAGAGCTGGCTGTACTTTAAAGAAGCCTTACTGAGAGTGCAGGAACAAACCATCCTGACGTGCAGGAAGACTAGAAGCCCAGCTTGGCTTAGCAGGGAACTCTTCAGTAAACTAAATCACAAAAAGGAAGCTTATAAGAAGTGGAAACTTGGACAAACAACTAAGTGTCACAACCCAAAGGGTGTGATTTTTGTTTTGTGTGCTTCGGCACTGCTAAATTGTTCCCGCTAAATTATAGCTTCTTTGCACGGTGGAGTTTTCTGCTGCAAAAGAGAACCCCGGTGCAAGGGAGAATTTCCCGCCAATTTGAAGCTTTCTTTGCAGGGTGCATTTCTTTGTTGCAGCACAGAAATGCTCATTGCAAAGA
>NW_005842047.1:2013884-2051212 GCF_000455745.1 Alligator sinensis
AACACCGGGAGGAGGAGACTTCACGCTGTGTGAAGATCTCTAAGCGCTGAGGATCCCTACGGACCCAATGCATTTCAAGCAGGCAACAGAGGTCTGATCAGCCTCTAGCCTCTCCCCGTCGCTGATTGCAGCCTAGACGTATCCCTTCCTGCGTGCCAAAGAACCGGACGCACGAAGCCTAGCAAACTTCGTGTGGATGAGTGAGCAGAAGGACCCACGGAGCCTAGCAAACTTCGTGTGAGTTTATTCAGAGCTCTTTCGGACGAGTACTTTCTTCGGTTGAGACGACGGGCTTGCGTGTTCAGAGCCTTCAGCCGGATTGGGCTAGAGTTCACGAGTTTAGAACTCTTGTCCGCCTCTCTTCTTTCCTGTCTGTAACCGCAACTCAAGCAAGTTTTCCAGCCTACACCACGACCATCTTTGGTGTAAGTAAACAATCTTTAAAACTACCACTAAGCGTTTGTGCCTAATTCCAGCTCGTCGCCCTCCCTCTCCGATCCAGCGTGCCCGGGCTGCTGGCCACAGCCCGCGTGCAGCACGGAAAAGGGCTCGGGTCGCTCCCGGCCCACACGCTAAGGAGGAGTATAAGAGTGTTGCTTGGGCATGCAGGGATCAAGTCAGACAGGCCAAAGCGTAACTGGAATTGCAGCTAGCAAGGTATGTGAAGGGGAACAAGAAGGGTTTCTATAAGTACGTCAGTAACAAGAGGAGGATCAGGGAAAGTGTGGGTCCATTACTGAATAGGGGAGGCAACCTAGTGACAGAGGATGCAGAAAAGGCTGAAGTGCTTAATGCCTTCTTTGCCTCAGTCTTCACAGGCAAGGTCAGCTCCCAGATTACTGCACCAGGCAGCACAGTTTGGGGAGGAGATGAGCGGCCAACAGTGGTGAAAGAACAGGTTCGGCACTATTTACAAAAGCTGAACACATACAAGTCCATGGGTGCTGAGGGAGTTGGCTGATGTACAGGCAACCCCCGCTTAATGCTGTTTTACTTTATTTCGCTATAGCACTCATTTAAAATTGGTATTCAGTTCCACTTAGAGCTCAGCAAGTTTTGTTACAATGCTCAAAGGCATCATACAGCTGGAACTGGAACTGACACTAATCCTAGCAGCCCTGATTCTAGTGATTTTGCTGGCTTTAAAAAGTGATTTTGGTGGCTTTAGAAAGTGAAAAGTGAAAGTAAAAGTTGGTTTTGCTTAACGCATGGTTTCACTTAACGCTCAGTTTCTCAGAAACCAATTAAGAGCGCTAAGTGGGGGCTGCCTGTATTTGCAGAGCCGCTGGCCATCATCTTTGAAAACTCATGGTGATTGGGAGAGGTCCCAGATGGCTGGAAGAGGGCAAACAGTGCTCATATTTAAGAAAGGGGAAAAGGAGGATACAGAGAACTACAGACTGGTCAGCTTCACTTCAGTCCCTGGAAAAATCATGGAGCAGATCCTCAAGGAATCCATTTCTAAGCACTTGGAAGAAAAGAAGGGGGTCAGGGAAAGTCAGCATCAATTCATCAAGGGCAAGTCATGCCTGACCAACCTGATTGCCCTCTATGATGAGATGACTGGCTCTGTGTAAGTGGGGAGACTGGTGGATGTTGTATACCTTGATTTTAGCAAGGCTTTTGATACAGTCTCCCACAACCTTCTTGCAGGCAAGCTAAGGAAGTACAGGCTGGAGGAATGGACTATAAGCTGGATAGAAAACTGGCTGAAGCACTGGGCTCAGAGGATAATCATCAATGGCTCAATGTCTAGTTGGCAGCCCCAGGGGTCAGTCCTGGGACTAGTTTTCTTCAATATCTTTATCAACAACCTGAAAGATGGCACAGAGTGCACCCTCAGCAAGTTTGCAGATGACACCAAGCTGGGGGGGAGTAGTAGATATGCTGGAGGGGAGGGTTAGGATTCAGAGAAACCTAGACAAATTGAAGGATTAGACCCAAAAACATCTCATGCGGTTTAACAAGGACAAGTGCAAAGTCCTGCACTTAGGATGGAAAAATCCCATGCACCAGTACAGGCTGGGGCTGACTGGCTGGGCAGCAGCTCTGAAGAAAAGGACCTGGGGGTTACAGTGGACAATAAACTAACTATGAGCCAACACTTTGCTCCTGTTGCCAAGAAGGCTAATGACATACTGGGCTGCATCAGTAGAAGTGTTACCAGCAGGTCAAGGGAAGTGATTATTCCCTTCTATTCAGCACTGGTGAGGCCAGACCTGGAGTGCTGTGTTCAATTTTGGGACCCCCACTACAGAAAGGATGTGGACAAATTGGAGACAGTCCAGCGGAGGGCAACAAAAATGGCGAGGGGGCTGGGGCACATGACTTCTGAAAAGAGGCTGAGGGAACTGGGTTTATTTAGTCTAGAGAAGAGAAGACTACCAAGGATGGAGAGTCTACAGCATCTATGTGTAATCTGTTCCAGTGTTTTATTACCCTCCTAGTGAGAGAGATTTTCCTAATATGTAACCTAAACTTCCCTTGCTGCACCTTGAGCCCATTGCTCCTTGTTCTGTCATCTGCCACCACTGAGAACAATCTAGCTCCATCCTCTTTCAAAACCGGCTTCAAGTAGTTGAAGACTGCTATTAAATTCTCTCTCAGTCTTCTCTTCTCTAGACTAAATAAACCCAGTTCCCTCAGCCTCTTTTCAGAAGTCATGTGCCCCAGCCCCCTTGCCATTTTTGTTGCCATCCCAGTTGGGGATGGTCCTGCTTTGAGCGGGGGGTTGGACGAGACCTTCTGAGGGCCCTTCCAACCTTAATTTTCTGATTTCTATGATCTCAAGGCATTCCAGGGTGCCATACAACCTTGGCTGAAAAATCACTAATTTAAATCTTAGTTTGTATGAGCTTGTAGTAATAACAAGTTAGCCAAATTGCACTATGTCTCTAAATGTAGCAGGATTAAAGCTGGAGCAGTGTATCACTACAGACACACACAGCTTTATGAAAACATGCTCACAAAAATGGAAATAACCTCTAATAAAACCTAAAAATTCATGCCACTGCCATTTAGCAGCTTATATCACATCAAATGATTGTGAAACAAACTGTTAACTCTGTCTATACCCTGAGTATGAGTTAATATAATATTAATGTCTGTTAATACTACAGACTAAGTATATTCCTCTGGTACTTGTTTTTTGGCAACAGGAAAGAAACATGGTCTAATGGACAGAGTGCTTCTACATCAGCATTCAGAGAACTCAGTTCTAGTCCCAACCCTGACACCTGCTTATGGAGTGACCTCACAGGTAAGTCACTTCGCCTCATAAAGCCTAAGTTTCTCTTTCTGAAAAAGGGGTTAATGATACTGACCTGCTTTGTAAAATGTGTTGCAAGCTACAGATGGAAAGCTGTATAGAAGAGCTAAATGTTATGACTATTACATTACACAAACACTTAAAACTGCAATCAGGGACAAGGAATGCCATCCCCTGCCCGCCATCCCCATCAAGTTTGTAAGGCAACAGAGTAAACACAGGATAAACACACACCTATAGTATATTCTTCTATGGCCTCATAGTTTTTCACAGGCCATGATTACCACCACACTCACATTATTGTTCTTCCAGAATTTTTTTTCACAAAAAAGCCATTTTAAGAAGCTTAAACTGAGCTAAGGATAACATCTCTTATGTTAAAAAGATCTTAATTTTAGATACAAAATAATGAAATGTTGCCAGTGCTTAAAGAGAAAATTAGATACACCTGCATGTGTACATACATGTATTTTATTTGCATTACAGCAGCACACTTAGCAGCCCAAAGCAAAACTGATATCTCATTATATTGCTCTAAGGTCAGAGTAAGAAATAGTCCCTGTCCAAAAGAATTTGTAATCTGAGAAGACAAAATTAGGAAAGGGATGTATAACAGATTGACACTGAAAACACAAAAAGATCTCTCTCCTAAATCCACAGAGATATTTAGGCACCTAAATTCTCATTCATTTCGCCGGAAAATAGGGCAACTTCACAGGCACCGTTGTGGACATGGGCCTGAGTAATTTGTCCAGGACCAGAAAGGGGTCTTTAAGAGAGTCAGGAGCTGAACTCAGATCTTTTGAGACCCAGTTCAAATGTCCAAAACTGTCATGACGTGGGCTTGTTTTACGTTTTTATGTGTACTTTTCCACCAATTAATAAGGTGGGGAAATATTTATTAGTAATATGAATAGAATATAAAATGCACTGCACGAAAGGAAAAACTTCAATTAAAAATTTCCTTGAGAATAATAACGTATGAAGTTATAAAGGTTTAAATCAATTATTCTTAACCAGGGTGCTGCAGCACCCTGAGATCCTTTCAAGGGTATCTCAGAGTGTCACACAATGTTAGCACTGTTAGGCAGACACGATTCACAAAATAAACCCAGACACAATTCACAAAATAAACCCAAAGATTGCAAATAGGAAATCATAGTGTTAAAGCAAAAGAACTGCTCTATTATTTTTCTGTACTGAAAAATGAGTGAAAGGTAAAAGCTGGCATTAACCGAGGGTGGAGCGGGCAAGTCTGAAAAGGTTGAGAACCACTGGTTTAGACAATACAGTTTCCTGGCTGCTTCCCCTGGTACTGTGTACCTTTCACAATTATGAAAACATGCTCATAGAAACAGAGATAACCTCTAATGAAACCTAAACTATAGAAAATAAATGAACCACATTATAATAGCTATTACTGAAACTCAGCAGATTTTTACCCTACGCATACAGACAAGGCTATTTATAAATTTTACTTCCCATCAGGCTCAGCATGATGTCAGCTTACAATAACAAGTTAATGTTAATGTTTTCCAGTAATTTTCACAGTGCCATTTAACTGCAAGTGCCCAAGCCAAGGTAAACTTAAGGGCAATGCGAGGGCTAACTACATAATCAAAGTACAGGCTTAATAAATATTGCATTTATGCTTTGAAGTGAACACTAAGAAGTATAACTGCAATATATTATCCTGCTTTTCTGTCCCCACACTTTTATTTAGCTAACCGTTTTAATAAGCCTCTCCAAAAGCAGCTAAAATATATTCCCCCTAATTTTAATTGACCATCAACCTGACCATTTAGTTTGGTTTTTCCAATAAAGGAACATCCTATACATTACCATAAAAATGTGAAACTCAAAAATGTCAAATAGTTCCCAAACTCTGATGACCAATGCATTCCCCCCACCCCCCGTTAGGTCATGTACATTTGGGGGGGGGGGGGGGGGGCCTGTCCACAATCTTCACAGTTCAAGACAAGCATATATTTACTGGAGGTTCATATATTCAAATTCATTTTTTATAGTAGCTGAGCCTTCACTTATTTATTGCTTTAAAAATTAGAAAAAATTAGCTGGCAATGGAAGCTGACTGGTCCAGACTTCAGCCTCTACGGTGGCCTAAGACTTATGGTAGAAACAGACATTGTCTTTCATCACTTTTCTGTCACCATAAAAATCTACTTTCTCTTGGGAGGAAAGTTACAGTTAGTTCTTCCTCTGTGACTTTATTATGCTTCAAAGAAAAATGGCAGGCCTTTTTGGCATTTCTATTCATATGCAGTAATGCATTCTTTCAGCTTTTCTACTACAAAGTAGTGTGTATGTTCATGTGTGTGTGCACACATGTAGACAGAGATAGTAGCCCAACCTATGGGGATTTTAAAAAAAGGTTCCAGAAAGTTCTCAAAATCTAGTTAATATTTTATCTGTGCACAGAGTCAGTTTTGTTGTCTCTGTAATTCTTCATGCATGAATCAGGCAGCTGCAAAAGGAGGCTCCATGTGTTTCTATTTCCAGAGGGTAAGGGATCTCCTAGCAAGCTTGAATTAACAGAAAAAAGGAGTTTAAACTGTTGCTATGCAGGTTAAGGTTAAGGGTCAAATCCCTCAACATAGCACTAAGTGGACACATTACAACTTTCACTTCAAAAATCTGATGATAGACAGATGCTAGATAGTTAAAAGGTTTAAGGACATGTCTAAACCATGCAATAATGGTACTCTTTGTTTACAACACAACAACATAAATTTAATGAGCTTAAGAGTCCACAGACTAGGAAAGAACAAGACTGAGCATTTTGTAGTAAATGCTTATCAGCTACATGTAGACAAACAAGTAGACCAGTTTCAGCACTCTACAAATCTGTTCCAACACCTCAAGTCCTAACCTCCCCAAATTATCCAATTTATCTTTGTTTGCTGTTGAAAACAGTTTTACTGAGAATTCATTGGTTACTTTTAATTACATAACTTGAATGTTCTTCCTGTTCATGACTTACTACACTGAAAGAGAACTCTCCCATTCATGGTGTAGGGATACTGCACAGTCACTGACTCGTTAGTAAGTAAGTACAGAGATTTTGCATATTTTCCACTTATTTCTTAATTCTTATTTCTTGGAACTTCAAACCCATGTTTCCAGAACAACAACAAAAAAGTACCACATTCTAAGCCCCATCTTATTTCTCCCACACTTTAACCCAGGGCGGGCAAAATACAGCCCACAGGACAAATTTGGCACTCCAGGCACTTTCATCCAGCCCACAACACCCACCAATGAATTGTGCCCCACCAAGCCCCTCTGCCCATGTATACACACCCCCTGACATACCCTATTCCACCTCACTCCTACCCTCATTGGCAAAAGGGCCCAGCCTGGCCAGCACCTAGCTTCCAGGTACAGCTGCTGCTGCAGCCACCGGGAGCCCTGCCCGGCTTCCCCAGCAGCTGCCACTGTTGCAGAGGGACCTGCTCAACTTCCCTGGTTTCCTGCTCACTACAGGCAGCAGGTAGGGAAGCAGTGGAGAGCTGCAGCTGGCCAGGGGAAGGGGGCGTGGGGCTGGTGGCAGCAAGGAACCCGTACCCAGGGGGTGGTGGCAGCGTTGAGCTTGGGTGGACAGGGTGTGGGTGTGACAAAGTGGGAGAGGGTGGACACTCCCACCTTCCCCACAATCCCCTTATGGAGCACAGCCCTGCAGGCGGCAGTGACAGCAGCAGCAGTAGGCAGGGGCAGTTGAGGTGCTTGTGCCCAGCGCAGGCACTGGCACCTGGTGGCGCACAGCTCTGGCCAGCACTGCTTATCACAGCAAGGGGTGAAACCTGGCCAGGCCCCCTCTATCGCCCGCACTCCCCCCTGCACATGGGCAGCCCCTGCACTTGTGTGCCATTGGAGGGAAGCCAATGCCAGCTGCCTTTGCTGCTCCCTGCCACACAGGTCCCAGGACTTTAAGGGGAAGCAGGGGCCGGGGCTCCCCTCCACTTCGTGGACTCCTGGGACCTGTGTAGCAGGGGGCAGGGAAGGCAGCTGGAAGCTTCCCTCCAGTGGCGTGCTAGTGCAGGGGCTGCCCTTGCCTGTTGAGGAGCCCCTGAAACAGAGTTGGCCCAGCCAGACTGCACCCCTGCAGCAATGTGCAGTGCTGGCCAGAGCCACGTGCCACTGGGCACCAGCACCTGCTCCAGACATGAGCCTCCCAAACGTCCCTGACTGCTGCTGCTGCCACCGCCACCTCTTGCAGGGCTACACACCATGGGGGAAGTGTCCCCACACTCCCCCACCCTCCCTCACACCCCACAAATGCCACACACCCACACCCTGCCCTCACAACCCCCCAGATATACACACGACCCCCCAACATACCCTGTTGCCCCGCCACACACACAGCCACAAACCCCCACACTCAACCTCACACCCCCACACACAATATATAAGACTAAGACTTTATTTTTTAGTTATTATGCAATCACTTCTATATACACTAGGCAAACAAACCACGACAAAAATATTTTTGTAATAAAATTAAAATATATTATAGTATGTGTTTGACTTTTAGTGTATGATTTAATCTTTTTCTGGTTCTAAAATGGCAACCCCTCCCTTCCTAAAAGGAATATTTCTGCGGGGCAAGGAGAGGGACTTCTGGCAGCAAAGCTCAGGGGTTAAGGGGTGGAACTTCTAGTCCCAAAATGGTGACCAGGGGATGGGTCAACTGTCAAGGGGTGGGACTACCCATGCGGCCCTCAAAAGCTCATGCAACCTCGTTAAGTGGCCCTCCAGCTGAAATAATTACCCACCTTTGCTTTAACCTATTTAATCCTTAATGCGGTAATGAACAGAATTAATTTAAAAGGTATTACTCATGGAAACACTCATGGAGAGAAACCCAAACCTCCTCAAGACAAGATGTCATGGGGAAAATACTGGACAATTTGGGATTAGGTAGAATGGCAGGAGAAAGAAGGTCACAAATTAAAGCAACCATGTATGTTTTAGACACAGCACAATAAGATGAACTTGGGAGTGCAGCTGTATAACTCATTCAATTTATCCTCGGAGAGGCCCTGCTCTCCCAGGAGAAACCCTAGCGTACCGATGTTTGGGATTTTTAGTTCCAAAGCAAAAATGGCTACTCCAGTAGAAAATTAACCCTGGTTATTCCCAGGGGGGTTATATCACTCCATCGAGAGTTTCTCCTAGTAGAGTGAATGTTGGTAATTGCTGTGGCTTCTTCCAGATGAGATCATAGCCCTCCAGCATTCCCCACACCCCTTCAGAATCCCACACTGTGCTGCAGGAAAACACAGGCTGACTATGGGCAGTCTGGATCAGCCAATCAAGGCTGCCCTATGCACTGCTCCCATCTGTCACCAGACTAAGGGAGCCTGAAGAGCAGGCTGAGGTGTGTACACAAGATTCCACACCCCCCACCCTGGCTATGCAGTGTTAGCAGTGCAAGCTTTTCACTCTTCAGGGCCCCAGCATTCAAATGTCTATACATATGGCTCTGGGTAAATTTTTCTACCCGGAGAACAAATATGGGAGAATTCTCCCACATCATTTGAACGTGGATATACAGCCTTACGGTATGAACAGGAGTTCCTTTCTAGCAGTAGAAACTGCTAGTAAATTTCCACCCCTAGAAATCTTTCCAAGAGAAGGAACATACAGGCATTCAGCCTCCAGGTGCCCCCACTCTACTGCTCCCCTGCTTTTCCCAGACTAGGGTGATCCTGGTCTGGGAAAGGAATGGGATGCACTGGCTGCTCCACTACTTCCAGTCCCTAGTGGGAGTGGAGTGGCAGGAAAAAACTCCCCGTGCATTACCCAGATAGGGAACACCCAATCTAGGGAAGCACAGGCAGCATCATCCCACCCCCAGATTTCTCCCCTCCCAGTCTACAGGATGAGAGAGACAGAGGAACAGGGCTGCCCATTTCCCAGATCAGGCAGTCCTCCCCTCCCAGAGGGAAGGAAGCAGTGGGGGCAATGCTCTTCACATTTCCCCAGGTTGGAAGAAGTTAAACTACAAGGAAATGACCCCCCAACCCTTCACCAGAGCAAAGTCCCCAGGTCTGGAGAAGGCACAGAGAAAGCTGCTGTTCAACTCCTCTCAGTCATGTAAAGTGGTTCATTCTAGCCTGAGAAACTCTTGCAGTGGAGATCTTAAGGAGATCAACCTGAAAGATCTTTCTCCCAAATGGGGCATTCAGTTTCTTCCTTTGGGAAAAAATGGAATATACACTGACAATTTCTACCAGTAGAGCAGTGATTCTTGCTGTAGAAATCTAAGTTGAGAAGCCATATCCTGACTATAAGGATCCTAAATACAAGGTCCAGTAAGTTAGATAAGGGCAAAGGAACATGAAGTACCCTTACTTGTCAGCACAATACGAAAAAGTATAAACACATAAAATACTTTGATATAATTATACTGATATAATTAGAAGTGTTTTTCCATTTGTCGGGTTAAACAAAAAGTTGGAACTAGATCCTAATCAATGTACCAGAAATATTATTCAAGATATCCATCTACTTGGTGACCCACAAAAATGTATGATCATCTTGTCCTTCATTTTAAAGTTCCTATATTGAATCCACTTCCATGTAAATGTATTAAGGATTCTGGTTGCAAGCCATGCTCCCTAAAACAACATAACAAACATAGAACCATAATATAAATTTAAGCAAAAATAACAGACATACAAATATAACAATAAAATAAGGCCAACCATTATAAAAGCATTGCTCCTACTCTTAAAATTTACATAATCAAATACAAATACAGTAAGCCTATACTGAAGAGAGAAACACGAACACACAAAACATTTCTCAATACACGTACACTTAACCTGTGGGTTTATGTGCTTCTCTTAATGACATGCAGCATCCCCGCCAATATCAGCAGTTACCTTCCTGTTTTGAGAGACTAGAATTACACTTTTAATTATTGAACTGTAACTTTGAAATGCATGGAAAGTAAACTCTTTGTGCTAATTAAACAACTTCAAAATTCTGTGTTTTAAACTGTTTATAAATCAATAAAAAGTACATATTCAATGTACATGTTTGCCAAGACTAAAATTTAACAAAATAGGAATGCCAGATACTAACATCATACTCTACATGCCTAGCAAGGTATAAAACACTGAAGAACACTCACAGCCTTGTCATTATTACACCAACGTTTCTACAGACTATAGGTTACTAGGCAGTGGGACAGGTTTTACTGTAGGGTCAGCTGGTTTGAGAATCACTTCCCTATAGAATCTTCCCAAATGTTATTACAAAGTTTTTTCTTCTATGAAATCTCGTGTCTTCATGCCCCAAGGCTCATGATAAACTGGGCTTTCTAAATCCACCGCGTACTGCTGTTGGTTTCGGTTAACAACTTGAACTTAGCCCTTATCAGAAATGCATGTATTTTAGAAAAAGTAAGAAAGGAATATTCCCTGATTAGATGCCATCTTTGGAAACTTTATGTCATTATATGAGATATCACCACCACAAAGGAAGTTCCAGTCAGCATACTACTGCTACCACGTAACTATAGGCAGAGCTGTTGGCTCTGCCTGTTTCAAGGTTATGCAATATTTTGTACTGTAAGACCCTGGTTTCAACTTGCTTCACCGTACTTTGTCAGATCACACTGGGATTTACAAAAGTTACAAGCCTTTTAGAGAAAACAAGACACTTGTTAGAACTTAACTAAAACTCCCTGTCCCCAGTGAGATCTTGAGCTCAGCGTGGCAGGGGATTAACTATGATTTCTAGGAGACTATCCCACATCCAGGCACTGAAACTAAGAGCAGGGAGATAGGTTATTGGTGAGAGTGTAAGAGACTTTCTTGCTTCGGATGGGTGCTGATTCACAATATCAAATTACATAAAACAATAGTCAAGTTAAAAACCATCCTGACTCAACAGAAAAGCAAATGATCCAGCTGAATTTGATTGTTTTTTATACTTTATGATTAACAGGTTATACTACAGAGGAAGAAGACATCTAGGAAGCATTGATTATTGCTCTCTTTATAGCTTATTAATCTAACTAGAAACAGCACAGTGTAGCACCAATAAATAGAAGGGGGGAAAAAAAGAAAGATTCCTAAAAATGTCTACGTGGGTGATAAAGATACATAACAGACATTCAATTTACTGTTAAACTGTTTCTTGCGAAGTAGATGTTGATTTGGGCTTTATAATTTATAACTCTGCTACCTTGATAGATAATTCCTTTGAAGACTACCAAATCAAACCTCCAACATTATGAAATGCAATGAACATATATGTTTAGACAGAGTAACCAAAAAGTTTAAAGCTAAACTTCTGGGTCTATGCATTCTGTAAATATAAATCTGCAAATGAGCCATAATGATTATTTGATTTCTCTCTCTTAAATAAATTTCTCCAGTTTAAAATGTTTCCATATATAAAGCACTATACAAATCAGAAATGTCGATAAAAACGGATGTCTGAAATTTTGTTTTAGCACAATTTTAATCACAATATTCTTAACTGCTGGTTAGTTTATCACTACAGACTAAGAAATAATGCATATATCTATCTAACAGAACTGGTAAGATAGCCGCACACCCACACCCCCCAGAAGTGCTTAGAAACCCTAAATACACTGAAGTCAAAAATCAACGTCAGCTAAAGATACCCAGCACCTTAGAAAATTAGGTCATAAGCCCCTGGGTAAGTGAATCCTGACTAATCTTGCGTGAATTCTGATGACACTCAGCAATGAGAGTTCTAAAAATGAGGGCCACCACCAACAATGATGTATAAAAGGAAAAATATAATTTTGAAATATAAATTCCTTGACACCAGGTTTCACTTTTTCTCCTTAACCATCTTTGAACTGCCTGAATCCTTCCCCCCACCCCAACTTAATTATTTTTTTTAAGCCTGTACCTATGTATGGGGAAATATCATTACACAGTTTTTTGGGGGGCGGGGGGAAATTAACAATCCTGTTGTTGGCTCCATGGACATTTCCTAGTCTCCAATTTTAAGACAGAAGCTACCTTATGATCACGTATGCATTAGGCATTTTCAAACAAATTAGTCTCTAGGGTGCCACCCCGCCCTACCTTCTGATTGACTTCAGACTAACATTGCTAGTTACCCCTCTCTAATTATGATCACCTAGTAAGTCTCCTTATGAAACCATGGACTGTTAAATTTAAATTAATAAATGCTGTATCATGATGCCTAATGTGCAAGGTTAATACATCAATATCTGTTATGGGATGCAAGAGAACAGCAGAAAAACATAATGAAAATAACAATGCTCTATGGCAGTAGCTGAGGGCAGAGAAACACAAGGTAGGAGACAAAGAGCAAGGCTCCAAAGTGAAATGATGGAAGGAATGACCTGACAGCAGAAGTTGAACGCAGTTAATTAGCTGATACTGGGGGAATGCAAGGAAAGTCTATGAACATGCATGCTTGGAGGGAAGGAGAGAAATATTTATGGCGCAACAGAACACAACTTTAAAAAAGAACACACAGAGACATGAAAAAAAAACTAGCCAAAGTACAACTTCCTCCTAGCTCAGGGGTGGGCAAAATATGGCCCATGACCAGAACCGGCCTACCAAGGGATTCTGTCTGGCCTGTGGCAGATCCCTTGGTCCTGCCTGGCCCAGGCTTGGGGGGCAGCACAGGCTGTGGTACATGAGGCCAGTCCCACCACCCCTGAGTGCGCAGAGGGGCTGAGATAACATGGCTGGGAATTTGAGAACTCAGATTCCCAGCAGCAATGGCTCCTTCCAGCTGTCGCTGCCACTGCCAGATCTGGTCCCACTGCCCGGGCACCCCCACCCGTCCCCTATGCACCCACCACTGGGGGAGCTGGGTGGACAGGGTGTCAATGCCTGGGACACCCGCAGGCAGAGTACACTCGGCCGGGCAGACCTGATGGGGCTGTGCATGGGCAGGGAGTGGCTTCTGAGAGCAGGATGGACAAGCAGGGCCGGGGCCCAAGCCAGAGCCATGATCTGCTCCCTGCATGTTTCTGCCCACGGAACCAACACCTATAGGAGGGACATGCAGGGAGCGGACCCCAGCTGTACTTTGGGCCCTGGCCCCATGCTATCATTGCCATATGATCCCAGCCCCAGGTGCCCGTAACCTGGACATCATTCCTTGCCCGCCCATTCCATCTGCCTGGCTGAATATGCCCTGCCCACAGGGTCCTGGCCAGTCTCATGGAGACCCCGCCTGCCCACTGCATCTGGTGCCCTCAATGGTGGGTGCAGAGTGTCAGACCCAGGCCAGATAGGATCAACTGCTGTCACTCCCTGCTGGGTCAGCACCCCCTTCTTTAGAAGTTTCACTTGCAGGTTTATGCAGAGGAGATTGATCAGGTAAGAGGTTTATGTGAAGAAGAAGCTAGGAGGGGTTGGACAATTATTGGAGCTGGAGGGCCACAACAGCTCACCAAAACTCCTGAAGTGGCCCTCCAGCTCCAATAATTGTCCAACCCCTCCTAGCTTCTTCTTCACATAAACCTCTTACCTGATCAATCTCCTCTGCATAAACCTGCAAGTGAAACTTCTAAAGAGCCTCTCAGGCTCAGTGTTCTCCCTTCCCAACCCCATACCTTCTCTCCTGCCAGAAGGAGTGACCATCCACTTTCTGTGGAAGGTGTATGGATGATTCTTTCCATGCACCATTAGATTGCAACCATTTGCGACCATTAGATTTGTATAAGCAAAAATTAAAAAGCTATTTTACTCAGAGTTCAGTATCAAACAGCTACATCATATTTGCTCTCAGCAAATCCCTACACTGCAGTTATTGCTATTTAACAAATGCAGATGGTACAAAATAATTAAATGATCATCAATAAAAGCAAGGCACAATAAACACAAAAAGGAGGCCTAGCATAAAGAAGCTTGTGACATGCAGCAAACAGGGAAATAGTAAAACTAGCAATGTGATTGTCACAAAGCTGTAAGTTCAGGGTGCAAAAAACAGGTATTCTTCTTGGAAAAGTACTGTATTAACTCTACTGACTGATCAGACAAATTATTGAACAGACTTTCCTTCTCTAGTCAAGTACACATTTTTGTTCACTTGTGTTCCATTTCATCACTCACTATTCCTTTTCTCCTATTTTGTTTCCAATTTTCATGCTAACATTTGTGATCCTTAGGTTATATACTACACTCCCTGTGCCAATTAATTCATTACCCGCTGTTTTGTGTCCACTTGCCCCTCTTCATTCCCTTCTCTCATCCATCATTCGTTTAAATACTGAAACTGATATTTCTTGTCTCCACAAGTAAAATTATGTTCTGCTTTTTAAATTGGTTGAGAAAGACCCCAGAGACTAAACACTGGCACCTTCCTTTGTTTTCTGAATGTAGCACTTATTTTTAAAAATATAAGGTATAATAAAAAGGCTTCATTGCTCATAAATATTTTTTCCAACTGTTTAAGGCTTTATAACGTATCACATATTGATATTTTGAAAAGTGTATCCAGGAAGTGTATCCAGGATTATCTTTCATTTAGCTATGAAAGTTTTAAAGACACGGTTTCCAGATCAAAAGCAAGAAAAAAACCTATGCGGGTGGGATTTAAAACATGTTTTCAGAGATGAAAAATGAACTCTGTAGAGTGCTAAACTAATCCACCACACCACCTAGGAGGATATTATATCTTCAATATACAAGTTTCAACTTTTCCCTTCCCAACTGTAAAAACATCCTTTGTCTGTGACAGAATGATAGTATTGCTTTCCTGACTAATCATGGGGAATACTTATTAAGGATCCATAATAAAAAACAGGTGCAAACAATGCATACTTCAATTAAGTACAGAATCCCTTAAAAAAAAATCAGAAAAATTTAGATTTCACCAGAGTTCAGCTTGCTCTTCAGGGAGGTCTAAATCAAATTACACATCTAATGCCTAATATAATTCAACTACTCAGAAATATCTAAATGGAAAAAAGGAAATGCAGTCTGCCAACCAAGTTTGTTTCTAATATCTTTTTCATTACGAACAACACACACTATGTTAAATACATTAAGACTATTACATATACCGTGATTTTCCCTTCCTTCCATGTTGTCACTGCTAACAAAGCCATCATTCAATTTTAGCCACCTTAATTAGCTCTCCACAAAACTTTCGCTATTGAAAAGTAGCATTTGTTACATAACAAGTAGAAAGACTATGTTGTGGATTTTAGACCAAAGAATTATGTCAGATAAAGTACGGGTGAAACTATCTTATCGGTTTTGCTTACAAGTAGCAAAGACTAGAATATTTACTACAAAATGGCTCATTGGCCAACTGTAACTACATTTTGTGCTTCATATAAGCCAGCACATTACAAAGGGCACAGCAATGACTAAGGTGCTCAGTGATTCATGCCAGCAATCAAAGTAGAAATGGGATACATAATGCATGACTAATTCACCCACACTGAAAAATACCAGAAAATGCATAGGAAACAAGGCTGTAAGGAACCTCTGCCTTTTCACTGAGCACCTTAAAACAACCCCCCCCCCCAAAAAAAAACCAACCCATCATAGCTTCCCCAAAACTGACCCATTTATAAGGTTACTGCAGGCATGAATACACATTAAGATCCCAATCCTGGAAACGTACATGGAACTAGTTTTACTTCTATTGCAACGAGGTATAATGTTACAATTTCAGTCCCACAAAGACTTAAGCATGAGCATAACTTCACTTACACACAGGGTGCTTATTCCTTGTGCCTAGTATCCCTAGAGTAGCTACTTGTGTGGGCATTAAGTTACATGTCTGCATAATTATGCACGTTCAGCCCTAATTTTAAGCTGTTCTTAGTATGAGTGTTTAAACTGTACAAACTTCACAGTCTTGTAACATGTAACATTTTTTTTGCAAGAGGGAAAAATAAAACACCTGCTTGTATGTGGTGCACACAATATGTGTACGCAAACAGGAGAAATATATAATAGATGGAGTATATTCATATTTTTATATGGGGTAAATAAAAAAGTATATTTTTATGTGAAGCCACCTTGGAACCAAGAGAGCTGTTAAACTCACCATTTTATCACAAGTGCTAT
Source organism: Alligator sinensis (assembly GCF_000455745.1). NCBI lineage: Eukaryota > Metazoa > Chordata > Crocodylia > Alligatoridae > Alligator > Alligator sinensis. Next base: position 2,030,232 of record NW_005842047.1, read on the forward strand.
GACACTTCAGCTAAGTACAGATAGTCAAAAAGCCAGAGGCTGAATCAATTCAATCTTTGCAGGTTATCTCTGCCTAGATTGAAGCGATAAGCAAGTGAACAGACATTCACTTTTGATTCCAGAAACGAGCCACATGCCTGCGGTGGCCCAGGCCAGAAGCTTGGGGGGAGGGGAGGTGGTCTAGCACACCTCCCTGTTTGGGGGGGGTGCTAGACCATGCCTCTCAGCCTGCTGGCCACTGCCAAAGGAAAGGGAGGGAAGATAGGAGAAAAATCCTCCAAGGCTTCCCCCTGTCCCCACTGGAGAGGAGGGTGGGGGGCGTGACCAGGCCCCAGCCCAAGCTAGCATGCTAAAGTGGGGCAGGAGGGGTTTAAACCCTCTCCCTGGCCCACATGGGATCCCCCAGGCCAGGTCAGCCAGGGGGGTACCCCTGCCAGAATTACGCCCATTCCCCGTTCCTGGCTTGGGCCAGCACGCCAAGGCAGCGGGCAAGAGGGATTTAAACTCCTACCCTGGCCTGCATGAGACCCCAGCCAGGGTCTGCCTGGGGGGCAGCCCTGCCAGGTTTATCTCTATTTTCTGCTCCCAGCCCAGGCCACCATGCCAAGGCAAAGGGGGAGAAGGAGGGTTTAAACCCCCTCCAGGTCCTGTACCAGACCCCAGCCAAGGACTGCCGGGGGTAGGGGGGCGGTCCTGCCAGGCTTTTGCCCCCTCCATACCCCACTCGTGGGGGGCAGGCAGCCCCTGCCAGGCTTCTCATCATCACCCCTCACTCAAACAGAGTGAGTGGCCAGGCCCCAGCCTGAGGCCAGCATGTTGAGGTGGAGCGGAATGGGGTTTAAACCCCCTCCCTGGCCTGCACAGGACCTCAGCTGGCAGGCCAGCAGAGATCCCAGGCCAGCAGAGACTAGAGATCATGGCCAGCAGGCCCCAGCCTGCTGAGGTGGGTGAGAGGGGGGTTTAAATCCCTCTACCCCCTGCCTCAGCATCCTGCCCCAGCCTGGGAGCAGGGAGAAGCCTGGCAGGGGCTGCCCACCCCCCCACCTCAAGCAGTGAGCAGAGGGGTGATCTGAAGCCTGCCAAGGGCTCTAGCTACAGTAGTGATAGTGCTCCATCTAGGGAGCAGAGGGGCAGGGCCAACCCTGCTCAGCTGGAGCAGACAGCCCAGCCCAGGGCTGTAAATTATCCTGGGATGCTGGGGGAGTGAGAGTTAACTTGAACCAGGAAGGACTCTGGGAGAGAAATTCCATAAACTTGTTTGACCTAAATCAGTTCAGTCTGATACTACATCCAATAAGGTTCATCTTAAATTAGTTTCAGTCATTTTGAAAGCGGTTTAAGTGCACAGATCTTCTGCTATGTTAGAGATTTGAAGGTTCCTGATCACTTAAACTGGTTTAAACTTCTCTCTCTAGCATTCATAGTTGTTACGAAAACCTTCTCTCTGCAACACAAACAATTCTGAGAATCTCAGTTGGAGTTCTGTAGCCATGATGGTCCAGAAAAGTACAAGGGGGCGGGGGAGGAGGGGGGGTTGTAATGTCTTTTATCAAGCCAGACTACTTCCTTTGTGTAAGAAACAAAACTTCAGCCACCCCTGAGGAACGGCCATGCGTGCCTAAACTATGTAGTTGGTCAAATCAAAATTATCACAAAAAATTACCTTACCTTTCCAAATCTCCTTTTTCATTCTCCAGTTGCAGTTTGTAGGCACCCTGGTTGCAGAGAAAAGTTTGAAAATCTAATCCAACTGTAATCTAAAGACTCCAAAGCAAAACAAAAAACCTACAACCTATTTTTAAAGGCTCTGATTTTTTAAATAATTTCATGTGTTTTGGGGCGATTCTCTGTTTCTGAATATATGAGACAGTAGTAAAAGGAAACTCTTAAAAGGAAATGCCCAAGCCTTTATCCTCACCGCTTTAAAAAGGCCAATATTTAATTTAAGTCATTTTTTCAAATTTAACAGAAATAAGCAAACGAGTATTAATTATCCTAGTGTAAATGTTACTAGAGACATGCTTTCTGTAGTTACTATCTTCAGAGACAGCAGTATTCATTTAACAACTGCTTCCCACCACCATCTGCAGCTCATCTCACCAACTTTGTTACTGTAGAGTTGGAGTGTTGTCGCTGTGATGGTCCAGGAAACTTATGAGGGGCAAGAGGTTTTTTTTTGTGGTACTGGGCCAATTGCATATGTGGGGCAAGCTCTTGGGCATGAAGTGAAGAATGGTGTTTCATGCCTGAAGGCTTGCTCAACATCTCTCCTGACCATACAGTCCAATAAAAGAGATCACAAAAATGCTCATGCCTGTCACCTGCTTTATCTCTTAAGTAGAATGAGAGTGCCTCATCTCCACTAAGATTTTATAGTAGGATACTAAACACGTGCTACTTATCCCACAACATTACATATATACTTTTCTTTTTAGCAATGAAGACAAAGCCAAAACAATAGCTGTTCTAAAACTGATCCAGTTTATAACTCACCTATTTAAACTAAGAGGTGAGGGTTCTTCTGCAGTAGCTTTTATTGGACCAACTATACAGCAGTAGTTATACAAGCTTTTGGGCGCACACTGCCCTTCCTGGACCATCAGGGCCACAACAACACTCTTACCCCACTATGTAAGAACTGAATAAACAAGAGAGACCAGATCAAAGGAATTGAGAAAGCAGTAAAATCAGACTATAATTCTGTCTCATCTTGAGACCTCAGGACATGACTCAGGATGTCAAGACTGCCAATAGCTGGCAGAGTTATTGATTTACTAGAGTAAGATATTCAATGTAGTGTCTGCTTTATAGCTAAACTCTGGTTAATTCTTAGTACCATGAGAGTCCAAGAAAAAAAGTTAGTATCTGGAGAAAGAAAGATCATTTTTGGCAAACTTCCCACAACTGATCTTTTAACTCACATCATCTACTCCCACTCTTGCAATCTAGTCACATTTGTACTGTATGTCATTTAGAAAATACAGGTTTAAAAGGTACAGGACAATTGTGGTGCACAAATGCTTACAAAACTGTAGGCACACCTTTGCCAATATATAAATAGCAAAAAAAACAGTTTACAGCATGAAAAAATAAAACTGTTACATTAGTATGATAATTCATGTTGAGGTGAACGTATTTTTCCACTACACTAATTTTTCTTTTCTCTTTGTACTGATCTTATAAGTAAGGTTTATCTTGGACACTAAAAATTAGCTCAGAAGAGGAGCAGCTGCAAGGAAGTTTCAGCAGAAAATATTTAATTATAGTGGGTTTTCTTCTTTGATCTTCAGGTAATATAACATTCATTCATGATATTAAGTTTTATAAATCAACTATGAACTGTTACACTTCAAATACTACTGCCAAGCCAAATAAAAAAGTAACTTACAATAGACAATATCTCTATACTAGTGAGTCAGTCAAGCCAATTTTATAGTGCTATACTTCCTCACTCCTGAGCCCCTAGAGATCCTTTGCTCTCACCTCTTTCTGCCAAGTCCATTTTTCGCATTGCTGGTAATTCAGTTTAAGATCTTGTGTTCAATACTACCCCTCTGCTCTTTCCTTGGACCCCACCCCCCAACATGTTACATGCTCAAGAATGGCTTTCCAACTGTCTATTCTCTCTCTTTCTAACCATGCCTGTCCACAGATGTATACAGTTATAGTAGCAACATAGCTACAGCATGCCATGGGCTTTCTAATGAAATGACACATGCCATATCAATACAACAAAACACAAGAAAACATTCATGATGGTCTAAGAACCCCCTGATCACTGTGGGGTTTATAACAGATAATTCACCTAATTTACTGATATCTATATATTTTTTTATTCATAAAGAAGCTTGTTCATGTCCTCTCACAGGCTTACAATCCATGTATTTGCTTTTTATCCTCACATCTTAAATACCATTTTTCTTACTGCTTCAAGTCCTCAGACATGCCTTTACCATATCTTCTGACCTCCCTAAAGCAGCCATATTTATCAGCATATCCAAATATTTTGGGTAGACCATATAAAATCACCACATCCTGATAATTTAGCAGGGATCATATCACTTTTTCCTTAGTATACTCAAGAGGAATGCACCTCTCAGACAATCTCAGTGATGTCAAATGGGGCAGAAATCTAAATCCCCCTTCATGTTCTACTTCCTAATTACAAACACACTACTGCAAATCTCCTAATAATTGTATCAGGGGATTCCTAACCATTCATTGGGCCCCAAAGGAACAAACCATTTTTGAACATGGAGTATTTTCACAAAGACAAGTCCCCTTCCAACAAGGCACTAAGGATCTCTTTCAAGGCACTGAAGTCAACAGAAACTTCGCTATCCACTTCAATGGGAACAGAATAAAGCTCATCTCCTACCGGGCCCGATTTTCTCAACTGTCATTCCCTGACTTTATCAGAACTATTCTTGATTTATACTTGTGAAGGAAGCATCATAACTACTAATTTTAATGGCAGAACTATTGATTTCACTTGATTGAACCGGTGAAGACAATGCATAGAATGGGGAAAAAAGCTACTTTAACCAGGTTGTTTCTATGAAACAACGAAATATCAAATAAGGAAAGTACAGGCACTTCTGTTTGGCTGACCCTTCTGTGGTGCATGCAAGTCACTGAACCTCCCCCCAATTTCTTGTGTCAGACCCTCTTCAACTCTAATTATTAATCCTCACAAAACCCCAAGAACATTACAAAGGGGTTGCATATGCTCGAGTCAAGCTTTTTCCAAGGCACAAATGAACAAGATGTTTCTAGACACTAATGAACAGAGACTGATGACTGAATGTTTCTCTCTGTATCTTACTCCCTGTCACTCCACTGCACTGATTAAATTGGGATTCCACCCTATACACACAGCATAGCTTTTGAAGTCAAGCAACACCCACATAGCTGATACAGGCCTTCCATAAGATTAAAAACCAAAACATCTGCTTTGCTTTGCAAAGCAATCTAAAACTTCACAGGCTCGTGATTCGCCCATGACCCCCCACCCCTCACTATTTTAATCTATGAATGGTTTAATTAAAACTAGCATTCCTATTTAATGTAAGCACTATAAACTGTCTTGGCATTTCAAATGCACTAGTGAATGCTACATCTGGATATATATGGTTCTACTTATGAAAATGGTCATCTTCAAACAAACCAGACTCTAGCAGTGTTCTCTGTAATATTCTGATACTTTAGACCAGTGGTTCTCAACCTTTTTTGTATCAGAACCTATTTGTAGACATCAGTGGCCAGCTTGGACCCAGTGCTCCTCACTCCCAACCTGCTGCCCCCTGGGGTGTGGGGCAGGGTATGTGTGTGTCTGGGTGGGGGGCCCTCGGAGGCTGGAAGTCTGCCAGCCTGCAAGGGAAAAGCCAGTGTCCCACATTTTTCTCCTTTAAAGGAGAATCCAGTTTAAAAGTTTGTTGATCCATTTTTAAAGTTTCTTTGTGGCCCTTTCATATATTCTTGCGACCCCCTTTTGGCTCATGACCCACGGATTGAGAAATGCTGCTTTAGACAATAGAAGGACAGCACTCGAGGAAGTTAGGGTACTATACTTATATGCAAGTATGTTGTATTGCAATATAGCCTTGTTTAGATTATCAGTCAATTCTTTCTCCTCAACAGTAGCCTCAAAGGAAACACAGCATTCACATCCCTCCCTCCTTTTTTTTCTAACTCCAACCCAAACAAACATAAATGTAAGTGACTAGACCATCCAAGATGGCATGGCAATACATATGCATCTCTCTTTTACAGAACATTCAAAGAGAAGTAGTAAGGGCATCTTGTGCTCAGAACACAAAGTACAGGTTTTTCTTGTATACCTGAAGCAGACGCTAAAGTAGCGTTAAGGTGATATGGGTCAGGGTTTCTTAATGTGTGTGTTGCAGGGCACCAAGGTGTGTCTGCTCCTTTAAGAGCAGAAGCAGCCAAGCTAGAGAGCCTGGAGAGCTTGCAGTGATTCACAGCTGCAGGTTGCCATGGCAGCAGGCTAATGAGGGAATTAAACCACCTGCACCTGGTCAGCTGACCAGAAGGAGACAGGGCTCTGCGCACATATAAACCCCAGGGCTGGGACTGGCAGAAGTCAGTTTTCTGGCAGCAGCCAGGTGGAAGGAGCTCTTGCAGGAAAACTTACTTGGAGATGCTTGGTTGCCGGTTCTGCTACTGATGAAACTAACAGGCTCCAAGACCTCCTAAAATACCTGGGGCTAGGAGACGCACATTACGGAGAGAGACGCTTGCCTTCTTAAAGGGGAACAGTGTGGTTTCCAGTGTTATGGTTATCGTTATTATTATGTTGTAGCCCAGGGGCTTGTATTTATGTTATTATTTGAACTGGTAGACTGGGATGAGGCTGTTTGGGGAGGAGGCGGCCTCATAGGGCACACACTATTGTGGAGCCCCAGCACCAGAGATGGTGCAGCAACGGGGTGCGGAAAGCCCAGTGCCAGAGGGCGCAGCAATGGGGTGCGGAGAGCCCAGTGATAACAGAAGGCTGAATTAATGGCCAAAACCTCATTACAGGGCCAACACTGATATACCATCTGCGAGGCATGGGGCATGGTAAAGGGGTGGTTTTGGAGCCACACATCTAGCCCGTAAGGCTGGGGGTGTCCCACGGGGCACATACTTAGAGCGGGACCCAGCAAGGGGTCTAAGAACCCACAGGGTTTAGTGGGGTCCATTAGGACTGTGACTGTGCAGCAACTTGAGGGCAGCCTCCCTAGCTATTATTTAAACCAACAAGATGTGGTAGGTGAGATTAGAAGGCGCCCACAGGGTGAAGCTGGCATGGTCACCAAGCCCTAGAGGCATCACAGCCACCCCTGGCGACCCTGCACCGTGACAATGTGTCCAGTCTTGCCTAAAACAGCTTGGTCAGTATATACTGCTTTAATTTGAAAAAAATCAATTCAGGGGTGCTGCAACATCCTTTGAAGGGTGCCTCAAGATGTGAGAAGCTAAGAGACAAATGTAGGCTCAGGCTCTTCCCTGCCTGGCCAGTGCTCCCCACCACCCTGGTGCCTGCTCCTCTGCAGCATGGTAAGCACTGTAATAAGTTTGTTAGTTTACAAAATAAACTCAACTCACAAAAGTTACAGAGGGGTGTGTCTCAAGTCTAATGAGTGCCTTCTATCTGAAAAAGTTGAGAACCACTGCACTAGATAAAAAGAGAATATGTAAAAGTTAAAGGTGAATTTAAAGCAGGGGTGTCAAACTCATTTACCCCACATGCCGAATGAGTAGTACAGGGCCATTCCAGAGGATAAATCAAGCCTACAGACACCCCTGCTCCCCATCCCTATGCCAAATCATTTGCTCCAGGTCTATCATTCATCATTCTTCCTGCAAGTAAGTCTCTATATGGGTATGCTGACACCACCTACCCATAATGACTGCACATGTCATTTGAGTGAATCACTGTATATTAAATTATATTCTACAGCAGTGCACAGAGGCTCCAAGCAAGGTGAATGCTCCATTACACTAGATGCTATACAGATAACAAATGAGAATGCAGAACTGAAACTAATAGTCCCTGTCCAAATCGCTTATAAACTAAAGCAGAGTAAGTAAAATCAATACCCTTAACTTCACTCAAATCACTGACACCTAGTCCAGATCACTGAATACTATAATTTCTACATTAACCGCTGCTTAATAAAACAAGTAGTTCCATTTCTGAATGGTTTTTAAAGGTGTAGCTTCATTTAAAAATGTGATAGTAACCCAAATTTTGAAGCGCCAACATAGGAATAACAAGTGATGCATATCTGTTACAGGAAAAAGGATACCTACCTTTCTACCAATTTCAAATAATCTTTCTCAGCAACCAGTACTAAAAGTTACAGTACTCCTGATTTCAACTGACAAAGACGTGTTATGGGGCTTGAGTCAATGATGGAGATTCTGAGGTGCTCCCACATACCCTGGTTAAAATTCTGCACTGACATGGAAGAGACAATTGACCAATAACAGACCAAGTTTGTTAAGTTACAAATGATGGAAATACTTTCTCATGCAAAATAATAGGTATAAAATCACTGCAATTTCCCCAAGTTACTTCTTCAATCTATAAGCAACTTTTTACATAAGTGTAGCTAACTGGAGATTTGAGGAAAAAATAGGAATTTTAGGGAAATCAGGGATTGTCCAAAAGTGGACAAATTTAGTTATGGTCCAAAAGCTGACCATGAAAGCATTACCTCTTTTTTAAAAAAAGGGGTTAATGATTTCCAAATCTGACACAGTTCCAAGTGAGATGATCATTCTGGGTTTCTTGAAATGAATTCTTCTGTACCATCTGTAAACTGTCGCTCATATTCTTGTGTACATGTAAAATCATACCAGTTGAGCAATGATTGTCCCATTGTGGATCAAAGTCATGTTTTAATATGATGTAGTTCACTGAAATTGCACTGGAAGCATTAGTTCCCAGCATCACCAAAATAATTTTTGTCAACTTCGCCCCTTTGGAAAACAGCTGGAAAACAACCCCTTTGGGCTAACTGGGGAAACACAAATATTTCTTAACTGTCTTCAATGATCTTTCTGTAAACTGACATTTGACTTGCAACAGATGAAGCCAAGTAATCAGTAGACTATGACTGAAATTGGAACCATACATCTGAAGCAAGTCTTGAACTTGCTTTTCTGTTTTACTTGGAGGTGCAGCATGAGTTTCAAAGCCCTGCACAACCGTGTAACATTCCCTGTGAAATCCTGACTGAATATGGGACATTGTAAAATCAAGTGCTTCAAAGCAGATGCACTTGGAAAATGTGTTTGCTGAATTTGGGTAGCTGGGTTCATTGGTCCCTTTTTGGATGTTTCTGGAAACTTCTCTGTTTCTTGAAAGCTCTAGCATCCACCTTAAAATTTTTCTTCTGAAATTGCATCCAGAATAAGTGTATATTTCATCTAACTGGACAAACTGAAGTGAGTTCAGTGCCACTATAATAAGAGATTTGTCTTCTGTAGCTGAAGACCATCTGACCACTGAAAAGTTTATGTACAGATTGTCTACCGTGTTCTGGATTTTCAACCTACTTAGATACCCACAAGGAAGTTACAATTTTTGACTGTATCATCAAATTACACATTCTCACATGAGAAACTTTTTCTGTATCACTTGCAACCTTTCAAGTTGTATAGAACAGCATTTCTCAACCCATGGGTTGCAAGAATATATGAAAGGGTCACAAACCAACTTAAAAAATGTATCAACAAACTTTAAAAATGGATTCTCCTTTAAAGGAGAAAAACATGGGAAACTGGCTTTTCCCTTGCAGGCTGGCAGAGTTGCAGTCTATGAGGGGCTGCTTGGGGCCCCCGTGCCCTAGACAAACCCCACCCTGCCCCACTCACTGGGGGGTTGGGGCCTAGGGGCAGTAGGTCAGGAGTGAGGGCCACTGGGTCTGGACTGCCCACTGATGTTTACGAATGGGTCCTTTGCAATTAAAAGGTTGAGAACCACTGGTATAGACATCCACACTGTACAGAGGTAGTCCTCAGAAACTGAAACTTATGTTTCCAACAATAAGGGGACTGACTTTGTACCAACTTTATACAATAATTAAATTTGTCCACTTGTCTGTGGCAAATAAATTTCTATTCCAAACTAATGCATTTCTTTATTTGTGCAATCCCTAAAATATCCTTAAGTCCCCAGTTTGCTTGTAGTCAACTGGAGCAGGAACCAAAGGCTAGCTGCCTAATGGTGTTAATATTTCTGAGGCACCCAATCAACCAAAACTTAACATCTTTCCCTGTGCATAACTACGTAAAACAAAGCCATTCTTTCTGCTCATTAAAGTTTGATGATTTTCGATGTCTTTATTTGTCTGAAATTAATAGTGTTGTATGTCCTTCTGTTCCTACTGCTGTTCAGCCTCTAAGAGCAAACTACTGTTTGACTAAATACACTGATGAAGTGTTAACACAGTCTTGATTCTCTAATTGGAAAAAAAGCTCAAGACAAATATGAAAGGCACCAGGTTTCTTGGTAACACCTTGGCATGGTTGATGTCCTTCAAAAATATGGCATGCTAAATTTTTAGTCTTCTTAGAAAACAGAACAAAACAGGAAAATACTAATGAAAAGTACCACAAGACCATTATACTGAAAATGTGCCCTCAAGTAGAGGGTTGGACGGTATATTTACTCAACTAGTTTGTTTAGTAGCATCATATAATCTGGATATTTGAAGGCGGTTGAAAACAAAAGGAGAGAGAGTTGAGATAAAGTCACAAGCCCAATTCTGCAAAATGAGAACTAAAATCACGGAGCTTAAAATCATGAAGGATATTTCTGAAAAAAATTCTTTCGGGTGTATAAATTACAGTAAAAGAAAGAGACTTCAACAAAGTAAAAATTACTGCATTATGAATATGACAACATAAATGTTCATGAAGAGGTCACTGAATAGTACAATTAGCATGGAATTTGGTGGCGGTGACAGTACCATCATTAAAGGAGTACATATTACGTCTAAATCTGAGGATTGACAGTGCCAGACATTGCTATAAGGGTACTGTTATTGTGGCAAGCAACCATGCTACAATGAAAGGAACCACACAAGCTGCATATACCTACTGGTAATATGCTTCATCTGCCTGGAGGCATGCATGCAGCTGCTGCCACCAGAGCCACACCAGGGCTCCAGAGTCTGGTGCAGCTGTTTGCAACCTTCTGGCTGCAGCCACCCTGGGCACCTGCTGCCACACACGGAGCCTGGGCTGCTTGCAGCAGGGCTTGCAGCCTCCCAGACATCTGCTGCGAACAAACTGGGCTCTGTGGCCAGCAGCAGTTGCCCAGAACCAGGGATAGCTATGGCTTGCCAAGCAAAATGGCCCTGCGTGCCATACTCTGGTACACGTGCCGGAGGTTGCTGACTCCTTCCTGGACTAGAGGATTAAACCCAAATCCAAAGTGAAACAACAGACCAATGGGAAAGTGAGCAAAGTGAGACAACTCCACCAAAGTGAGACAACTCCACCACCTGGGATAACAAGGAATAACAGCCACAAATTGATTGAGAGTAGGTTCAGGCTTGATATCAGGAGGCATTACTTTACAGTTAGGGCTGCCAGGCTCTGGAATGGGTTCCGAAGGGAGGTGCTGCTCTCCCCTACTTTGGGGGTCTTCAAGAAGAGGCTGGATAGATATCTGGCTGGGGTATTATGATCCCAGCACTCGTTCCTGCCCAGGCCAGGGGGTCAGACTTGATGATCTGTTCAGGTTCCTTCCGACCCTAGAAACCATGAAACTATTGTATTAAGTACTTCATTACTCCCATTTATAGAATGTACTGTTCCTAAATAAACATTTCCATCCATCCCTAGTCTATAAAGTCTTGATTAGCTGCTGTCACTATTACAGGACTAGCAGTCTCTTTTCTTCCCTATATTCCTTTCCTGGTGGCACATCTCACAAATTTATCTACCCATGATGGAATACCACAACTCTCCCACCATTACAGAAGGCCTTTGGCTACAGCTGTGATACAGAATAGCAAAGCATAGCTCATGGAGTATCTGGCATCTTCCCATTTCTGGGGTATAAATCTGCTTCTGATTATATGTTTGATTTTTATTTTTAAAACTTGATTATTACACACCTGAAAGTTCCATTTCCCTCCAGTACACACAAGCTTAGCATTATGTTGTCTTTCAACATTCCTGATATCACAAAAGAAAAACTGTAAAAATTAAACTGCAGAAAGTGTTTTATACACATAATATGCCACACTACTTAGATCTTTGCCTGTGTTGTTTAATTTGCACAGTGTGGTTTGGCAGGCTGATCTCCCAAAACATGGCAACTTGGCTTTAATAGTACTTTATGTTTGGATTCGATTTGTTTATATTAAATATTTATGAACCATAGCAAAACCTATAATAGTGTAATTATGTCATAAGGTGGAGGGGATGGTATTTTATTAGATTTTTTGGTTTTCATGGCATTCAAAATTTGTAATTCAATAAATGGTCCATCAAAAAGTCATACTCTGGTTAGGAAAGAACTAGACTTTTATAAAGGTCTTATTTGCTTTATCCAGCTATAAATATTAGGCATAGCAACTGAATTTACTGTAACAACACAAGTAAGTGTGAATGAAACAGTAAATTAAAAGCTGTGTGCCTGATAAGAAATTGTGCTTGTTTATCATGGCTTCATTACAAGATGCTGATTTTTCTTCTCCACATGTGGAAACCAACTATAAAAAAATTGTGCCACGCATCCCATAGATCACTTTCATTATAATCTTTATCCTATCAAAAGCAGGTGGGAATTAACAAATTGTTAACTAACCACACATTGCTGGAAGAGTTACAAAACAAGCCAAAAGGAGGTATGGGGATGGTATGAGCTGTTTTGGAACTGAATTATGACTGGCTATGGTCTTGGAGTGCATGGTCACAGGAAATGGCCAAAAAGAATGTGGAGTCTTGAGATGCACAACCTAAATACAAGATTCAGAAGTAGAAAGATTAAAATAAGGTCTGCCAGTAACTATTCCAGATAGACTTCGGGAGGGAGTTCATGAAGCAGTGGGACAATCTCTTAGCTTCTCTACCTCCTCAATCAGCTACCTCCTGCCAAACAACAGGGCTTATAGGCAGGAAAGATGTGATAATATGAATCCCACTAATTGTATCTCAATAATATTAACCAAAGTTATCCCTGTTTTTATACCCTATGTTTCAGAAGAGTGGGTAAGATACGCTTCTGATTCTTTTTGCTAGTAACCACTCAATTTTCAAAGCAATTCAGAAGAACTTTTAAAAACTGCAACTCTAATTTTAACCTAAAATTCTTCCATCATTTTTCACAGGTCCCTTACTTATAACACAGTGCATATTGTAGATAAGAGCTGCTTTTTTCTTAAGAATAATTAAACCAAGATTTCAGCAATTAAAATGAATCCAGTCCTCTTATTGTTTCAATTATCCTAAGTGGTTTTATTCAACTTATAACTAGGGGAACCATAATTGAATGTGTCCTTTTTCTTTATTTGTGTTATATGTACTGCTATCATTACAGGACATGAGATCATGTATTCTGAGCTTTCTTCATTTCGTTTTAGTATTTAAAGGGGAAAGCTTACATTTCCTTTAAAGGAACAATATCAGATAGGTTATACCAAACAGTCACAACTATATATTTTGGAACAGTATTTTTAAAAGATGGAAATATTTTTTTACATAATATAATCATTACGTTGATGTTGATTTTTTAAACATTTTTTAGCAAAAATTTCATGACAGAAACTGTTCTTAATAGGTCCAAGCATTGCTGGAGACTGAGTTACTAAGAGCCCCATGCTGGAGCGACCAACTTGGCTCTTACTGACCAAAGCTAGTTCAGAAAGCTATGTGAGTAAGGAGATGGTCTCCATCCACAGATATCAACATTAAATACCACCCCCCCCAGAAAAGAAATCCTGTTGGCAGCCACAAAATATATCACCAACACCACTTTCTCTCCCCTCCCTCCATACCTGGTGTTACAAGGGCTCCTGACATAGGGATCTATGGAATATTATACCCCATCCCAAATATCATACATCCTGTCATGCCAGATGTGGGAATAGAGATCAGGACTCTCTTCATACCTCCCTACAGGAATCCCTTCGTATCTTCCTACCTCCTGTCTCCTGGGTTGGCGGAGAGGGAGAAAGAGGGGAGAACTGGGAGTGGGGTGTGGGGGGCACAGTTTCCTGGTTCAATGCGAGTGTCTCTGGAAGGAAGGCAGGGGTGAAGGAAAGGCTTCTAGTTTCCCAGGTTCAGCTGGGAGGAGGAAGGAGGGCACTCAGCTATCTTTGGCAATCTCCAGAAGAGGAGAGCCATGCAAAGAACTGTTCTCTTTAGCTCTGGGCCTGGAGACAATGATTCCTTAAATACTTTCCACCTGCAGAACCAGGAGACCAAAGGCAAAGTGCTTAGCTGGCTCCTCATGCTGAGGGAGATCAAAGCCACAAGACTCAGTGACCCCCTTGTCATGCAGCCTGGTTGCAGATCACACTGCTCCACACCATCACAGCAATTATGAACCACTCCAACCAGGGGGCATAATGGGGGGGGAGGAGCATCATTTGAAGTACTTCAGAAGTTGCATCTGTCCAGCACCTCAGAGTGTAAAAGGAACTGGAAACAGTGTAAATAGAACGAGACAGAGGCAAGGCTGCAGCAAGGAAGATAGATAGCAAGTACCTTTAAAAAACAAGAACAAGGCTAAACAGTTAGATATGGGACTGAGAAGAGTGATCTAAATTCATATCACAGATACTTAACCTCTTCATGCAAATGGTCAGACTGACTAAATACGAATAATATTATTTACCCTCTTTTTTTAAAGTCCCTATGGCCCAGGGATGAAAAGCTCCATATCTGTCTTTTGTCTTTGGTTGTTTTTTTGTGTATAACTCTTGTCCTTCTGCCCCTTTGACAGGCATCACATTTCTCACATACAATGCACAGAATTTTTCCAAAAAACAGCAGCTAGAAATTGAGGTGTGCATTATAAGCACGGAAATATGGTAATGACATAAGCTTCTACTGGGAGTGGGACTAAAATTAACACTTCATGTGCTCTATAGGAAGGAGCACAATTCATTCTACCATTCAAAAACAAGATGCATGTCTTAATGGGGTGTGTGTTACATATGAAATATCAAATCAATTTGCAACTTATCAAAACATTTTACAGCAAATTCTTAGGTAATTTTAATGCTGACTTTTCATACATTTGAGAACTACTTTGGAAACAGATTTTCATACATTGCTCACTAAACTCTTAATTCACTGTAGGCTACACAACTAAACAGCATCAAACAAAAAGAAAAAAAAAAGCTTACTTGTAGAAGCGTCCCGTGAATAGGGTTCTGTCGTATACATGGACTAGTATAGTCTGGAAGCCCAGCCAGCAAGGATTGTACAGTGGATGGTATTTGGTTTACCATAACAAATGGAACAAGAGCCCGGCCTGCCATTTCACGTGAACGGTACACAGGTGAGTGGCCACATCTAAAAGATGAAGAAATGTGATGTTTGTTACCCATGTGTAGTGCACTGCTATGGCTACCATTTGACAGTTTCATATGTTCACTGAATACAATTTCTTTAAAAAAAATTCCAAAACAGACATCTAATATGAACGGCTAAATATAATAAATACTAAACTAAACACTACCTCCACAAATCATATTTATAACACTTCCATTAGCTAGTAATGAAAAGGGTCTATATCCAACCATGTAAACCAAAACAGATAAAGACTGCAGTTTGTTTTTCTTTCCTTGTCCTTTTTTAGGCAAATGATGATGGAACCACAGACCTACCTGTTCAGTAACACTCTGTTGCCCATTGTTTATGTTAATAGCAAACTTAATCATATTAGTTTTACTCAAGTAATTCTAAATATTCCTAAAACATTTTATATGCAGATATATATAATGCAGGTTAAAATTATAGTAAGACCAAGCTAAGCTTTCAAACTGTGATATACACTCTTAAGTCATTTACACATTTTCTTTAAAAAATACCCATTGTATACAACAGACAAGACATTGCAAAAATATCTTAAAAGGTGTATTGATAAGCTTTGATAGCACACATACATGCAGGCTAAAGACATTTTAATATTTCATTATGACTTATATTTTAAAAGCCCCAAAAGGCCTTAGACTACCCTTTTTTGTTATTTAAAGTGAAAAATAGTAGTAGTGTATGTCAATTTACAGAAATTACTTACAAAGAGTCCTTCCCACTCCCACAGGGTTGAAGAAATTAGCTTAATTGTAAAAATGGATAAAGCTACAACAAGGCTGAATAGGTTTAAGGTTGGATGAGGAGTATTAAAATGGTAATTTGGTGTTCTGCTATTTATCCAGCACATTACAAGTTTGAGAAAGACAAATCTGAGTAGTTAGCAGATATAAGCAGGACAAAGACCACCTAAATATTTCATTAAAATATGCATTAAGAAGGTCACCTGCTGCAAGTTAGCAACATTTTCTAGAGCATTTCCCAGCCTAATCAATACTTCCAGGCCTATTTATATTGAAGGGAAAAAAACAAACAAATCATAAACCCCAAGTATCTCTAATAATTAATGTACAGATATTAACTTAAAAGTTTATTTTACAGGAAAGGCAAAATACATTTGCAATATAAAGATGGTTTCCTAGCAAGTGAATTCAAAGGATCTTGATCACTTCACTACACAATAGATGTATTTAATTAACAGCACAATGTACCTGGCAATTTATTCATTTGAAGCCATACTGTGGCTCAAAGATACAAGCCTGTACTGGGAGAAGTGCAGAGCTATGCTGTCCCAGAAGCACAACTCTTGGAGCTACTTCATCCTCAGGATGAAACCACATCATTTCCATGAGTCCAATTTTTCCTTATCACCTTTAAGACATCTGTATCAGAGAGGTGATAATAGAAGGCTGGGCAATCCTTGCACTCTGAGGAAGTGCAAGAAGTAAGACTATGGGAAACCTTTACACCACAATCTAAAAAACAGTTTAACCAATTCTGCATATTGAACTTTTGGCTTTTACCTCTAGAAAGCCTCTAAACCTGCAATGACAAGTGCAGAAAAATAGCGGTTTAGTGATAGTAGGACGCCCCCACTCCCAACCCCCCATTTTTTTTAACATGAAGATGCTTCAATTCCACTACACAATAACCTCATTGCAGTAGAAAGTGACGCATCTACAACTTGTTCCCATGTTTGTGCCATACTGTGTTTTATGTTAACTGAGAGAATCTTGTATATAGATGTTTCTTTTCAAACACAAATAACTCTGACATGGTTACAGATGTTTAGTTTCTAATTAACAGTAACTGTATACTCAAGAATGCTCCTCATGGTGTTCATGACCTTTTACAAATGATGACTTCCCAAAGTAATCTGGCATCTATTCAGGAGAAAGAATGGAAAATGGGAAAAATGCCAGTCTACTCTAGCTAGATACCCTGTGCCAGGGCACTTTCTAAAATAAGATGGTTTGGAGGGGTTCCCCTGCCAATTTAACACAGGTAGATAAAATTAAATTCTATATTTTTTCCTAGTAATATAATTAAATATAGATTACAGGACAAATTTTAAGTAACTTAATTTTAAACCATGTCCTATTGCACCTTGCCTTAAACAGAAGCATAACCACATATTTTTGCTAAGTCATACAATTTTCCACATCAAAATTATTGCCAGATTACTGTTATATCTACTAAGGAAATGGGAAAAATAACCACAATAAATAATTATAGTTAACTAAAACAATTCCATGTGAGAGGTAAAATGTTCCCAAGCATTAATCTATGAAAGGAGTTAAGTGCCTAAGGTAGGATGTAGGCAAGTGCTTTACTGCTGCCATGTCTCTATTATGAAGAGCGATGGCTGGAGAATCTATGTAAAAGCATCTGTTGCTTCTCTTCAGCCAATTATGCATTGGGTCTTAACTTCAGGAGGTGGAATGCCCTGGATCCACATCCCAGCATTATTTCCCAATTTTTTCCAGATTGGTTCTGCTGATTATGGGGATCTCAGTAGATGAGGGAAAAGAAGAAATGCAGGTTTTCTTTTCAGTTAAAAAAAATATATGCAGTAGTGACTGAACAGTTTCACAAAAATGCGATCCCATGTATATTGGCACCACATATATTACTGCCCTAAATAAGTTCTAACTTACTGCACAAATAGTCAATTGATTCCAGTGATGCTATTCAGTGAGTGAAATCTTTGCCTCATTGAAGTAAACTGCAAAATTTTTACCGACTTCAGTGGTGTACATTCAACTTCCAAGAGTGAACACTATTATTCAGAAATCAAGAAAATGAATAGTAACAATTTAAACAATCCTAAATTACTAGTAACAAAGTGGCCATAGAGTCAATCTTCTACTTCAAAAACAGGTATTCAACTACTATTACTGTAGCAAATGTGAGATACAGTTATTGGCAAATAAGTTATAAATCACTTTTTTCTGAAAATTATGCTTTCAATAATTAAAGAAAAATTATTTAATGTAATCCAATAATTCTGGACTCTTTTTTTTTGCCTACACAGGTCTTTAAATATAGCTCTTGGTTCAAGAGTCACTTTTCCATCTTATGTTGTGAGCATTTTACCTCTCATATTCTATCTGAGAGGTAAAATGTTTCCAAGCATTAGCTAAGTTAAAACATAAATAAATGTTTTAACTCAAACAATTATTTTGCACAGTTGTAATGTAACAATCTAACCTTAGATGTACAATCTGCTGTGATAAAGAACAATGTGTACCATGGAGTTTCAGTCAATCTGCTCTCTAGTCTCTCATTTGCTCTGGAGAGGAAAATAAACTGCTACTATGCAGTCCTGGGCTGGGCTGGGCTGTCTGCTCCAGAGAGCAGGGCTGGCCTCACCCCTCTGCTCCCTAGATAAGGAAGTGAGGGCTGCCTCACTGGCCTCATTGGCTGCCTCACTGCTCCCCCCTCCCTTCTCCCTGTCCTCCCCCTCCCCCCCAGCAAACCCAGCTGGGGTCTGGGGAGGGGGTTTAAATTTCCCTTCCTCTGAGTACCGAGCTGACCTGCCCTGCTTGCTTACTGCTGGCTGTGACTGTGGACTACAAAACCCAGAGGCACCTGGAAACAAGAAGAGGAAGTAATGAGCAAACCTGCAGAGTCCTGCTGCTGTAATTGTGGACTACAAATCCCAGAGACTTTGGGGGGCAGCAGGAAGAAGCAGCAAACACACAGCCCATGCTGGTTATGTGGCCAGAGAATTGTGGTCTAGCATGCTTTCTCTCCCCCCACACCACCTTCTGGGTTGAGCCACTACAGGTATGTGGCTCCATTTCCTGAATCAAAAGTGAATGTCTGTGCATTTTCTTATTAGTTCAATCGTTGAAGCTTAGACTAACCTACAAAGACTGAATCAATTCAGTCTCAGGCCTTTTGATTGTCTGTATTTAGCCTCAGTATCTCTCCTTAGCATTCTGGAAGGATTTACTATGCCACAGAGCCTCACTTATTTGTATTGATGAGTGGAAGACCAACTTAAGAAAGCTCAATTTTTAATATTAGAAAACAAAATTTTAAAATCATCAATACTGCCTCATAAAATATGCTTAGTTCATTTGGACACAAAAACTGCAATATCTCACAATATAAGGTAACATATACTTGCAGAAGTACTTAATAACATGACATCTCAGAAGAATTATCCTTTTCAGGAAGGTCTAGCTGTGAAGAAGAGCAGCATCACAGAGCTCTACTAGGATCATCTGCTTTTCAAACAAAGGGAGAGTATCAGAAGCTTCTTCTGCATAACAAAAATGTCTCTAAACTGAAAACAGTTTGCATGTCCTGAAGTTTTGTACTGCTTTTTTTCCTGGCATATTAATACAAAAAGGGTTTTCCTTTTTCAAGATATACTACTGATAGAGCTCCATATGTGTTTTTAAAAACAACAATATACTACATTTAATAACCTATCAGTGAACTTAATTTTTTTGGTGTACTTGAAATGTGCACCTCTGGGGTTCCGAAGATATTCAGATTTATGCCGCAACCACAGTACAGAGGTTTACCAAAAGTACATAACATATACTCTGTAACAGTTTATTTCTTAGCAACAACAGGGTAACTTAGACTGGGAATGCAACATTTTGACTGCAGTCTCTCATTCACATATCTCCTGTTATCAGTAACTAAAGTCAAAAAAGGATTTATTGTAGAAAAGTGGGAGGTGGAAAAGGTTGAAACAATAGTCAGGCAACACATTCGATGTAAACAAGTCATAAAACTCCAACTTTGGGTGGCAATTCTGGCATGCTTGTTAGACCAGTTGTAAAGGAGACTCTCACAATATTTGAACCTGGCACTCCTTTCTATAAAACAATATTTCTTCCACCTGGCACTTTACAATAAACATGGGAAATGACCCACAAATCAAATCTAAACAATCTCCAAAGAATACAAAACGTCAGTCACAATCATTTAAACTATTTGCATCTGTACTGAAACCTAGGAGTATTTTAAAGTTAAAAATTAATTAACAGAAACAGTTTGTTAGTAGCAAGGCCAGATTTAACAAACAACTCCACTTTAATTGCTATGTGATCTTTCTTCTCAATTAACTGTGGGGATTTTCTTCCTGACATTGTATAAATAAAACAAAACATACAAGTAACTGGGAGGTGGGTGGAAGAAGTGTGTCTTTTGGGCCTGTTAGCAGGCACTTCATTATTTAGAAAATATTTCCCAGCACTTATGCTCTTCATAGTTAACCTTTGTATAGGCAGGAGAGACTTGAAAACTGGTTTAAGTATAGAGAAAACATATTTTCCTGAAGCTATGGCAATACACATTTCAATGGCCTGAAATATAAACTTGCAGACCAGAGAAGAAAGCACAGCAGGTACTTTCAATGGCATAACAAGCCAAGCTAGAACTCGGGGCAAACCCTGTGGAAGGGGAGGGGGGATACACAGGTTCTGAAAGCAGGGGCAGGGCAGGGGTGCAGGTCCAAGAGCTGGGAGGGAGGGCCCACAGGGCAGAAGGGCACAGGTCCAAGAACCAGGGAGAGAAGGAGAAGGGGCAAGAGGGCAGCCTTCTACATAGTCCTGACGGGGCTGTTGCCAATACATGTGCTCTGCCCATCCCAGCTCTGTCTCTTGGCACTTAAAAAAAAAAAAAATCCCCGCACTCACCAGTTTGAGCAGCAACGATCAGGGCCTCTGAAGGCTCATGACAGAGCTCCCCCATGCAGCACAGGGCAGTGGGGGATAGCAAGGATTGCCTCCTGCCTTGCACCTGTGCAGCAGCAGTGCAGCTCCACTTGGCAGGGTGTCGCATGCTGTCTGGGGCAGTTCCAGCAGTCACCAAGAGCCCAGCACTGCTCAGCCCCAGCAGCCCTAGCTCCCAGACAGTGCCCAGTGCCTTGCCGAGCTGTACTGCCCCCG
>NW_005842047.1:2051312-2076570 GCF_000455745.1 Alligator sinensis
GCTTCTTCAGCTGTGCCTGCCTCTCCCCGGGCAGGGGGAGCTGCAGGAGAAGCCCCTAGGGCTGCCCTGCCCAGCGCCATCCCCTGCCCAGTCCCAGCCTCCCGGCACTTTAAAAAGAGGGCTGTAGGAT
Source organism: Alligator sinensis (assembly GCF_000455745.1). Classification (NCBI taxonomy): domain Eukaryota; kingdom Metazoa; phylum Chordata; order Crocodylia; family Alligatoridae; genus Alligator; species Alligator sinensis. Next base: position 2,051,443 of record NW_005842047.1, read on the forward strand.
TGTGCTGGACTATTCCCAGGGGTGGGTGCCTCCGAAATATTCCAAAACATTTCCGAAACATTTTGGATGTTTTCGTTTCATTTCCGAGCCTTCCATTTCATTTAAGATTCAGTGCACTGGGCGCAGAAATGGGTCAAAACATCTCCAAAACTAAACAGCTGCCGAAATTTTGCACAGCCCTACTAACCATATCCTGAGCTGCATTAGTAGGGTGGTTGCCAGCAGATCAAGGGCAGTGATTTTTCCCCACTATTCGGCACTGGTGGGGCCAAATCTGGAGTACTGGGTCCAGTTTTGGGCCCCCCAGCACAGAAAGGATGTAGGAAAACTGGAGAGAGAGTCCAGCAGAGGGCAATGAAAATGGTTAGGGGTCTGAGGGACATGACTTCTGAGGAGACGCTGAGGGAACTGGGCTTATTTAGTCTGCAGAAGAGAAGACTGAGAGGGGATTTAATGGCAACTACCTGAAGGATCAAAGAGGATGGAGCTAGACTGTTCTCAGTGGTGGCAGATGACAGAACAAGGAGCAATGGTCTAAAGTTGCAGCAAGGGAAGTTTAGGTTAGATATTAGGAAGAACTCTCTCACTAGGAGTATAGTAAAGCACTGGAACAGGTTACCCAGAGAGGTTGTAGACTCTCCATCCTTGGAGGTTTTTAAGACCTGGCTAGACAAAGCCTTGGCTGGAATGATCGACCTGGGGATGGTCCTGCTTTGAGCAAGGGGCTGGACTAGATGACCTCCTGAGGTCCCTTCCAGCCCTAATTTTCTATGATTCTAAGTCAAGTTAGCACAAGACTCAAGTTATATAATGAAACAGCAGCGCAAGAAAAACCCTAATCATCAGATAAATAGAGGAACATGGATGTGGTAAAACTTAGTTAAGCACCTAAATTCTCTATAACAAGATATGGGAGGCGATAGGCATTTTGAAAATCTGCACCTTGAAGGCTTGAAATTCTTTACGTACAAAGGAATAAAAAACACTTAAAAAAAAAAAGCAGGTCTCTACTGACAATTCCAGAAGTATTAAACGGGCATTCTGGTAAATTCAGCCTACATATCACAAAACAGTAACAAACTGACAAGGTTTGCAATATCTTCAAGTGCTACACTTTTCACTTGTTACCCATAGAGAATGTCTCAATTTTACACCAATCCCCTGAAAAGTAAACTTCAGTCCTATATAAAATTATCAAAATAAGTACTTAATGTGGAACCCAGCACTGCTTAGCTTTGCACCACTACTGAATATAGCAGTTCTACTTTGAAGAGCTCATGATCAAGAACAAAGAGTCAATAAATCTAAAAGGCTTTCATTTAGTTTAATTATAGATTCAACACATTTCCATTGCTTTGGCCAACTTTTAGCAAATATTTAGAAGTTGGACAAACTAGCTGAAACTGGCATAATTTATATCAGCAGCTTGTATAAGGTTCAAAAAGACTCTGTAGTCCCCTGTACACTCATAAGTATTCAGCGTATTACTCCAGTGGTCAAAACTACAGAATATTAGTCAAGAAAAGTAAAAATACTTTAAAACAAATTTACATTAAAGAATGTACAATCTTCTATATGTTCATGGTTTTCCCACTATTTCTTTCTGTATTAAGACCCAGATTGCCCACATTAACTGAAAACAAGTATTCTAAAATATTTTTCACATGGCTAGTTTTTACAGGAATTTCACAAAAATAGGGAGTAGTCAACTTGGGAAAAAAATCATGTTTCCTGTGGAAAATATTGTATAACCACTGTAATAAGTAACACCTAAAATTCATGACTGAAAAGGATTTGAAGGAAAAACAAATCTAGTTTAGTTTGTTTTGTGTGGTTTGACAGGACTTTTATACATAAATGCTTTCACTATTTCAATGATTGGCTTGTCCTCTAATGAAGAAGCATAATGATATGTATCATGTCCTGGTCTTAAGTAATGTTAAACGTAGTATCTTCATCAATCCCTGTGAGAATAGCAGCATGAAAGGTGAAACTGAACCTAGAGAGACAACAGAAGTTAAAGAGACCCTAAAGAGGTACACAGGAAGGAGACACTCCTCTGTATGTCACGGTGTGGAGCCAAGCTGATTGAAGATCATTCTTATCACTATCACCATGACAGGATCAGTAAAATCCCTAATAAAATTATCTCACAGAAGATTCTATACAATGTATTTAAAGTATCCCCAATCAGAAATGTCCATTTCTTAACATTTGGGTTGTTTTTTTTAAATCAGGTTGCTGCTGTCCCAGTACTGCTGAGGAAAATTAAAAGCTAGAGCCTTCAAGAATTTTTAATTGTGCTTTACTTTACGGAGACATGCAAGGTGCAAAGGACAGAGGACTTCCCCCTCTATTGGTTGGCCCAAATCCTGTTGATCAGTCCTTAAGCCCAGGTAGCAGCAGTGGTCACACCTGAGATGTTCCCAGAAAAGAAGAGCATGGGGATCTCTCTTTACGACAGCCAGCTGGCCACAGAGTGGAGAGGTTGCATGTACATTCCATCAAATAGAATCTTGAATTATTCCCCCGTTTCACTCCATGCACTCAGGAACAAAGCAGCTTTGTTTACACCATCTATCAATCTAAATGGTATGCAAATAATGCAATTTAAACCTACCCAAGGAAAACACAGGTTGTGTGCAAGCTTTGTTCAGGTATGAATCATGGAAAGTGAGATATTAACAAACATTATACGTCTGATGAAGACCTATGATTAAGGATAAGATGGATGTATTGACCAGCCTTACTAACTAGTAAATTTGTATTAGGAATGGAAACTGTCACTTATTTTTCTCTTACCATGACTAACTTGAGGAATTACAATAGTTTGCATTACCTTAAGAATAAATGACTACTTTCATACACAGAACAAAAAGTTCTCCTACTGTCCTCTTTTTTCTTAGAACTGTACAAAGTACCAGACCAAAAGGATATCACATCAGACAAGATTTATATCATTTCTTCTGCTAAATATGCATAATCAAAGGATGGGAGGAGGGTTCAAGAGCAGTATCTCTACCTTTGATTAAATGATGAACAGATCTTTTATAAGTAGGGACCTACTTAATTAGCAACGTTTCAGATTTCACGGAAACCATGAAATTGGGCATTGTCATGAAATCAGGCACTGTCCGCAAAACAAAACAACCCCCCCACAAAGATCCCTTACTAAAAATAAAATGCTGGGTCCCCAGTGGGAGCCAGCGGTCCTCATAGCTACTGTCACCCTGCCTTGCAGCCTGCTAGCATGAAGGGGAGCATCCAGATGATGGCTACCGTCCTACCCGATTGGCTGAGAGGGCTGCTAGTCACGCAGCTCCCTCCCTCAGTCAGTCAGCAGCAGAGTGTAGGCCGCACAACAGACAGCCCTCTTGGCCAATCAGCAGCAAGGGGCGGGACTACCAGGGCCCCCTGGCCAATCAGCATTGAGGGGCGGGCTCACCACAAAAGGGAAAATCCCCTTCACTCGCCATGACTTCAGTAGATCCCTATTTGTAAGGCTTTCTAAATTCAGCACTTAGAACGCTAAGCAACAAAACTGTATCATAAGCAATTTTGTTAACATAAAACAGTGAGCTGCCTCTTTGGAGCAAGTAGAGGTCACCCTTAACCAAGGTTAACTTAAAAGTGCTATTCATTGGTAACAACTGCCCAGAAATCCAAAGTTTATTTTTACGCCCCATTCAAATGTGCTACGGAAAAAAATTCTTCTCAGAACTGCGTTAAGACAAGCTACGTTTCATTGGCTAATGAGTGAAAGAAATCCTGCAGAAGTGACATTCCCAAAAATAAAGGAGAAGAGAGAGTTTTGGGCCGCTCTGTATTCATTCATCATAAAGATTATTCATTCTGAAGCAGCAAAAATTCAGCTTTCAGAACACAACAGTGGAAATAAAAACTGAAGCCAGTAGTGCAAAACAAGGAACTAGACTGAGCATTTGTGTGTGAAAAGAGTCAAATGAACACAAGAATGTTTTTGTCATGTATCCACATCAAAGACTTTCAGGTATTTAATTTTATTCACTTTGTATTTGCCATTGGATCCAGTGTGTCCAACATGACAACGAAGTCCTCTGGGATCTAAATAATTATTTACAAATTTTTAAATATATCCATTTATAGAAATTAAAACAAGCCTTACATATCCAGACTGACAAGATGGGATAGCAGTTAGATATTATTCTCAAAAGTTTACTAGCAATGTACACACTGGCAATTTTATCTCAGAAGTAAGAGCTGTAGGAAAAAGAGGGAATTTCTATCTTTGCACAGTCGAAGTGTACTATTCTTTGAGATGTATGGGGCTGATTCTTCTGATACATCCTATGTTTCCTGCGCAGTTTTCCCCCAATGTAATTTTATTACCTACCCTGAAGTTGATTTTTTAAAGTCATTTTGGAGTTCTTTAAAAAATTCAGGTAATGAGAAAAAAAACAAACTTTCTGTGATTCTATGCAAGATCCAAACTTTACCATAAGTGATGTGCTGGCTCTTGTGGTATATGACACTCAGATTCAAACCTTAACCATCAGTGGAGGTCAAGGATGCTAAGGACAAGGGAGGACCAGAGCGAAATAAGAGTTAAAGGTACTGCCACTTCCTCCCTAAAAACCTCATTAAGCAAACTATAAACAGTCTTGTATTCCAACTGTCAGAAGTTCCTCTCTCTCAAGTGTTTGTATTTGCTTTTGTTCTATTTGTGTTCATTAAAAGGGCAGAAACTTGACATTCATTTTCATGTTACTGTATATCATACAGCACTGCACAGGTATTGAAATTTTGCAGTGTCGTCTCTTACCTAACCAATCATGAGTACAACTAGTTTACCACACGATACCTTTGATTTTGTTAAATAAATAAATAAAAAGACTTTCTGTATTTCTTCTATAACATGTTATGGTCCCAAAACTATTTTCTGTGACCTGAGGGTAGTGATTCAACACAGTGCAACTCCAGATTTTGCAAGTCCTTGTGTTTACTAGAAGCTGGTTTCATACTTTTTTTTTTTTTGCAAACCATATCTTAAGATACCACTACAGCTACAAAATAATCCAAAAATAAAAAGAGGGCTTAATCATAATTATCTTTTAATTTTTATAAAGATCAATGTGTCTATTGACTAGGTATTACTGTCTTCCAAAATGCACAAATCTCCAATTTTTCACTTGTTTAGCTGCTGTTGAGATGTGTGCACATCATCATTGTTCTGAGGATATGTTTTGCTTTCCTTTAATCAGAAATTGTTTGAAAAAAGAACTCTATTATTTGAAAAATAGTTATTTTGACCTCAAACTGTTTGCTCAAGAATAAAAAAGAAAAAATAGAACCTTCTGGTATTTTACTTGTAGTAAAGATTTATTGTAATGAACAAAAAAATTAATCATTCTAGTTAAATAAGAAAGTGACTGAACATCAGTCACAGCTTGAAATAGGATAGGCTGAATATTAACATTTTATTGCCACATTTACTATATCCTTGAATTTATGTAGGGCATTTTTTAAAGAAACAGATTTTTTTTATGGTCATATTTTTTCTGTCTCTTTAGAATGCATAGTTAGAAGAGTAAGATAAAGCATTGTATGTCAATAAGAACATATATACTTAAAATTAATTATAGACATTATTAGTACAAAAACTACATACACCTTTATTTGTGAAACAGGACAACAATTTAAGTGAAAAAAACTTTTCTTCTTACTCTGAAGAGCTTTCAAGTGAGAAATTAAATACTTTTCTCTCCTTTGTCAGGAGGATTTTGACTGTTATAGAAACAGGCCACTTCATAGCAAGTTGAATCAACACCAGAAACACAAGAAGCTGTATGGAATTCAGCCAATCATTTCCTACTTATGTATGAAATAAGAATTCTAAGAAAAGATTTTATCACATTAACTTCTGTATGGATACTTTACACCCCATAGATTTAGTCTCTCTTTAAATGGAGATTCATTATATAATCTACAAGTATTCTATGTTTCAGTTAAAACTTTTGCTTCATTTGCCATCATAAAATCCCCAGCAACATCACAAGAGGAACCACAACATCAAGCAGTTTTATTAATTTGTTGAAACCACACAGGCTTAATTATGGATACTCCTTTTCTTAGTATCTGGCTGATTCCATGCCAGCGAAACAAAACTCTTGTCAAATTGAGGTCATGTAAAAGGGAACACAGAAAATTGTTACTCAAAATCGCATTTTAACTTTGATAACTTGTGGAAACAAATTATTACTATATGCAGAGTCATGGAAAAAAACATATGCCACTGCTTCTTATCAAAGAGTTAGCAAAAACCACAACAAAGACTATAGCCAAAATAACTTTCAGCTATAGTGTGTGTCTACCTTTTCTCAGTTTTGAGGAATGATTTAGTTTAAACAATATCCAAAAAGTCTTGCAAAGAGCTGAGATTTAAGTGCTTTAAGTGACTGCAACCAAGAACATGTCAAGATAATTTTTTACAACTTAACTTACTCTCAGACCTGGGTACACAGTTCAAACAACAGGATCTGGGCTCTCCCAAATCTTTTCCTCATCTCAGATAAGAGGCCTGTGCCCTGCTCAAAAGGAGCTGGGGTTCCACTACCAAATAGCTCAACCCATACTGATTCTTTTAAAAATCCCACATTTGTTTTTTTTATAGTAATGGAACTTTTTAATACCACTACTTAGTTCTGTAATGATTCAATTATTTGATTAGAGTCTTGTACATGGCTCACGTTTTTTCCTTCCGTTTTTCTGTGTCTTCCTATGTATACTTTTGTAAAGGAGGAGACCATGCCTAAATGGTAAGGTTCTGCTACAGCAAACCATTTAGTCACATAATTACCTTTAAGCATATCAATCATCTCACTGCCTTCACTAGCTTGCTCATGTGCTAAAAGTATTGAAGAGTACAACAAGCTTACTCTATCATCTTCATAAAGCCTTTCTCACATGGACTGACTTTCAGCATTTCTATCTTAGAAGTCAGCTGGTCATGACCACTTTAGATCAACAATGCAGGCATAATTCCCACATAGACAGCAGAAATAAAGCATTTCACAAATCTGCTCAACAACCACCATTTGTGCTTGTTGATTTTGAAATTCAATTCAGCTTTAAACTTACGCTATCTGGAGAGTTGTTACAATTTTTTCTATAAGACTATTACAAACAGAAGCAAGCCTGGTTATCAATGATAATATTAAGTGACAAAAAAGCTGCCCTTTCCAATCAATACTGACTTTGGCATCGGGATTGTTCAGGGAAAACCCACAACTAGAAATGGATGTGTTCTGGGTGAGTGTCTTAACCACCATGCCATTAACTACCCTGAGTTGGCAGAGTTGTCTTTTCCCCATTCCTGTCTCACCTAAAATTGAAACCTGTGCCTGAGAAACCTTCTCAAAACATTTTCACTCAAACTGATAAAAATCCATTTAAAAATGGTCTCTAGCAATTCAGCATTTTCCAACAACTGGTTCATTGAGAAAAGTTCTTAATCATCCCATTTCTTATTCCTGGCCCATCAAAGGAAATATTTAAAAGACATTTTTTCACCAAAAGAAGATGCATGCCTATTTACATTTCATTATAAGGATTTGGCTTTGTTACATGCCAAGCATGATACCAAATAAAACAAAGACACTGGATTTTAGAACAGGATTCAGGATACCGTATAAAGGGGAAATGTTTCTGTAGCTCATTTTCTTTTGCCTACATCATCTCATACATTCTAGAAGACCTACATTTAAATTGATAGGTGCCACAGTAGTGCAACAATTATGGACAAAGACAACATCTATAGCCAGAACTGAACATTTTAAGGGATGATTTCTTCTCATAGAATACATTCCAAATTATTCCAGCTACCCACAGCTCTGACCAGGACCAGGGACTCAATAGCATAAGACCCCTCCCCCAAAAAGTATACATTTTTTACATGGAAATTTAAATTAAACTTTAAATTAACATTAGTAACTAACTACTGTTGTTTGAATGTTAGAAGAGTTATGAGTGTCTCCAATTCTCCCTTTGTGCTGAAAACATATCCCAACAGAAAAAGTTCTGTGGACCGTTGATAAAAATCACTCTCTCTCTGAAATGGCAGTTGTAATCAGGCAAGTGTTTGGTATCCTGTTTCCTGTTGGTGCCACAATCTGCTAAAATACAGCACAAGGAGGAAGGCAGAAAGGTAGGGAGGGGCACATAGCTGTGCAGCTTTACAGAAATCTTTACAGGCAATTGCTCAAAAGGGTATAATAGCATTTAGCAGGGAGAAAGCCAGTTAATTACTATACCATACCATTCAGATGCTACAAAGTAGTAAGTCAACACCCACAACTAAAAGTGAGAAAGAAAACAGAGAGAAACTGAATACTCTTTTTTTAAAAGGTTATAAACAACACATACATATACAGAAATATCTTACCCATTTAAAGTTCTGAAAACATACTGCAAATTTCTCAAAGGTTATAACAAATCTCTCTCCCCAAAATGGACTGCACTAACCAGCATGAGAAAAGGAACATACTTCTACAGTTTTCTTTGCTGTTAGGGTCTCTAGTCACTATCAGCCCCCAACCCTCGCAGTCATTTTAGACTCCTGTTCTACTCCTGTTGACTTCAAAGGGACTTCTGATTCTTTAGAATATCTGAAAAAACGGACATTTGTATTAAGCGTCTAAAGACAAATTTAGACGCCCAATGGGCACTCATATTTTAAAACGTTGGCTTTATATTTTACATTCTCACAAACACTTCTGATTTTATGTTTTGACCTTGTTGCTTTGTTACATGCTCTGGGAACTGGGCCCGGTGCCTACCGTGCCAATGGGAGTTTTGCCACGAATTTCAACACAAGCAGATTCAGGCACTTTCTGACAAACAATTTGAGATATTTACATAAAATACAACAAGCAAGCAATATAAGCATTCAAATTTCAAAAGAAAGCTAAGGGGAATAGCTTTCTGTAAATAAGCATAGTTCAGATTTACCTCCATAGCCATTTTTAAAAATAAAATAAAAAAGTACTTATGAAACATAGCCAAAGTCTTATTACTATTTAGCCAGAGCCAGAAGGGTGCATCAGATAAATAAGAGCTATGGTACTTTAGAGTACAAGGACAGACACAATTTTCAGAGGTGCTTAGTCAATGGGAACTGTGAATTGTCCGTTCCTATCCACAATCCTTCCTGTGAAGATTTTCCAATACAAGGTCCCAACAGTGTTCACTTACTAACACATTTATACAGCCAAGCTTAGACATAAAACAAGTGGTTTACAAAAACAGGTTACAGTAACAGTAATCCAAAAACTGCAAGAATGAAATTTTCTGCAGTGGTCTGTAGTCTACCTATTTTCATTTGTTGGTCCAAAGTGAAAGTTGTTAATGAGGTGAATGTGGCAATGGAGACAAAGAAGACAATGTAGTTGGCAAACAGGAATGCAAACAATGCAAATGATGGTTCCATCTCCTGTGTGCAGAGGTTGGTCCCGGCTGGGAAGGGCCTCACCCCCTCACCATCAGCAGCCACCTAGGGCTGCCACAAGCAGCAGCCGGGTTCAAGGCTCTGGCAGCAAGTAGCCATCCTGGTTCACCCCACGCAGGTGTCTGAGTCCTGGCCCCATCCCCCTCCCCCAACCCACCCTGCCACAGGCGATCCCCACCCCAGGCAGGAGGAGCAATGTCCATCTCAACCTGCCCCCCTGCCTCCACCCGCTGCTCAGCAGGAGTCAGGCCAGGCACTGCAGGTGGCAGCAGCCTCTGCCTCAGCCTGTAGCAAATGAATCTGGGACTTTTGCTTCAATTTATACCAACTGGCCAGGATACCAGGACAGTCTACCAAATCCAGGACTCTCCCAGCCAATCCAGGACATATGATCACCCTATAATTGAGGGGGCTACATGGGAAAAGGTGATGAAATACAAGTGACAGGAAAACAAGGATGAAACTGGAATGGCACCTGTGAGTTACTGAAGAGAATAAAAACTGAAGAGACAAATCAGTTAATGGTAAGACAGCATATTTAATGCGATGATATCACCATAGTAAATATGTCTACAATTTAATTAACTGGGAACAAACTAATTCATTTTGTTTCACCATAGAGTCAGAAAAGTATTAAATATTTTACTAACCAGAAAATCCATTAAAGGGAAATGTATACGATATTTTCTCTCATATAACATGCATGTTTTCCCAAAAAACAGCTAGTAGAAATTAGAGTGCACAATATAAACAAGAAATGCAGTAAGAGCAGTTTCTGTTGCTCAGTTGAAGCCAAATCTGCACAGATACACAAGGAACAAGCTGGGCTTCCTAGCTGCGGCCTGTAGCAGGCAAACTGAGTTGTGCTAAGGCTCTTAGCAAGGGTCCAGGCCTTGCCAGAACTAAGCATTAAAATTGTACAGGGCACCTTATAAGGCACTGGAAGAAGTACGTGCTGGAATTGGACTGCTAGGTGAGCAATGTATAACACTTTCCCTATAAGGAAAGAAGATCAAAAGTAGAATAGGATTAGTGTACCATGTGAGAAATGTGCAGCTTGATGCCAGGGAATTGGACAATTAGGAAAAAGAACATAAAACTAATTTACACAAAGTCAGGGATGTGTCAATCTGGATCGGGGAAGACAGACACCTGCTGTATCCTCCGCTGGACTACAGAGGATCCAAATCATCACACACCCAGGGGAAGACCTGAGACACAGTACCCCCAACAGTCACTGCTGAGACACCTATGGAGTCACTTGTCAGGTCGTATTACGGGGAAGGAAACATTTAATATTGGCTAGAGTTTACTAATAAAGTTCACTTGATACCAAATTGGCCAAGCTACTATGTCAATCCTTTAGGGCCCTGGTAAAGAAATCCTAACAACTACATACTTACTAAAGGAAAAGTCATTTTTTCTTTCTTCTGCCTTTGAAAAACAAGATGTGTATTATATCCTAGGGTGTACTGTATGCAAGGAAATATGTAAATATATATAAATACACAAGGCATAATTGAAGGCCATCTTAAATTTAAAACAAGAAACAGTAAACTTGAGCTATGATGCAACTTAGCCAGTAAATAAGCAATTAAGTTATATAATTAATTATAAAACATTACTATTCAGAATAGTATTTCTACCAGAACTGGAATAAGTAATTATTTCAATGTACAAAACAATGTTGCAGTAAAAGTATCATGTTGCTTAAAATAGCTTACTAAATATTGACTAAGTGACATCAAAGGATTACTTCACCTGTGAGCAACTTTTTGATATAACTTCTAAAAGTGAACCTGCTTGCTAACTCTAATCAGATATTTTGTACCTGTTCACTCTTAAGTTATTGCTGTTCAAGATGTGTACAGAACATTCCAAACCATCTATACAAGTCTGATTTAGTGCCTGGTAAGTTTCAAAACAGATTTGCTCCTAATAGCTTATCTTTGTGTTAACAAAGGGTCCATAATGTGGTGAATTACTACAACATGAAATTGTGCAAGTATATTTAAAGGACTCATATCACAAAGGCCATGTCTATATTATAGGGTGCAAGCATGCATGCATGGTATAGGTGTATGCAAGCCTGTTTATATAATGGGGTGTACGCACACGTGTGCATGCATGTGCTTTAGCTTGCATGTGTGTTTGAACTCAACTTAGGTCCATATACCCGCAACATATGTTTTTGAAATGTCCAGGCTAATATGTAAAAACATTAGTCGATTCCAGCTAATTAGTGGTTAATTGACTTGAGCTTAAAAACTGACTTGTTTGGAGGCTCTTGCTCAGCTTATTCTACAGACTGCGTGCAGAACTATAACATGTACCCCAGGAAGCCACTAATCCTTATTCACTTTTGGCATCTTTTTGGTAGTTTGGACCACTGAATCCATATAGTTGCACATCTTACAGCTTTTGCATGCGACTTACCTACAGTCACCTTTCTATTTAGATTTTTATACCATGACCATCACCTTAATACAGAGGTTCTGAACTAGCCTATTTGCACAAGAATATGCTACTCTGATGCCAGGAGTATAGAAGGAAGTGTAGAAAGCATAAAGAGAGACATATCTGGCTACACCATGACCTCTTCAATCACCTGAAGCTTACAAAAAGAATCTTTCAATAAGTGAAATCTCGACATCTGTAAGAGCAAGTACTGGCAACATAAGGATATAGTTAGGAAGGAACACACACAGTACAAAGCACTGTATGTGGTGGTAATGTCGGGGTGATGTATCCATGATGGTTCAGAAAAAATGTGAGGGGCCAAGGATTTTTGTAAATGATAGGTTTTATTGGACCAACAGTATGTTGGGAGAAATAAAGACAAGATTTTGGGTACCACTTAACCCTTCCTCAGGTCTCTGCTCAGAGCAGTTACTTGTGCATAAAGAGGTAAAATCATGAAGACGGAGAAATAAAATCAGGTACCGGAAGCAAGGGACAGAGCTAGCCTGCACAGACATGATGATGATGATGTAAAATTACTTGGCCAAATGTCATCTACTGCCTGCTCTTAAAATCAAATTTTGTTTAAGGGATGATTTCCTTGGGGAAAAAAAAAAAAGTTTCTCCTTTGGATTTGATTACTGTGCTCCTATTTTTTAAATTAAAAAACCCCTATTCTCTTGCTCTTCCCTCCCAACTCTATATGGTTTCATTGCTTATGGACATCCCTACTCTCCCTCACCATTTTAGAACTGACCTACATAGTTTGTGTTTTGGTAACAAAAGTGGACAATATTCTCTATTCTCCTCACATACGTTCACCATGCCAAATGTACTTTCTTTCCCAAATGAGTGTTCCCTGTCTACCAAGGCCAACAACAACAAAATCAAAATTAATATTTAAATATTAATTACAAAATCACAGTCAATATGTTCAAAATTCAGACACAGCAACACAAAACTTGGAGGAAAAGAGAAGACCAGAACCTAGTAGAGCAACTCTGAATTGCTCCATACTTGCCAACATGAAACACGTGCTATTCCCTTGTGTAGAAGTTTTCCAATTTTTTAAGCGGTCACAATAGCACATTTTTACAGAAAGATACAATCATCACCAGATTCCAAATCATATCAACCACCTATGTATTTCAAAAATGTTCAATTTTTAGCAAGAGGCAAAGTTTTTTGAGGGGAGTAATATCTTTTACTGGAACAAGTGAATAGCTGGGAGAAATGTTAAACAAACTTTTGGGCACAAACGGCCCTTCCTATTGTGTGAGGAAGCTCTTCCTTTTCACATATTTCCTAGATCAACATGGCTAAAACATCACCTCAACTCTGCTATAATTTTTTACCAAATCCTTCTAATTACTAGTGAAACTTAAGTCCACAAGATTTAAGTAAAACTTAAATCCACAACCCACAAGGGAATTCTTTAATGCTCTGTATTGCAATGTATCTAAATGCAACTATGACCTAAAGTCTGCCTCTAACACAGGAAAAAAACTAGTTTCATTGCGTTAAAAATGAATGTAGAATGTATAGTTTATATATCCAAAGGTATAATCAACAAGTGCTTTCAAAGTGTTTAAGATGGGTTTGTATCATCTTAAGTTTGATTCAAGTTATTTTTTTAAATGGATAGTCTGTTATGTAGGCATAAAAGGCCAGATTCTCAGCTCATTTAAAATATGTATCAAAATTAATGGAGCAATTCCATCTTACTCCTTCCCAGAACATTCAGTGCTGGACATTTCATGAACATGTCACTCAGGAGAGCATGAATACAAATGTAACTCACATTTGGATCACTTTACTAAAATAGATTTTTTTCAGTGTTTTCATTTTATACTTAGAACATCACCGTCAAATTACCCCCCTTAGTAATCAAAAACATTCTGTACATTCCATTGTACCAAAAAGTAATCAGTAAAGCAGACACAGGCAACTATAAACAACACCTTTCAAATAATTTTAAGAAGTGAGGTAATAAGTTGTGAATCAATGTGTTCTTTTCCAAACAATATATCAGGGAAGGAAAACACCACAATATTTGTAATAGAACTCTAGATAGGCAATCAAATGTTCTAGTTTAGCAGGGAGTAGCAAATGTGTACTAGAGGGAGACTGAGATTTGCCCTTGTAGCATTTAATCCTACTCATATTGTGCAATTCATTTCAGTACGGTCACAGCAACCTTAACCGTACTCCCACCTGATGGAAAATTCCACTTCAGCTGCACTGAAACTGTTCAAAAGCCTAATTAGAATTCTTCCAACTAAATACAGCATTGTTAAGGGAACTGCCCATTTACTTGCAAACATACCAAGTACTCTGTCCATTCCCTCAGATCAACAAATGAATGCTATTTTTTGTGTTGGAGATCTTTTAGAAGTTTAAAGATCAGCTACATTTTAATGCTCATTCTCTCCCCCCCTCACTACATAAGTATTATTTGTCCAGTATAAATTATGTTAAAGCATTACAAGATTTGACATCACACTATAAAATGTAACAAACAAAATTTATAATTGAGTTGAGTTGCCATATAACTATCTACATATGCACTCATTTATATTACCCTCACCAAGAGATTCATAGGGTGACCAACTTTAGTGTATTGTTGAATAAAATCCTTTAGTATTATGCCTGCTGTTCAATCCTGGCTCAAAATGATTATTCCACAATAACCTTTATCACCAACTCTTTGCTCTTAAAAGCAAATCAGAAGTGGTTAGAAAAGAGAGAGTTCTGCTTTAGTTTATTTGCCCCCCATGGAAGGGGAAAACCAAAAAAGAAGAAAGGTGCTTTTGGAAACCACTACTACAAACAGCAGCTGAAGCACGGTCACAGGCTATAATGTACTAATCATTGTTGTGTTCTCAGAACTGGTGTCTATGTACGCTTTTTTAAATTATCCTAGTAAGACATTCACACAAGCATACAACCAAGAATGTAATGTTGAACATAAGTGATTCAATAAAAATATTTGGGGGGGGAATCTGATGATATTTTTTTATCTGAAAGATTTTAGAAGTCTTCTCTACCCTTAAACTCATGTTCTAAAACTCTAAAGTATCTGCAAATCCCAAGAAAATAAAATCCTGAAAAACATATTATTGCTCTGCATACCATTGGTATGGTAGCATTGTTGCAGTCCATCTGAGTTAAATTAAGGGAAGTCTCTTGTAATACAGTGCTCTTAAATGTTTTTACCACATCCCTATGAAAGGACTTGATAATGACAGGCCTAAAAAATACATACACAACAATTATTAAGGAGGTTTACAGTGTTGCAGCTTTACACTGCTGAAAGGTGCTTCTTGCTAAAAGCAAGAATGAAAACTGAACATGAAAATCAGAATAGCTTAATCTGAAGAAACAGTAAAAAAGGATACAGGAAAAGCACTGGGCTTCATCCTACCCCACTTCAATGGTCCAACTCAAGGGTAGTCAATCTGCAGCATACGTACCAAAAATGGCACAGGCAGCATCTGTATCTGGCACAAGGGAGACTTGGAAGAGGACAGGCAAGCACAGTGGCAGAGACAGCAGGGAGCAGAAAAGAGAACAGGAGATTGCACAGGAAGCAGAGAGCAAAGCAGCAGATCTGGCAGGGAGCTAGGGCAGGGAGTACAAAAACAGAATAGCTGATTGGGTAGGGGAAGATGATTGGAATGGCACTCAGGAAGTATGTGGCGCTAATTTGTGGCATGGCTGCCAAAAATGTTGGTTCCTTATGGCCGAATCTAATATTATAAAAGCCTAAGTCTGTCTGTCTGTCTGTCTGTCCATAACGCTTTATTCATGCTCTGACTGGCTGACAGAAACAGCCAATCAGAGTGCTCCAAGATGGGGGAGAGCCGCTATGATTGTGAAGCCATGTGGAGGACCAGATAAGGGGACCTGCTCTCTGCAAGAGGCAAAACAGCGGCAGCATGGGATGTTAGGTCATGGCACTCCACCCAAGCCTCCTCCCCCACCGTCATTCCTGATGGGTAATTAGCTAGTATATTGTATAAAGACAAAATAACAGACCATTGGATATATTTAATTGATAAGGGTAATATTAGATGGCTCAGAGAAAAATGTTCAAGAAGTTCAAGTACAGCAGCAACTATTATGAGTACAGTTAAAATAGCTTATATTTTAAATACTGTTACTACAGTTTGCTTACAGAAACAGCAGATGGTACATTATCTAATTCCTACAAAAAACAAGGGACACTGTAAGATACACATACACTATACCTCTAGGCCACTTCTGCTTTGAAAGATAAATTATATAGACTATTATTTGCCACCATAAATAGAAGATTAAGTAATAATCACAAGGTCTTGATAAAGAAACAAATCTGCACTGATTTAAATACTCTAAAAACAGAACTAATGATGAAGTTTCCAGTCTTAATTGGTGCTATTTTGAACAGCAAAAATCTATCTTCCCATATCTGGAAAGACATCTAAGCCTCTTCTCTTAGCTTTCAAACTTTTCATGCTTATTCCCCCACCTCATTCTCTCCCTCTGCTATCCTACCTACCCAGAACTCATGACCTGGGAGCAAAAAAGCTGGTTTGAAAATCTTAATTTAATCCCCATATAGAAGCAAATTATCTTTTAGTGTTATTTTACCAACACCAGACAGTGAACCTGTCAACATGTGCAATTAATGCAGCACAGGCCTACTAAGCAGTAGTAAGCCTTCCCTGAAGCACGTTTACATGTGCACCCTGTTGGGAACAAATCTGCTACAAACAGGAGTTGGTACAGGGCTGCTCCTGCCCTGCTCTGCTCCCCTGCAGCAACCAAGGGGAGCCCCAGGCTCCCTCAGGATGCTAGCCAGGGGGTTGGCAGGGAACACAGGGGCTGCTCCTGATACTCATGGGGCCAGGAGACCTCTGCCAGTTGCAGTAACAGCTGTCTCCTCATCCCATGCACATCAGGAGGGGTCTTGATGTGCATGAGGCTGGGAATCAACGGCTGCTGAATCTGACAGAGCTCTCTGGGTCCTGTGCACATCAGGATAGACAGCTGCCAGCGAATCTGGTGCCCAGCAGGGATCTGTTGTCCAGCAGGGGGCTGGCCAGGAATTGTCCCATTTATGAGGCAGCTGTCAGCAAGCTCCTGGCAGGACAGGGATTCCCAAGTGGTACAGCTCCCAGCCAGGTCCTGCCGGGGGCTGCTGCCACCTGCCCCACAAGCGGGATAGCTCCTGGCCAACCCCGTGCTGGGTGGGCAATCCCTGCACAGCGTGGGGGCTTGCTGGCAGCTTCTGGCAAGCCCTTGGCTGAGCAGGGAATCAGATAGCTCCCCAGTCCCAGCACTGCTGAGCTCCCTGCTCCTGTGGGGAGCCGGGAGATGCACAGAGCCAGGATGGGTGAGCTCAGAGTGACATCATCCCAGCATTGATCAGCTTCTGGCTCCTTGGGGGAGCTAAGCAGCACCAGGACCGGGGACAGAGAACTTCCCCATTCCGTGTGGCTAACTGGGAACAGTATTTGCTCCCAGTCAGTGTCTACATAAGCAGTATTGTGCAGTACCTAATGCGTAGTTAATCTACTACATGTATTTACAAGAGGTAGAAAACCACACATTAACCTAATTTAGTGCACAGTGGCTGCTGCAAAGGTTACCTGGTGATGCCTTACTGCACAGATTAGTCTACCGTGCAGTAAGACATCTCATGTAGACATGCCGACAGTGGATTAAAAGCAACATCACCATAAATGTGTATTTTAAATGGGCTTCTAAGTTCACTCTGAACTAAGTTTTCTGCAGTAGCTAAACACTTCTCAAAGCTCAGCAACATACAATTGCCTTACTAGGATAAGGGTCTTGATCAGTTAAGTCACACCAGGTGCATCTAGATGTGCAATTAGCACGTAGCAATACACTCTGGCATGATTCATGCTGGAGTTTATTTCTCCCAAATGCAGCATTTAAATAGATGTATAGAACCACAGCACCCTGAACCAGGGCTGAGCAGCTCTGGCTGGCAGGAAGCCCAGCAAATCAGCCTGGTAGCTTGGGGCTGCTCTGCCCTCGCTCAACATGCCAGAGAGACTGGTTGGGGCACGAGAGTGTTACACTGTGGGACTAGCCAGCAGGTAGCCCCCCCACACTGTAGCACCCTTGTGCCCCAGCCAGCCCCGGTCACTGTCTACATGAGCATTTCGGCCCATGTAGCTACTCCACTGTAGGATAGTACTTGTCTGGGACAGTACTAGCCTACAGTAGAGTTACTTTACTGTGCCCTAATATGGTTGATGCTTTACTGTGGAGCAGTAAAGCACATGTGTAGATGCACCCACCACATACCACATACTTTAGTATGGTATCTCAGACTGCACACCTGTGATTCAAATAATCAAATAATCTGGGAGACTTCTCCCAACTTTGTTCTTCTGGTAGAAAAAATTACCCAGAGCTGTGTGTACAGACACTTAAATACTGAGGCCCAGAAGAGTAGAGATCATGCAGTGCTGCCAGGTTGCTGGAGGACTACATTCTCTTCTGGGAGAAACCATGGCATGTATAGGCATTGTCTCTCCCACAAGAAACTCTCCTGGGAAAGATTAATGTTTTAATCCTGGCTGTTCCCAGGTTATTTTTCTCCTGGAGCAGCCATTTTTTCCTCTGGGACTAAAATCCTACACATCTGCACATTCATGATTTTGCCTGGGAGAGCAAAGATTCTCCTAGGAGAAACTGAATAACTGAATGTCTGTATATGGTCTCAAACAGTGACTATATATCATCTTTAGATGTAAGTTTTTAAAAAATCCACACATATACACAATACAGCTAACCACATACTTTCGTCATGCTGTAAACCAGATTTTTTTTTATGATCTTTGCATATAAAAGATGAATTAGTATGAGATAAAAAAGTTTGATCAAGTTAATATGTTATGTTAATTATATGTTAAAAGAAAAGGGTTTTTCCCTCCAATATAAATAAAATTACATAGTACTTAATAAGCTGTTTATCAGGTGACTGAATGCTGCAAAGCACAAAATAAACTGAAGAACTAGTCTTGAAAGAAGATTCCTTTTACATGAAAAATCACCAGAAAACATAAAAAAGCTTATAGAAACAGATACCTTACCTCATAATGAAAGGAACAAAAGGTGCCATACTGAGCGCTGAATAAGTGCCATCCATTGGAGATGGATACAGCTTACCCAGGATCAAAAGCAAAAGGAATAAACTTGGATGGAGCTTACATTCGCCACTTTCACTAAATTAAAAATTACAAGAGGTATCTGATTAAAATTAATGTTCTTACGACATATCTGCTTTGACAGTTAATCCCTCATGGCATACCAGGAAATACTGCAAATAATATGTAGGTATACTACACCCTACTGCTACTATGCTATACATAAAATAAAGCCTTTCAACCTTTAAGTGTAAAGTCCTCCACAGATGAGAGAGGTTATTTTATTTCCAATACATACATGAGACAGTGAATCAATTAAATCCACTTTTATACACATTTACTTTTGGAAAATAAAATTCAGTTGGAGAGATAGCAAGACAACGATAAGAAAATATTAGTCAAACTATTGACTATACATTATTTTACATGCTTATTTTAAAAAATAACATAACAAACACTGTGCAGTTAATTGAGTAATCCAGAAAGTCCAATCAAAGTTGCATGGAAGGTTGGGACCAAAATTAGTCATGTATTAGCCCTTCTTCAGATGGACAAGAAATGAGGGGGTGAACTGTGGGTTTTATTTTGGAAATGATTATATCACCCATGCTACACAGATTATCTTTCTCATGATAGCACCCAGAGATCTCAAATCAAGATTGGGGCAAAATGAGATAATCACTGCATAGATACAGGTCAAAATTTCCAAATACAGGAGCTTAAATTCTATAAGTCTATATTTAGGCTTCAACAGCATATAGTTCTCAAAACACTTACAGAGAGAAAGAGGTGGCAGTTTAAACCAGGGGTGTCAGACTTGCCTTATGCCTCAAGATAGATCTGGACCACAGGGTTCCATGTAGGCTGGATTCAGCCTGAGGCATGGGGTGGCTCCACCACAGTGCACATGCTGGCAGCTGCAGCCATGGCTCTACCTCCACTACCTGATGCAGATAGGCCATGGCATGCACCAGGGCCGGAGGCAGAGGAGACAGGGCAAGCATCTGAGACAAGCAATTGTGGCTGTATATGCCCTCACTTGCACTACTGCTATCAATCACCAATGGTCAGTCACTAGGGCCCAAAAACTCTGCATTCTGCAACAGGCCACTCCCTCCTGACCATGTCCCCAACTTCCTGTTGCCTGCTATTAGCCCAGTGGGCTGGACAGAGCATTTCCACAAATTGGATCCAGCCCATGGGCCATATGTTTGACAATACTGGTTTAAAGGGTGCATTTAAATTTGTGTGTCTGCATTTTATGTCCCACCATATGTAGCAGAACTTTAAGTACAATCATCTTACCTGTCCCCAGAGACAGCTACAATTTCCAGTTGCTTGAGAAGGAAAGGATAAAGAGTTGGAAAACGAGAGAAAAATTCTCTGCCTGTCATTCTGCAAAAAACAGAGGGTGGGGGGAAAATCACAATTAGTATTCTACAGTAATCTGCTCATTTCAAAATACCAGCCACCTAAATAAAACCACAATGCTGTAATCAACACAGAGCCAGGACAATTGCACAGCCACAGGGAACTAGCTGCAGAAATGGGACCGACCCAAATGCTTTCATTTAAAAGATATAAATAAAGGTCAGGGCTTTGTATTTACAACAGGAATTGCTGGGTTCTCTGAGATTTTGAAAATCAGGCCAACACTACCAGATGCAGGTAACCCCCAAAACCAGCTAATTTTCCTAATTTTAAACATCAGCTTGACAAAATTTAGGCCAAACAAAAGATATGTCCACCTCATAGCAATTCGTATAGTAGATCAGCTATCTACCTAGTGCCTACGATTTCCAGGGCTGATGCAGGAGTCGCTAGTTCATAACCTGACCTTGTGGTGGAGAGCACCAAGCCTCATCGCCTCCTTGGTGCAGTCATCACACACCATCAAGTTGGTCCACCTCGATCTGGCTCCCAGCTAACACCAACCCAAAACCAAGGCTGCACTCTGTCCAGTTTGTTTCATGCCTTTTAGCTGAAACGAAGGCTGCTTTCCCTAGAGATGCTGTTGCTGCCCTGAAAGATCACCTCCACACAATGCATCCTTGCCAATGCAGCTCACTGGACACACCACCTCAACTACTCCCTGTTACCCAAGCTGTAGGTGGCAACAAAAGCAGATCCCTCCCTGTGGTGAATGAGAGTGGGGGTGGGATCCGGTTTGAGATCCTATCTAAAAAAGTTCTGTATACATGGTTGATCCAGGTGGGCCAAGCCCATGTCCTCACGAACTGTCTGGATATAACTTGGAAATGGTGCCTGGTGACAGCAGTGCCAAAGCAGACCTCCCTGGACTGAATGACTGTGTATAAGATACCCTTTGCCAAAAGGGCTGGCTACCTCCAGTGGAGACCGCTACATGGGCCCCAGCTAGTAGCACCTTTGTCCATCACTTAGACCCAGTGACACTCGAAGTGAGAATGCTTCCACTGTTTTTTTAACTGCCCCCAGCTGCAGCCACTCTTTGCTTCCCTCAACACTTTGGCATGCTGTACTTGGATCTGTCTGAAACCATGTGCATATTTTTGCCCTGTACTGGGCAGCCAAGGGAAACACGATTTGCCTAGCCAATTTCCTGTTGGACCAGACCAAAACAGTGACCCTATACAGAGATGGAGGAACCAACTTCCAGGGACTGGCTCTGATGATGCCCTCTAATGCTTTCAGTTCCAGGTCTGGGTATGCCTCTCCTTTGAGCAGGGCACATCACCACGCAACAGAACATAGATAGATTTGTGTCATGCTAGGACACCAATGGGGTGTTCTCGGTAAGGTGACAGATGGTTAGCTAGTTCAAAAAAGTGTGAACAGGTGAAGGGTGTGGCAGAAGGCCACCTCTATTTCTCCCCATAAACTCTGCTGTGACAATTTGGTTAGGATGGGCCCAGCAGAGGATACACACTTACCCTATCTCTTTAGTTAACCTGAGCTGGATACATTCCTGAGGAAGGGGGGAAACCTACTCCCTCTGCCTACGTGACTGGTATCACATACCTGGGTGAGAGGCTTGCTCCCTGAGGAGCCAGGAACTGCCAGTCTGCCCAGCAACTAGTGATGCATTTCAAATTGGTTGGCTCACAGCCAACAGGTTCTGGCCTCCGTTGGATCAGGTAAATGAGCTCACAAGGGCTAGATAAGTTAAGGACTGCTCAGGAGGAGGGGGCAGCAGCCATGAGGAAGACTCAGAGAGAGAGAGAGAAGAGCTGAACCATCTGAAACTTGCTGTCTCTCAAAACTCATGATCAAGGAACTGCCTGCCTCCAGAGGGAATCTCCACCTGCCTCTGGATGATATTTGTGAGTAAGCTGCCTGAGATCTAACTAGATATATAGCTTGCAGTAACTCAGATGCGTGATCAAAGGCTACCTAGCCATGCCAGTTTGCTCTATGGGATTTCTCTGATATTGCTCTACCCTGTACCCTATTCCAACCCTACCCCTTGTAACCAATAAAGTTTTCCTTTGTACCTACTGGGGGAGATTTATTGAGAGTGGGTCTAGATTATGCCTTGGGGTCCCCTTGGTTTGGCTGACTAAGGGAGACCACTACTTGTGCTTCTGACTGAGGGAAGCATCCCAAGTTCTTGAAGTGAATCAAGTACGCTCGAGGGCTACTAGACCTGTGTTTCCCAGGGTGCACAGAGCCAGAATCAAGCCCAGTCCTGGGTGGTAGCAGTGGAACCCCCAGGCTAGTGGTTGTGCTCCAGGAAGGGGGTTGGCCAGACGTGCGGCGCCCCCAGGGAGGCACTCGGAGCCTGGAAGGTGGTCGGGTGCAGTGAAGTGGATGGATCAACGCAGGAGCACTCCCTACTGGCCTGCCACAAAGGGTGTTGGGGAAGAGGGGTGGGGGTTTCAATCTTCTGGTTATGATGCAAGACTGGCTATGAATGCTTTCATGCCCAGCCCTTTGTGTATACTTTTCACCTTTTTGCTTTTAATATTTTTATAATAAAGTTCTAAAAGAGTCTAATTAATTTATTAGTACTTGAGAATATACACTTGAGGGCCATTAGATGTAGTGGTAAAAACATCTGGGTGTCCATTTATCCATCCTACTACACGTTGCTACCAAAAAGACCCTTCACCCCCATCTGCCAGGATAGATGCAGCCTTGTAAGCCTAAGTAACAATTAGATTCAAAACAGGTCTCCAGCAAAGTAACAAATTTAATAAAACATGCAGTTTATATCAATACTTAGCAACGCTCACCATTAACCAAACTTAATAAAGCAGCAAAGTTCAAGCTATGACACTGAATAAAATTAAGTTAAATCTAAGCTTTTGCGCAAGCTTCTTAGAACATTTTATAAACACTTAGCCACTGTCTAGCCTGCTTAGGAAACTTTTAACAAAAACAGTGTTTTAAATCTCAGACTTGTAAAGAGCCTAATTCAAATGTACACAACAGATATATAAAAAAAGGGTTCTGAAACCTGCAAGCGAGTCAACCACCAGAAGAAAAAGAGCAGGACTGTAGTGCATGCTTACCATATGATTCACTGAGCAAATTAGTAAACAAATGCTAGCAAAGCTTCACTGCAAAGCTTCATGCTAGCAAACATAAACCTACATCAACAAAAAAAATCACATAGAGAAACTGCAAAAGTAAATGTTAGTGAAAATACACCCCCCTCAAACCTCCAATGCAAGAGTAAATCACCACATGGTGAACATCAGCAAAACTTCACCCAGTGCCCAGCTAAAAAAACATGCCTTAGCTGCAGGCCATAAAGTAAACACAGTAAAACAGATCACTAGATGGAAACAAATGTTCAATAAAAAAGAGATACAGGAAGCTTTCTTTCTGTAGTTACATAAAAAGTGAGTCAAAACACTAAGATGTCTCTAACCAAAGACAGACTCGGGACACTTGCCACAGAATTTTGTTTTAGGAAGTTAGATTTCACCCAAAAAAAGGGAAGAATTTCAAATCTTTATGATTGAAGAACGCCTTCTAAATATGAACAAGTATAAATTGATGAAGTAATGATGGCAATTTAGAATACCAACCTTGTTAGATATATCACTGATCCATCTAGCAGAAACATCCAACTTATTGCTTATCCCACAATCCCAAAAGGCATTTAAACATGTGGGGAGGGCAGGGGTGGCACTTTAATTAGAGTGGCTCCGAGAGTTGGAGTAGCCTTGCTGCACATGTACAGGCACCCAAAGTGCTTCCCCACATACCAAAAATTCCAAATGTTTCTTTCACTGCTGTTAAAATTTCCAGCTTCCCTGGTCCCACCAACTTCGGAGCAGCATGTATAATACGTGTGCAAATATCTCAAACTAAATAGCATAATGTGGCATTTATACACATGCTTTGGGAGTGTGTGTGGGGGTGCTTGAATGAAAGTGCCTGGAGTGAGTGGGGGGCTCTGAGAGTAGAGGGGGACTCTGAGCGTCGCTCTGATTAGAGCACCAGAGCCTCTTGTGTATCAGCCTCCCTGCACTGAAAAATGGCAGTGGAGGCACTTTAACTAAAGCACATCAAGCAAGCTTTAATTAAGGTGCTCCCGTCACCATATTTCAGCGCAGGGATGCTGATACATGAGACACTGGAGTCTGCTGGAGCGCAGTAAATACCATGCTCCAGTAGACTTAATTAATCAGGTCTGCTCTGATGTGCTATAATTACAGTGCATTCTGTTACGTCTCAGCTCTGTATTCTTGCGCAATCGGGGCACAGGATGCAGTCTGTCTGACTCACAAAGGACTCACCCCTCCCTCCCCTCCTCTACCTAAACGAAACTGATTAAGATGCAGTGAGAGACGCACCTAAGACCCTCACCAGATAAGGGTGACAAGAGTGAATCAACTGCCCTAGGTCTCATTTACATGAGAGATGGAAAACAGAAAGCCTGAAGCAGAGACTGCAGTGAATTCTGGGACCAGAGAAGCAGGAGAGCACTGCATGATGGGGAATCTGTGCTTCAAATGTTAATCAACCCATGTTCACACACACCCAGCTCAGCATTTATCAGACCAGTTCTAATCTGGATTTACTAAGGACTTT
>NW_005842047.1:2077100-2112706 GCF_000455745.1 Alligator sinensis
AGAAGAAGAAGAAAACCCCTGTGCTGACACCATCCCCTGTCGTTCTTGGGACGCTGGAAGAACAGATCATCTCTCTCTTCAAGGATTGTGCTACGGACTGTGCCTGTCAGCTTTGCAGCCTGAGTACCGTGGACTAGGTGAGATCCCAGCGTTCTCTGTCTTCTTTCTAGGCATAAACTTCTGAACCTGAACTGTATCAGTTAAGCTTGAGCTAAGTTTCCCCAAATACTTAGTGAAACCAGGGTAGTATTGTCATTGTTGGTGTTTGTTTTTCTTTTGCATGTCTATTACTACTAGTACTATTATATATTTCATATGCTTAGCAATAAATAACTTTTATAGTCAAACTGGTAGTAATTGGGTATACTTTTCCTTCTCTGCTTCTCTTTCCTCCCGTGCTCTGCAGCAACGCTTCTTTTACCTATGCTAAAGATCCCTGTGAAGCCCAAATTATTGTGGGGTCTGCTCATCAAGAGGCCAAAGATTGGGACGTGCTGAGTTTGAAACACATAAGGGGATCAGCTTGTACAGGCTGATTGACCCAGTTTGACTCAGACGTGCCCTTATGAACTGAATGCTGGCCCATGAGGGTGTCAGCTGGACACCCAGCCGGATTCAGAGGGATTCTGTTTACCTGTGTGCTTGTGTTTGACTGCATTTTATTGTTGCTGTTATGAACTGATTCTTGGCATATGAGGGTGTCAGCCTGTCCATGCTGATCAGCCCGGCCAGGTCAGGCGTGTCACGTTAATTTGTGTGTGTTTGTGTGTATGACTGATTTGGTGACTGGAGGAACCCAGTCCCATTGAGACTGAGTCCTGCAAGATAGCTCCACTGGGGGTGAGGGCTTGCAGAAGGGAGAAATACAGCTCCGTATAGTAACACAAGCAGCACATTGACAGAATCACCAAGACCCTAGAAACTATCCCTAATAAATGAGCACACCCCAAAGTAATGGGCAGATTTGGTAACAATTCCCAGAGCAACCTCACTGCACATGTATAGGTGACCATGGATACCTTATTGATTGCAGAATTCTTTTTAACTCAATAAAACCTAAACTTTTAAGACATCATATAGATGCGACTGAATTTCTAGACCATCATGCTAAAGAATTCAGCAGTTACCTGATATATTTGCAGGCATTATCAGTGAATGTTCACTTAAAAGCGCATCTTGTGTAACATATAACCTTCCTCTCATGGAAAAAAAATGGTTAGAAGAACAATTATATACTTTGGGACTTTAAAACAAAATAGAAGTCCAATTCAGCCCAAATGCACAAAAATACAAAATATACAAAGCAGCAAAATTCATGTAATCTAAAAAAATCTAAGTACTGTAATACTATAACAAAACACACATAAATGAAAACACAACAAAACAAAAAATCTAATGCATCAGTCAATTTAAACTTTAAAATTGAATTCCTTGAAGAAATAAAGAGATTATAGATTAAAGATCTCAATGTTTAGGTCCAGTTTCTGACGTCGCTAACACCAATTTAACTCCTATTTTTGTGCTTTGTCCATTCAATAAGCTTTCTTAGAAATGGAAGCCTATTTTTTTTGAAGTCTCATTTCCAACAAATAATTACTCTGGATGGATCAGAAACTGTAGGTCACACTAGATAGTTGCACGGGGAAAACAGGTCCTTCTACGCATTCAAATTAAAGCTGGATAGAAACCAGCTGTAAAGTTGTTACACATCTTCAAGCACTAATTCATAGCTAGTTGGCTTTTTTTTTTTTAGAGCTGGCTAGTCATTTTTATAGTGTGATAATTACTCTGCATGTGTGGTTGCTCTTACTTTGCACATGTAGCCAACCTAAATTTATTACATGATTCACCAATTAATTGTACAATATAGGTAACATGTAGCAGCGGCCACGGGGATACTCCCAAAATCAGTTCTTGGAGTCTCATCTATATTAATGCTGAGGCTCTATAAAAATCTTCATTCTGCACTGCATTCTCATTTTAATATACCCAATTCAGGCAGCAGGTAAAATCGGTCAAGCACATACATGAGAAGTACCATTTAAAAAAAACAACAACCCCAACTTCCAAGTGAGCATGACTTTTCCAAGACAGGGTTGCATAGTTATTGTTATTAAGAGTTAAACCCCAAAGTGTCCAATGGGAACCACCTTCAAAAACAATATTAACATTTTCAGCTCTATTAAACAGCAATCCTGTGTAAAATAAGTGTCATCTCTAGTTTTCTCATGACTGCTTAAAAAATGTGACATAAATGTATTTGATTTAGGATGACATCATAACTGACAGCTGTTTACATGAGCTTTTAATGCCATGACCTGTTTAGCACAGGTAAGATTTATACATCCATAAAACAGCCTGCAAATGAATCCAAGGGCAGAAGTTTTGAAAATATTTCAAAGAACTGGATGATTTTCAGTGAATTGGAAGCATAAATATTCAAAGGGGGGGGAGGGTTGTTTGTTTGTGTAAGAACATAAGGAGGTATTTTTGAACAAAAAGAGTTGCCTTGGAATTCCCAAGATGTAGTACTACAACCAGCATTATCAAGATTACACTTCTTGTTTTAGAAACCCAAATACAATTTCCCAGTTTATAAATTGGTCTGAGCATTTACAGTAACTATTTATGTCAAGGGAGCTGATTAACACCTCTGAAAAACCATTCAAACAACTAGTTAATTTAAGGGTTGGCTCCTGTTGCAAAAGGCCTACTTAAATAAATGCAAAATTGATGAATAAAATATTAGAATTAGGCATTCAGTTCTTAGAACATTAGGCTTAAAAAGCATTTAGTACACATAGATTTTATGCAGTTTATAGATAGCCAGAGGTGGAACCCCCGCTCCCCCAAGAGAACGGCAATTGAAACGGGGAAATCACATAATTTATGATTACTGACCCAGAGATTATTTTGAAGGAAGGAATCTAATCTAAACTTGATTGCTACTTGTTAGATATGTGTAGAAGATGTGCCTTGAAAGTATTTGGACAGAGTACTTATTGCTGCCTCTGAGCAGACTAGTCTGTTAGGCAGTGGTTCGAAACCAGGGAGCCACAGGTGACACACAACATTAGTGAGGTATGCGAATACTTATTACTCACAATTAAGCCCAGAAATTACAATTAGGAAGTCAAAGTGTCAAAACAGTTCTGGCCTGTTGTGCTCTTTCTGAGTTCTTTGCAAGAGATGAACTGCTCTATTGCAATATTTACTCAAGTCCAAGACAAGGTTTCCCTTCTCATTTAACATGGGGAGAAACAAGTCTTGCCTTGGATTCGCGTATCAGTGCTGAGCCTGCCCCAGGCCAGGGCGAGGGCAGCTGTCACTGCTGCCTGGCGTTAACAGCAAAGCAGCGACTACAGTTGGGGATCGGGCAGGGGATGGGGAAGCAGAGCATCTCAGGGATTGGGCTGGGGATGAGACAGAAGCAGGGGGTTGGGGTGGATGACAGCGTGGGTCAAGGATCAGCTGGGAGGGCAGGCAGTATCAACACAGGAACAAGGGGCAAGTGGCAGGGGAGCAAGATATGGAGGGTCAAGTTGCCTGCCCCCTTCCCTGTGGTTGGGGATAGTTTAAGATGACTGTCTAATAATTAGAGTCTATTATAATTTTCCATTTGTATAATCTAATTATTGGGGGGTCATCTCAAATTCAAAGTCATGTTGGATTTGAATAAATACAGTATTTTTCTATAGTGAAACAAAAGAGTGAAATCGAAGAGCTGGCGTTTTCCAAGGGGTTCCTTGACTCTAACAAAGGGCGCCTTGAGTCAAACAGTTGAGAACCACTGCACTATAGGAAAACTTTGGCCACTTCCTGTTCATAGACTAGATGGCGTAGCAACATTATTGGAGACAGGATGAAATAAGAATGTTCTAGCAAAGCGTAACCAACAAACCGTGAAAACTTCAAGGGGAAAAAAAAGAGGCCAAAAATAGAGTGGTAGAATAAGCAGAAAGTAAAATAAGTAGATAAATTTGATGCGGAAAATAGATATTTTTGCCTGGTTGATTTTTAATCAGTGGTAATATCAGGGACATCTGCAAAAAAATGTTCTGTCAGGTATCTCAAGAACACAAAGAAGTTTTTTTTTGCCCTAGTTAATAGTATGGTATTCGACTCACTCTTTGCACAAAACAGTGGAAAGGTGAAGATTTTAAAAGGAGCACATGGCAATTACTCACATGATTTCCATTCAGTTTAATGTACGAAATGCCTAAGTATTTATAAAATAGCAGTTGAGATTTTCACATTTTAGCCAATACTCAAGATTTGGATCACCCATTTCAGTGACAAAAACATCCCTTCTCCCCAGCCCACACACATTGCCTCAGACTCAAAAAGAACTACATCATGTCTGAAAGAGAAAGCAAGTATTCTGCAAAGTTACTTACATACCAACACACCAGTGAAGGTTAAATGTTCATCCCAGACTGAAATAATATTAAGCCACCAAAGCAGTTCTTAAAGAACCAATTTGATTTACTTTAAAAAGGAGCTGTATACAGAGACTAAATAAAGAGGACAGATTGTGAAGATGACTAACTGATGACAGAAACAGTTACTGATGATAAACTCAGATGCAGATCTTGCCACTAGGAGACCACTTTTAATTAACTGCAATTAAACTAACATTTCACAGGTCACAGGATTTTATAGCTATACACCAAAACCGCTGTTAATAAAAGAACTAACTGGAAAGAGTGCAAAGGCACTGTTATCCAATGCCCAGCTTAAATTATTTATTACTGACTTGCCCTCTATTATTTTAGCTTCTCTTTTTTTCCCCTATACAGATACAGAATATTTGAAAAGCCTGATATTTCAAACAGAATTAGCAAGATCTAAACAACATGGCTTGATGCTGGGTTATTTATATTTCATAAAATAAGGGTAACTTCATTGAAAACAGAAGAGTAAAACAGTGAACAACAGATGAGCAATTTGTTTTCTGCTGTTACTCTCATGAAGGATATCTAGCACCATTTTAACCAGAGACACTAATCTTGAATCAATCTCTTGCTTCTAATCTGGTCAAATATCATCGCGCATATATTTTAGTAAACAAACAAGATGGAAGAGACAGTTTCTGCCCCAAAGGTCTTATAGTAGCCGCATGCCAGATGGTTGTGTAGAGAACACTTCTTTCTTTAGAATAGTTTTTCGGTAAATGGTGGCACCATGCTCAGGTTAACTTGCAAATCAGCACGCTTCAGAACCAAGATTGACCATGAGACTTTTAGAGGAAAGGGAGTATTATGTTTGAGGGATGGAAATCAAGAAGGATGGTTTTCCCAATTCTACTTTCTTTGCCCCAAATTAAAAATACAGTACTTTAAAATACTTTCTGTTGAAGAATCTTTCCCTTCATTCCAAATCTAAGTCAAATTCCATCTGCCACTCGAGTAACAATTCCATCCACTCTCTTCAACACTTTTACTCTTTCCAATGTTTCTGTTCATATGGACATGCTCCACAGTTGATACACAGAAGGAACAGTAATAGGACACTACCTAGAAAATATTTTTTTATGAAATATAGGGAGTTTTTGTGATGTGGCAAAAGGTAACACTATGGAAATGTGCATGCTATGTTTGAGACAACATAATAATCAAGTATGGAATCCAATTCCTTTAAAAATTAAAATGGTCTAACAGTAAATTGTAGGGATGCTACCTGTAAATTGTGACTTAATTCCTTCATTGTGGTACTGCAACTAAAGTTAATAACTGAAGACAGATGAAAATCATAAGCTCTCAAAAAGAATTTACAGAAAAGTCTATTTTAAGTGGCAGCAACACAGCAATGTGCTATAGGGATGTATAAAATTTCTTAAGGAAAATAAATGTAAAAAGAAACAGAAAAAGCAGCTTATCAATTCCAGAAAAGGCTCAGCTAAGAGTTTTTACAGAACTTTAACTGTACTTTTGATTATTCACATAGGTGCTTGTACAGCTTTACTGTTTTTCTTAGTGGAAAATTAGCAGGCTTGCAGCAATATAATGTCCACATTCTGACTATATTCTGTTCCTTTTTTCTGAGCTGATAAAAATGTTCAATACCAGCATACTTTCTTAAACAGAATGTATATGTTTTAAATGATTTTAAAGTGTATCTAGTTTATAACTTCACTCCAATTTCTACTACATTTTGACCATGCCCCTTAAGTCAAGTGTTTCCCCTCCATTTTCTTATTCATCCTACTACTTTCATGAATTCCTCCTAGTCAACATGACATCTCCAGAATCATTCTTCCAGGTTTTATTTATCAGTTCTGATTAAGAGATATTCTGTTGTCTGATGCGTAGGTTGAAATCAATGTTTATACATTTTGTTGTCTTACTATATTACTGTATTTGGTGCAATGTGAACCATTTATCAGCTTTAAAAAAATAAAATCTTGGATGCAGTGGTGGTCTTTGCTTAGTGCTAAGAACACACAGTAGGAGTACAACTTTAAAAAACTGAAATGACATTTTGTGCGTATGTAGCATTTTACAATGACATATGTCACGGTTATCTGTTTCTGTCATGTCTCTTATTTCATATTTTTCAGAAGAATTAAAGGACTCCATAACCTTGTATCCTACCTTTACAAAGCACATTTGTGAATCATCTGCTTATATTGTGACAGCCTAGAGAGGAGAAAAAAAACCTACAGCAGGCAAGGTTTAAGTAAGACAGTTGACCTTCTAGGGCTATTCAAGGTCCCTCTAACATATACTCTTACAATAAGTATCAATAAGCTGCCAGAACCTCACAAAACCAAAGCTAAGATTAAGATAAAGGTTAGAACAAAGTATAAAATAGGAAAAGCATAAAAGGAAAAAGCAAAAATAAAGAAGCAACATGTATAAAGGCTCCTTAAAAGGGTATAGGGTTCACCAAGGTCCTTTTTTCATGTTTTGCATCCAAGAATTATACATATTCTTACTGTGCCAACAATTATACTGAAATTACTTAAACCAAAAAATTACCTATCACATCCCATATAAAGTTACAATACAGAGACCTGTAGGAATCAAGCTCAGCCCTGGCATAAGCAGGCACAAGTCCAACTGAATTTTAAGCCAGGCCCAAATTTGATGCTGATACTTATAGTAGCCAAAGCAAATGGTTAATTATTTACATGTAGCCTACATTTAATGTGTTTGCCTCTTCTGTCTTCAGTAAATTAAGAAAAGAATACATACTTAAGAAAGAGTATTCCAACACTTTCCTTATTGCTTGTAAATACCATGGTTAAATGATTAATTGGTATGTCAACCCCCAGCAGGAACCAGGACAGGTGGGAGGGAGGAACAGTGAGGAGGAAGGGAAGGGGAAGAGGGGACTAGTACCTAAGAGTTACGCTCCGTGGACTCCAGTGCAGCTGCTTGCAGCCTACCTGCTGCCTGCCACGAGCAGCCTGGGCTCCACGGCAGGTCGCAGGGGCCTGCCCAGCACCCAGGCTATTTGTGGCAGGCAGCAGGGAGGCTGCAAGCAGCTGTACCAGGATCTGTGAAGCCTACCTACAGGTACAAATCCCCCTTCCCTCCCCTCTTACTCCTACCTGCTTTCCAGTTCCTGCCAGTGTGGCTTCCCTTTCCCCACCTCCTTCTGGGCTGTACCCCCCCACCCTTTAGCTGCATGCTAAATGATAACTGGCAAGCGATAACTGATTATCACAGGGCTTCCTAGTTAAATGATTAACTTTTTAAGTGTTCGCATCCCTAGTATGCAAGTATTTAGAACCAATTTTGGAGGACAAATAAAGTAATGAAGAGCAGTGGAATAAAATGTAAACTGAGTATTCCAACCAATGATAAATCACACCTGACTAACTTGATACCTTTCTTAGATAAGATAACAGAGTTTCTGGATTTCATCTATATGGATTTCAGTAACATATTTACTACCCAACTATTTGGGAAACTGCTAATTAAGATGGAGAGCTGAGGAAATCAATAGAAAAACTGTAAAGAGCAGAAGGCTAAAAAGGCAATGGCTACAAATTCAGCTACATAGGAAATCAGGCTAGAGCCCAGTTACTAATGGAATTCCTCAAGGTCTGGTCTCAGAACACTCTTAGAATTATAGGGCTGGAAGGGACTTCAGGGGTCATATAGTCCAACCCTTACTTACTGAATTCTTTCACTAAGTGATGTTGGCATGACAAAATTAGGATTATGCTACCAAAATTTCTCACACCACCAAGTTAGGAAGTTTAATACAAACAGAGAGGAACCAGAATACCAGACAGGAATAAGCAGATGGCTTTGAGGACTGCAGTAATAGAAATGGAATAAAGTAAAACAGTAAAGTGCGAAGTCACATACCAAGCGACTAAGCCAAGATTTTCTGCTTTAAGCTCAGAGCTCACCACCTGAAAATGACAGCAGGTGAGAAAAATCTGGATGAATCAGTGGACTGCAAGAGGACAGTGTGATGCAAGTATGATCCTATAATTCATCAGTTGGGCTTTCAGACTTCATTTCCATAGAGGAGCAGAAGACAGAATCTGTATCTAGGAAATGAGAAGTTTAGAACGCATGGGGCTAGCGGACATGAACCTAACATAGTAATCTGGAGAGAGCAGTCAGACAGGAGGAGCTTGGCCAGATCTTGCAACTCTTGATAATACAGTTCTCTTCTTTTAGAAGTCACTCTTTGGCATCAGTTCTTTCCATTTCACAGGGTAGGGAGCAATCAAATATTAAACCTTTGTTTGTTAATATATTAAAGCATTTCCTTTTAAAACTAGGCTACAGGAAAGGTTTTATTTAGATGTATTTCATCAAAGGACCAACATGACTCAACTACTACAGTCCTTTCAAGGTTGGAAGTATAAGTGAAGGCATAGGCAATGTATAGTGGGGCACGTGACCCTCTCTAACAGCAAGTGCTTTGGCTGGCAGCGGGACACGGATAGCGCTTGTGCCCCCCCTGAATTTGGCTCCACTGGCAGCAGAACTACTGGCACTTCTGCCATCACCATGCTGCCAGCACACTCAGCAACCAGCCACTGGGGGACCCCCGCAGTCATGCCCCACTGGTGCCCCCCCAGACTCAGGAGGCACCAGTCATCCATGAACCAAGCTGCATGAAAGCTAATACTACAGTATAAAAATCACAGTACTGAAAAAGCCAAGTTTCAAAAGGATCCTGCCCTCTTAAAACAAGAGTGAGTCTCTCTCTCTCCCCCCTCCCCTTCCCTTACCATATAGCTTCTTGAAATTTGCTTGTTGGGTTTTAGAACTTTAGAGGTAATGTGGTCTTAATATCAGTATGAAGCAATCGTTTTGGCACTTCAAAATGCCAATCAGATGTCAGAAAAGATGTGTCATTTTACTTATTCTAGCTAATGCAGAAAAAAGCACATATTTGCACACCCATTGCCAGTTAGCAATCACTTGGCTGGCAGACTGGGAAACATCAGTACTCCAAGTCTTAGAGATTTAAGTAGATAGTGATGGACATTTGGGCAGTCCACTGTAAAGATCTTGTTAGGAACAGAGTTTATATATTTTAGAAATCTCACCTGAATAATTTTGCACTTGAAATAGTAGTATACATTTGTTAGGCTTAGGTATTTTGGTTTCTTTAACAATGTCTCTAGGGCACTCATGATCTTAGCTTTCAAGGTTGAAAAATATCACATTCATAAAGAGAATTTTAGTACACTAGCATCATGACTATAAACCTAGCCCTTCTGGAGGAAAAAAGGGAAAGAACCACATTGTGTAAATTCTTGTTACTAATTAAAGAAAAATTGCAATGTATTCGCTAATTAAAAACCTTGGGCCAAAGTTGTAAAATGATCTTCTTGTCTTTGTCATTCACAGAGTTATTACACTACGTAATTTAATTATAATACATTTCCTTCAGTGAGAACAATGGGTACTAGCCTTTCTACTACATCATAATCAGCAGTTTGGATTTATGTATAATATTGTAAGAAAGGAAATTTTTGAAGGGGAATGGAAGAATCACTATGCACAAGTGGAATTTACAGCTTTTGTAAATGTAACTTTTGTTTTTTAAGGAATTATAAAACATACTTAAATTCCAGAACAGTAAGCAAAATAGCCTGAGTTCACTGACTTGAGAAAACATTCTTTTATACTGCATAGTTCTAAAATAAATACTTAAACAGAGAACAAGCTATTATATCTTGTTTTTCATTTTCCTTCTGATAGAAGTGCTAGAATAAACATTCTTACTAGCGTATGTTGCCCATGTTTTTATGAAGTTAATAACTGAACTGTCAATCAAGGCCTATATAAATACGGTAGTTGAATACTTTCTGCATTAGAAACACTTTTATTTACAAGAGTGGCTAGCCAAGATTTCCAAAGGACAGCATGGTCTGTTTTTGCTTTGATCTGTTTTATGTAAAAGTTTCTTTATACCTTTTGGTTTGCTATTTATGATACCTTTGTGTAATTAGGTGTGGAAAAAGCAATTCTGAAAAGCAAAATGCTTATGGAGAACAGTCACAGAGGATAAATGTGCAATGAATTGTTAACCAAAATACCCCAAAATATTTAAAATACTCCCTTTGAAGACCACTCTTTTTTATATAAAAAATAGAAATGTAAATTGTTTGCTAGAATAAAGTAGAGGGCTATTACTTAAATTCAGGTTCACAGCTAGTAACTTGATGTCAATAATGACATACATATCTATTACTATATTTGTATAAATAAAAAAAATTATAAGAATCTTTTTAGATTATTTACTACAAACTGTTTATCATTTAATCCCTTGTTGGAAAATTTACCACTATATAGATCTTTCAATTAATCTAATCTCTCTAAAAGTATTTACTTTTGCACTGAAACAGAAATGCTTTTCATTGTTCAAGACGAACTTCACTAAAGGGGTTTTATACCCAATGGGCGCAACCATATGTTGCCATACAGCGCCATTGCTACAGCACTATTCTTTAGTACTTCCAAAACTACTAAAGCATGATCCAGTACAGGCAGTTACTGCGCCACGTACACGACACACAATTAGATTTCATCACTGTGTCGCCATAGCAGCGTGCTATACCAGGGGAATGCGCCACTATGGCAACATAGCTGCTGATCACATGTAGACCCACATGATCGCTATGTGACTATGTAGCACATTGCCACATGGCCACAGGGTGATGTGTAGATGCACCCAACATGTAGATCAAGACAAAAAGCCAAATAACTTGGTCAGAACTGAGAAAAATGGAAGCAATTCAACACTAGAAATTTAAAGGAAAACATTTTGGAGAGACTTTCATACTTTTTTCCACTAAAGGAATTTTCAGGCATGTTAGTGAGAAAAATAATTGTCTGTCTTTTTTTAATCTAAAACAAATCTTTACCAACCTTATGGTAATGTATATACAAATATATATGCATACACTACCTTTTATGTGAGATATTTTATTTAAATAATACTGACTCAGGACAGCATCTGAGCATGTGCTCAAATCTATCCCTATTCAAAAAGGCATCTAAATATACACCAAACTTTTATCACATGTTTAACAGCGCATTGCCTTGATGAGATTAAACATATATATTAAAGCAACGCTGGGTACCTAGAGTATTTTGGTACATTTAAAATAAAAGAACACATTCTTTTAAGTGTTAAATTCATAACTGAGGTAGGTTATAAAATCTAAAAAGATATTATATACCAAAAAAGTACTGCATTAAAAAGATGAAAGGTTGAAAGGCAAGCATTCAAAAATTCAGAATTTTTTTTAAATGCCTGAATTTATATTTCTCATGCCATTAATGTTGCTGGTGTATATATGCATTCTGATAATTATTTGGTCACATATATTATTTTTTCCCCCCACAAGAACCATGCCTCTGCACATAGGATAGATGTTTATTACTAGCCAGACGAAATATTAACACGTCAACTGAAATATAAGAATATTCAACTTAAGAAATGAAAGTATGCAGAAAATTCTCTCAAAAATTGAGTTATTTCAAAATCCCTTTAAAAAGGGACTGTACTATAGTGTGTTATTCCTTGGAATACTGCGTTCAATTCTGCTACCTATATCCCCAAAAGAATATATAAGATATAGAGATGGTGTAATGATGGGTGACAAAAGTAATCAGATAAAGAAAAACTTCCACATAAAGAACAAGAGAAAATACTGCCCCTCTAGGAAGTAAGGGTAATGAGAGGAGCATACAAAACAAAAGAAGGCACAGAAATATCTGATATACTCTGTCTATTTATCTTCACATACTACAACAAGGAGACATACAATTAAGTTGAAAGGTAACAATTTTAACAATGATAAAAAGATACAAGGACATTTTTAGGCAATGCTTATGGAATTACTTTCCACAAAATAGAAGGCAAGAGTTTACAACATTTTTTTTTAAATCTGGGCATTAATACAGACAATAAGAACATCCAACAGTTTGACACTGAGATACTTATATAACAAATTCTGAAATATCTGGAACTAACACTTTTGGGGACAGGATACTAGTCTAGATAGATGAATATGATATGACTAATAACTATATGTTCCTAATTCATCCACAACCTATAAAAACCCTTCCCTGCAAAATATCAGTAGGAATAAAGTTGATTATGACTAACTGAGGAACACAACCAACCTTAGTGATGTGTAAATTCTCAATGCAAGAAAACTTTAACGGAGAATACATACTACACTTTTCTGTAATATGAATTCTTTTGTAATAAGAAATAAGACATTTCCTAGAGAGTTTTTCCACTTTACTTTATTTTTTATCATCCGTATAAAATATGGAAATTGGTCATATGAGAGTTCATTACATCCAGCATTTCGTTTTGCATCTTTTTGCACAAAATTTTCAGAAAATTTATGTTAGTGCACAAACAGTACTTGTTACTCTTATTACTCAAAATACATTTTATTTTCTAAAGACTGAAGCCCTTATTTTCAAATAAGCACTATATTACTGGACTTATAGTCAGTAAAAGTCGTAACTTAACTTTGTCTCCTGCACACTCTGCATGAACTTTTCAATATTTTCTTGAGACAGTACTGAGATTAAGTCTTCTAAATCAGTCATGTCAACATTCAAAGACCATTTTAAGTAAAATGGTTTTACCATTTTACCATTTAAGTAAAATAAATGCGTTATTGAAAAAAAACACTGAAAACAAAGCATAACACTGGCTATTGAAAAAACAACCCTAATTCCATACTCCATTCTTATCTACAACCTTACACCTCCAGAGATCCATGAACTAAAATAGTTATTAATAATCATTTATAATTGGTCTCTGAACAAAGAATAAGTGGAGACGAGAAATAAAAGGAATATTCATAGCAACTTTTTAAACCAATGAGACAAGATAAGATCTGTGGTGTGTTCTTTTGTCTAATTCATGTTTCATACATTCCACCTACCAATGCCTTTGCAGATAAAAATACTTTAAATTACTTGGGGGTGGGGGGAGGGGAGGAGACAGACAGGACTTTTTCCATAT
The DNA here is from genome assembly GCF_000455745.1 of Alligator sinensis. NCBI lineage: Eukaryota > Metazoa > Chordata > Crocodylia > Alligatoridae > Alligator > Alligator sinensis. The sequence goes on from NW_005842047.1 coordinate 2,090,577, forward strand.
AGGACACAGTACAGAAAGGCATACAAACTTGCTCAGTGGGTAATAAGATCTTGTGACTATTTTTACCTACTTTAGAACATACAAACTGCCATTTACTTGATCAGACCACAGGTCCGTCTTGCCCAGTATCCTGCATCACACAGTAGCAGAGAGCAGTTGCGGAAAGGGAGAGTGAACAGGGTATGACCAGCATTTTTTCCACTGTTCTTCTCCACTTGCAGCCTCCAGCACTTAAGGTCTAGGACATGGGTGCTCTACTCTGGCCCATGGGTCAAACGTGGCCTGCAGAACCATAGGTATCTGGCCCATGGGGCCCCCCACAGATCAGGAAATGTGGCAACAGGGGAATGGTGTCAATAAATATGGTCACCCTTCCCTGCTGTAAAATTCCCAAACCCCAAGCCCAACCCAGCAGGTCAAGCTCCCTTCTCCCCTGCAGGGCTGGGTTGGGGCTGAGCCATTCCCCTCTCCTGTGGGTCCAGCCTGGAGCCGGGCCATCAAAGAGGACATTCTGGTTTTCTGCTACTCTGTCCTCTATTGATAGGAAACCGGACGCCTTTATGTCTTCTGTTTTTCTCTTGAAGAGAAAAATAGAGGACAAATGAGTCCTGTTTCCTATCAATAGAGGACAGAAGACAACTGGACTGTCCTCTATGATAAGCACCCTACATGGGGCTGAGTCACACCCCCTCCTCCCTACTGCAGGGTGAGGTTGAAGCCAGAACTCCCCCTGCCTCTGACTGGCCAGATGGGGCCCTGTCGTGACCGCCCCATGCTGGATCGGGACCATCCGCCAGATCCAGCCTGCAGATAGCCTGGGCCTGCCCATTTGGCCAAAAACATTAAGCACCACTGGTCTAGGAAGTTTTGATTCAGGGACTGTACCCCTAACTCCCATGCTCTTAGGATGAAGGTAGGGCAGGGTGGCATCTTAGACAAACTGACTCAGAGAAGCATGAGATATCATAGGCAACAACTATCTTTGTCAGACTGGCAAAATGAAAAGCTGTTTTTTTGTTTTGTTTTGTTTTGTTTTTTTACAGAAGGGGAAGTGCTATCCTGCCCTACCTTTGCCTGACTTCATACCAACACAGCCAACCACTTCTCTTCACCTTAGATATTTATATATGGCTTCTTACCATGGCATCTAAGCACCTAATGTTTTTAATTTTATTAATCCCATTACACATACTCTGATGCGTAAGGGAATCTGAAGTGCTCTTATGAAATCTGAAGCACAGAGGTTGAGACCAGAGCCTCATCAAGGTATTTAGGTGCTTAAATGGTTTTAAGGATGTAGGCCCAAACAACTGAAGTCATACATTTCTATCTGGGCATCTAACAGCACTGAAAAGTATCAACTGAATCTGAGGGTAGGTAGACTGGGGCTGGAGAGAGGAGATCCATTCTTCCCATCCACACTCAATGAGAATGTCTAATCAGGAACACTGAAGAATGACCAAACATTGATGATGTAATATGAGCTTTTGCAGAGAGTGAAACTAAATGCCTTCATCTGATATACAGGTTTCCCTCGCTTTATGCTGTTCATAAAAACGGTGCATAACTCGAATTCGCATAAGGGAACCCACTTTACAGTGTAACAAATAGGAATATGTTCTAAGACCTCAGCTAACTGTACTGACTCCCAGACCCATTTCTACCACTTTTACAAGACAATTTTGGTACTCACCAACAGCAGACAGTACACACAAGCACAGGGTGGTGGTGAATGTCTAGTTGGTATGAAGAGAGCGTGGTGAAGGCTTCACTGATGGACCAGGGAGAGGGGTAGCAGATAAGCTCGTGGGATGCTTAGAAGCCATAAATGGGGATGGCAACTACAGAAACACGCGTTGCAGACAACGAGTGAGGAGCACAGATCCACACAGGAGACTATATTTTGGTGTGTGTCACTCCCACAATGCACCGCAGAAAGCAGACGACTGTGAGCTTCCACCACACCGATCGCATAAGAGTGAATTTACCTCCCATATAACTAATTTTTGGTATAAAAAGGGTCATTGCATAAGAGCGAATTTGCACATAAAGAATCCACATAAAGCGAGGGAAACCTGTATAAAATACTGTCCTAAAAAAAGGTGTAAACCTGTCAGCTATGGAATATACTATGTGTAGTGTGAGCATTTGAGAGGTACTCTACATACTGTAACATCAAGATTTTAAATTAAAAATGTCTCATTCAAAATAAGAAGAGACGTTACACCAGGAAATAGCCAGGGGTTTGGATTGAAGTATGTCCCAAAACAGCTATAACTAACGTGACTGGAATCTACAATCACTAACAGATGGTGCATGCCAACATTGATTTTGATACTGATGCAGTGGGACTGTTCACAGAAGTAAAACATTCCTGAAGAGTCTCTTTCAACCTATTTCATCAAAAAAAATGTTGTGTTCTTTCAACAGATATCTTCCCCCTTCCCAACATTTTTCCTTGAAGAAACATATTTATAATATTGCTGCTACAATAAATATTGCAAGGGCTGAAAACTAAAGATAGTTACACGTGATTAATGAAAAGGGAACTTATCATTCAATTTTCATAGTTTCTCTCTAAATCCTGTCCCATTCCCCACAGTGTATCACATGACTGCCTAAGGTTTTTAAAAACCTATGTATTTATGCAAAAATCTCAATGTCAAAGAGCGTATAGAAGAGCTCAAGAAACACTTGCTTTCATATTTTATATCTCTAAATGGGAATTTTATTCGTTTTATTGGCCTGGGGGATAATTCTAACTTGTGAAGTGCTGAACACTGTCAAACTCTCAACAAAACCAAAGGGAATGCAGAGCATTCACTACCTTGCACGTAATCATTTCATATGCAGAGGAAGGGCTAAAATAAGTGGCAAACCTGAGTGGGAGAGATGAGAGCAATAGTCCCTGGCACTATCTTTTGGCGTACGTGAGGGAGAAGTGTACAAAAGCAGCTATTGCTGCAGTGGAAGTTGATGTGCCACCACAATCAGCAAAACAGGAGCCAGCACTGCCCCTGGTGCTCCACCTCCGGCTAGAACTAAAAAAGTAGAGAGAATATAATGATCCTAATCTGAGGAACAAGTGGCTACACCCACCTTCGCATGCCTATATTTAAAAGAGCATCTCCAAAGTTTTACAGAGATTTGCAAGAAGTTCATATGGCAGTTAGATACCTTCCTATTAGGGCTGTGGAAAATTCTGTTTTGGATTTGGACGTTTTGACAGTCGAAACACCAAATCTGAAATGAAACACAGAGCTCTGAAACAGCTCCTGACTGAAACGGGCCATCTGAAACATTTCAGAGCTGTTTCGGAGGCAGGTTTACAGAGATTGGGGGCGGGGGGGAAGGACTGCTCTGATACTGACATCTGTAGCTGGTGGCCAGTGACAAAGATCTGTCCATTAGGTCCCTTCCATTCCCAGGGAGCCAGGGGCTGGGGAATGTTCAGGTCCTGGTTCAATTCCCCAGCTCCCCGATCGCTTCCCTCAGCTCTTCCCAGGAGGCGTAGGCCCCTGGATGATGCAGGATGACAGCAGGCTCTCAGCTATTTCCACAGCCAGCAGCAGCCACCTGCTGAAAACCCACACACAGATCTGGAGGCCGTGCCCCCCAGGAAGAGCTGGGGGAATGATCAGAGAGCTTGGGAATCGAACCGTGAGTTCTAGCTGACGGGTGGATCCGTCCCAGCTCCCAAGCAGAAACGCAGCACCCTGATGAGCAACGCTGCACCCATGCCATGATCCTGGTGTCAGGCGGGGGTGGGGAGTGATTTCCGCTACCCCCTGCTGCACAGAGGGGCTCTGCTACGAGCACCCAGAAGCCCCAATCGCTGCTGCCAGAGCTGGTGAGTGCGGGGCTTTCTTTTTTTTTTCAAAGCTCCATACTCACTGGCTGCAGATGACAGCATGCTGCTGTTGCCAGCTGGGGCCAGCACCCGAGCCTGCCTGGCACAGTCCACACCAAGTGCCAGGAAGAACCCAGGGCTGGTGTTGGCCCCAGCCGGCAGCCGCAGCCTGCTGTCATCCCGCACGCAAATCCAGGGTCCTATCACTGAAAGTCAGTATGTTCTAGATCAGGGTGCTCAACCCTGGCCCATGGGCCAGATAGGGCCCTCAGTATTGTGTCATCTGGCCTATAGCCCTGCACACTAGATTGGTGACACTGGCCTGCATGGGGCCCAAACCCAGCACACAGGCCCCCAGAGCCCAATCCCAGCACACAGGACTGGGCGGGGGTGGTACAGGGCCTAAACTCAGCATATGGGGAGGTGTAGGCCGCAGGGCCTGATTCTAAAGGCACAGGACTGGGAGGCGGGTGGCACAAGGCCCTGGGACCTGATCCTGGCACACAGGGCCTGATCCTGGCATGTAGGGGCTGTGTACCCCGGTCCTATCACAGACCATAGGAGCAGTATGGGTCCTGATCTCAATACATGGAGACCAAATGAGGCTTCTTGGGGCCCTAACACAATTTGGAAACCCTAATCTATTGGTTTTCCAAATGCCTACTTGCAGTATGCTGACTAGAAGCAATGATCCTAAAATAAAACGTAAAGAACAATAAATAGCTAAAATGACCATAAAGCACAGCTTTGTTGTCTTTGTTTCAACTTTTCTTTTCCTTGTTGAACAAAACCCAGCATACATGTCAGGTCTCGGGTACACAGCATGATTTATAGTAATGTTTTCCTAATGGTTGTATTAATTCCATATCAGACTTGCACGTGAAAATGAGAACCATTTTATAGGGTAATATGGTCACAACCCCAGTATAGATGTTTCCCTAATTCTTATTAAGCTGTTCAAGCTGTTCTACTTTGCATAAAGAAAACACATACTGGGCCAGAGGGAAACTGAAATGACACAGTTGGGCTAGGGCCATTCCCTTGAGATCTGAGACCCAGGCGGAGGTCCCTCCTCTACCTGATTCTAAGTTCCCACATCCTAGTATAAAGTTATTTAAACAAATAATATGCTGACATAAAAATCAATGTACCAGTTTTAACCTGATCATTACTTACTCTACAAAAGCAGAAAACAGAAGAGTATTTAAAAAAAATTAAAATAGTAGTTAGTATAGAGGTTTAATTACCATATGTACTTAGGGTTGAAACAAAGGTTTTCCCCTCCATCTTACAGTCACATATAAGCCCTTCATATTATATTCTCATACCAGCACACACATGCATAAATTGAGCAGTGCTAGACTGTGGGGTTACCCTGGCTTGAAACACTGTTGCCTCTGCTGGGGACCAGCTCAATGAACTATATGACAAGCCATGAGCCTTTTCGCTCTGGACTAGTATCATGCATAGTGGACACATCTACATGAGATGCTACATTGCTGCAGCAACACACCATGGAGACGTAGTGACTATGGGTATCTACATGTGACCAGCAGCTACTTTGCCATAGCGGTGCACTCCCCCATTATAGCACACCACTACGGCGAAGTAGCTGCTAAAAATGAGCATGCACCATGCATACAGTGTAGTATGGGCGGTTATTGTGCCATGCTTCGATATTTGTACATTTCCTATAGATGGAATCTAATGGGGGGGGAGGGGTTATCTTATATTCAGGATTGTCTTATACTTGAGAAAATACGACAACTCAGAATTTTTTTTACCATTGTTTCTTTGACAAATACTTCTCTGAGTTTCTCTGTAACTGGACCAACTATAGTTGGGAAAGATATCAGACAACCCTTTGGGCAATAAGTGCCTCTCCTACCACGAAAAAAGGATACTTTAGGCCCGAAAGCTTGTTTAACATCTCTCCCAACTATATTTAGTTCAAGAAAAAATATCACCAAAAAATATTCACCTCTTATATTTCCTGAACCACTGTGGCTATTACAACACTCCAATGCAACTCAAAAATATAAGAGCGATTTTGTATAAACAATTTCACAATATTTAGTAAAAAGATTATATTGTCTAAAAATTGGGGGGGAGGGGGTTCTATTTAATTTTGACAAAGTTTTTCCTTCTTTGGCATTCAAGACCTTAACCAATACATGAAACAAAATTAAAACCTACAGAATTTCCTAAAGTTGATCCTTGACCCCCTTTGCCTCAGTGCAGTGCAATAATTAATTATAAGCTAAAATGTTATAATTATGAGAACTCATAGAAGGATGTAATAATGTATTTAGTCTCAGGACTTGAGTAAACAATTATGGCAATAAAACACTTCAGTGGAGCTGCAGTACATGTTCTGTCCCTGAAAAAAATCCTACCTTTATTTAGGTTTCTAATGAACTATTACAATTTGAAAGCTTTAACAACATTAACCTTAAACTTAAGAGAAAATGGTATCAAGTTGAAAACAAGAACGTTGTATTGAAAAGTTTAAGGCTCCTGAAGGAGAGGAAAATTTCACTTTACACCCCACTGTCACTGTGTAACTATAACTATACAATGAATCCCAAAATAATGCATCAACAGTGACATCTAGTGGCTTTCATAATACCAAAACAATATAATAGTTGAACTAGTATTTTAGAGCAGTGATTCTCAATCTTTTTAGACTTGAAATACCCATTGAAAAATGCCAGCTCTTGGTTTTCACTACTTTTTCTGATTACAGAAAAATAATACTGAAACTCTTCTGTTGCAAATAACTTGGAAAGACCACAACAGATCAGAGTACTGCTAATCCTACAGAGTCTTATTTGAAATCTCTGGCTGCAGCCACACGTGGTGTGGATGTTTGATTCCCCAGGGACAACTAGCAGTGAGGCACCTTGTGCCGCTGCTAGTTGTCCCCGAGGAACACCAATGCCATGCATGTTCTGATGTGTGGCAAGTTACCCCAGGTGGGGTAGTGTAGGCTGGCTCCAGCAGCCTTACCTGGGGTCCTGGGGGCCTCCCAGGGCTGCAGAAGCGATGATTCTGCTGCACAAAGCCTGGCCAGCAGCCACAGTGCGGCTCTGGCTGGCCCAGCTCCAGTTTTGAGCAGCACGTGCTGCCCATGTATGTGGTGCTCCTCTTTTTTCTGTGGGTTCTTCTGACCCCTGGATATTCAGGGATCAAAAAAACCCTCTACACTGCTCCACAGCAGCACAGAGAACAACTGAACATACAGTATGTGGCGCCACAGATGCATCTGCAGTGCCACATACCACACAGCTGTGGTTGTCTGGACACAGCCTCTGGGTCTATCATGTGAATCATGTTTGCACACCTAGTAGTGCTAAAATGGAGTTGTACCCAGAAGCACCCTTGAAAGGATCTCAAAGTACCCCAGGATGCCGCAACACCCTGGTTGAGAATCACTGTTTGAGAGAAATAGTTAGCTGCATTATTCTGAAGTCAAGCAGACTTATGCCTCTCTGAACTAGTTGGTCTCTAGGGTGTTATCCTGCCCTGCCTATATTATCATCATTTTAAACAGTAGTTCCATACGCACAATAATGAACAGACTGAAACATTACCAATAAGCTAATGAAATAAACCATTTATAATTTTCCTCAACAAACATCTTCATGTGCAGATGTGGCCATAAACCTGAAATCAAATCACTTAAAAGTAGATGTGCACCAATACATCGGTCCATATCGTATAGGCACGGATAAAAGGAAAACTAACATTACTGACAATCAGCTATTTTGGTTAACGTGGCTGATAATGTCATCAATAAATGTTGCGTGCAGCCACAGCATGAACACGGACAGCCTGGCAGCCTGGACAGCAGTGTCCAGTTGGTAAGTCTGTTGGAGGGAAGGGGGTGGGGAGAAGGTAGATCGAGGCCCCCACAGAGAGGGAGGCAGTGGGGCTGGTGTAGGTGCTACCCAGCCAGGGCGGGGCATGAGACAGAACCACAAATGGCTCAACCAGGGGCCATAGGAAGAGGGGCTGTCGGCTCCCCAGCTACACAAACCCCGGGGGAGGCATGGGGGTGTGTGCCCCCTGAATCTGAGCGTGGGGTGAAGGTCGGCTGCCGCTGTGGGCTGGGGTCAGGGGAAGAGCTGAGCTGCTCCCAGCGGGGGCTTGGGATGGGGCTGTGCTCGGGGCAGGCGGCAACAGCTCTGGGAGGGCGGGCCACAGCAAATTTTGGGGTGGCCATAGCCCGCCCTATAGCCCCCCTTCCCAGCAGACCTGCCCCCCCCCACCAGGAAGAACCACCACGCCTCCCCCGGACCCAGTGGCAGCGCACCCTCACCCCATGCGTACATCCAGGATGCACACATCCCCCATGTCTCCCCTGGAGGTGTGTGCTGTGGTGGGAGCCATCCCCCTCTTCCAATGCCCTCTGGACAGCCGCTTGCAGCTCCATCCCATGACCCACCCTGGCTGTGCATTGCCTACCCATGCCCTAGCCTTACTCCCTTCCTCACCATGGGGTCCCCAATCTTCTACCCCTACCCCAACAGACTTACCAGCTGGACACCGCTCTCCAAGCTGCCGGGCTGCATATCACCGATCGGATTGGTATCACCCAATATGGCTCATTAATAAATCGGCCATCGGTATCAGCCCAAAAAATACCTGTGAACCCCTACTTAAAAGTAATTTCAAGACTACCATTAATTCCAGCTGTATCCCTTTCCTACCCCCAAATTTTTGTTGCTGTTCACTCATTTTCCAAAAGCTATTTTTCCCTTTTTCCTTTATATGTAGGATAAATAAATTGGCTATAAAAGGAAAACTGATTACACATAATGTCCTGATAAAGAAACAATATATTAGAGAAAAATATGTTCAACAGTAATCACAATTAGTTAGTAATTTCTAGGTCTATCATGTTAGGATTCTGGGTCTAGTTCTGACTGTTCCTGCAGTGATTTTTTTTATAATTTCTCAGTTTATTTGCTTCTAAAAAACAGTACACAGCTCATCTTGACTGCCTTGTGGATTGAGGGAGCTATGGCCTCGTCAGAGATGCATGGAAACATAAGCTACTCGACATCTGAGGCAACATCTGAACTCACAGTCTCCTTTCTCCCCTACTTGATATCTTTCCCACTCCCTCCTAAAAAAGTACATACATATTTTTTTGGGATGAAAATATTTGTATTTGAGGATAACAACCAATGATATTTACTCTATTTGGTATCAAATTCCTATTATTGCAGAACAGCAGGAAAAAATGAAATAACAGTAACTGCAATCAACAACTATGTCATTATTCTCTAACTGTTATAAGGTTACTATACCAGGATAAGAATACCTATAGTTTACCGTATCATACAAGACGTAAGGGTTTTACTACAACCAGCCAGGGAAGTCACAACAATTGATCTAAGCCGACAAGAGGCTGAGGAGTTATTTAAAAAAAAATGAGTAAGAGCAATGCCTTGTGGGTTCAGGTATTCTATAAGCGAGACCAGGTTCTCAACTTCCTGAAAATCCAGGATGGTCCTAAGTGGCTCAGACAATATAGACCTCCCATTAAATTTTTTGGGAAGTGCAGGTGCTAAGCAATCAGGCTTTGAGACTTAGGCTCTGTCTGCGATGCAACCCTGGAATTTAGAAATAGTGCTTATTGCTTAAGCTGTTGGATCAAAAACACCAACTGCTAATTCTTGACCAAACAGTTTAAACAAATTGAAATATTTTTGTAATATTATGCTTCAGATACATCTATTAAAGCAAGAAACATTTTCAAATTGTTCTTGGCTAAGGCAATGTTTTGGAAAAGTAAAGCTAATATCAGATGGAGCTTACCTGTTTTTTTTGGAATTTTCATCCTTCCCTCTTTTGACTCCAAAAATTCTTGTAATCAGGGCACTAAAAAGAAGTGTAGAGGAATTTCTTACCTAATACATAAAGAAATATGGGATAGGAATTAAGAAGCTTCCAAACAGCTCTTCAAATTTGTTTCTGTTAGCAACTTTAAAACCTAACAATACAGTATTTTATACTTCTGAACAGACAGATCTGCTAACCTAGTACTGCATCTTTCTTGATGCAAAAGCATCAGAGGAAGCTGAAAACCACAGTCTACAGTATTCAACTTGAAAAGACAAGCAGTTTAATAGAGATCAATGTATCACCCAAACGATGGTGTGGCTTACTAGTTAAAATTTGGGCCTGGGAGGCATAAATCTGAGATCCATACTTAATCTTTCCAATCTTCCTGTGTAATGTGCCCCAATTTCCTTATCTTTAAAATGTGTACAAGGATGCCCTTTGGTGCCTGTCCAATTTCCTTAAGGCAGGCACCCTCACCAACTTGACCCAATAGTATGAGCCTCCACCATATCACATGGATTTTACTCTAATTGGGCACCCTTCATTCTTGCTGCTGCCATTATATAGGCCAAATTCATAGCTCAGGTTTTGGGGTTTTTTTCCGAGAGCCTCAATAATTGGCAACAGGCAGAGGGTGCAGGAAAGGACAGCAGGCAATAAATGCCCAGAGGTATGGCTACTCTGCATGTGGAATAGCAGCACGCCACAGATATAGGTCAACTAGCTAAGGGACCGAAGCAAGTAGCTGCTCATTTATACAGCTCAGAAGTTATTCTGCTTCTCTATCAACTTGGGAATCAGCAGGATAACTTAGCCTGCACAGGCTTTCATACTACCATGGCTAGCCTCCTTCCAGTACACTGCAGAATAGCATGCAATGTAAGCATCTCCTATAGCTGACAAATTCTCTCCACCCCACGAGGTAAGAGACCTTTTCTTCCTCTCTCCCCAGAATGTGGTAAAAGGAGCTGTGTCACTATGTTTTTTGCCTCTGAAGGAGCCTCTTTACAACTGAGGCCATGAAAGGACGAGTACTACTAAAATTCTTCTTCCTTCCCCTGCAGAACAATGCCATTTCTTCATTCCGTGAGGCAAAATATAATTTTTCAAGTTCTACCTTGTGCAAAGAAAGGAAATTGTTGTTTGCAGCATGGGACAGGGAGGCAATGTTAACGCTATACTGGATCTCATTCTGCTCAGGGACAGGCATTAGACAGAAATAATGTGCCTGTGAAGACCAGAGGAACACTCATCAGAAATCTAATCAGTTTCCAGTAGTCTGACATTTCATTCACTGGAATTCAGAGCTTTCGAAATTTCCAAAATGCTGGGACCATCAGAGCTGATCTTGCTTATGGGCAAAGAATATCAAACTCATCATTCAGATGAAAACATTAAGAGGATAAGGCTTTCTGGAATATTTAAGTTGAGTGTGCTGGAAATACCTATCATTGAGGACAAAGTGAAAATATAAAACAGGTTTTCCATTGCTTTACAACATTTATTTTCAACTATGGAAGATCATAAAACACTGGACCGTAAGAATCACATTCTGATTAACATATTGCAATGAGACCATAACCAATGACCACAAACAGTGTAATTGGATTCTTACTAACATAACAAATATGAATCAAAATTTATCAGACAATCAGATACTTTTCTCTTTCGGAAGAGAATGTACTTTTGCTACTCTTAAATTAGCAAGAAATTGCAGTATAGCAAGCCAAAATTGTATTGATATAGCAAAATACTGAGGCCCAAATTGAATTTTCTGAATTTTTCCTCCAACGGCTGAAGGCACAAGAATGGGAAATACCATATATTTGATATGTAGCTGTGAAAGTTCAAATTCCAGTAGCTACGATACTATTGCTTAGAGATATTAGTAATGTTCTAATTAGCACCACCACATGCCTCTTTCACTCAATTAAAATGCATTAGGTATAAACTTACTGCCCAGACAGGAGATGTAAAACCAAGAATTGCTGCTTGTATTCCATCTGCTACATAAGGTATGACGTTTTCACCTAAGCGGGTATCCCTAAACAACGCCCTCAGGATATTTAAAGCATGAACCTGGAGGAACAGAATATAAATGTTAGCTGTTCTGTAACATGCCACTTGGAGGGAAAAGTCCTCAACTTGTGTAATTTAACCACATCAGTAGAGACGAAGTGAAAACCTTACATATACAGTAAAATCTCCGCTATCTGGCATTTAGCTAACTGGAAATTCCATTAATTGGAATTTCCGGCTGACCAGCCAGACACAGACAGACGCAGCGGGGGAAAGACTGCATGCAGCAGTGGTCACCACCACTCACCACTCTACGCTGCCCCGAGTTGCCATCTGGGGAGGGAGGGGAGGGCGAGAGGGCTGATCTAGCAGCCTCCTGGGCCAGAGCAGGCAGGCCCCAAGCCCTGCCCCCTGCCCTCCCCAGCAGGTGAACGCTTGTTGGGTTCAATGGAGCTCTAAACTTTACTTTGTGTAAAGTACCATAGTTAGAGCTCCTCCCCGACAGGCTTCCTAAACTTCTGTATGCAGTCACAGATGCTGGATTTGCTGCTCTTAAAATGACCCAAACAGATGCCTATCCAACCTCTTCTTAAAACCTCAAAGAATATTCCATAATTTCCATAACTTCCCTAGGCAGCTTGTTCTTGTATCCTAGTGCTCTTTGGGGCAGAGCACCTTTGGGTGCCTGCCACTTCAAGGGGCTTGAGCAAGCTGTGGAGCAGCTGACCGGTGCAGTAGCCCCAATTAGGCAGCCACATGACTGCAGAGGGCCCCGGATTAGAGGAGGGCTGGGCAGCCTCAGTATAAGCCCAGGCTCAAGAAGCTGGGCCAGCAGTTACACCTAGGGAGGTTGGATGATCACCTGTCTGGGGTCTTGTGAACCCAGCATTCATTCCTGCCTATGGCAGGGGGTCAGGCTAGATGATCTGTTCAGGTCCCTCCTGACCCTAGCTACTATGAAATTATCACTCACCCTGCAGCTCCCAGAACACTGAGAGGTCAGGGTAGGAAGTATGAGGATGGAGGAGGTTCCGGGTCCTAGGGCATGACCTGAAACTGCACCCTGCTGGGGCTGGATGGTGTAGTGGGGCTGCTGGTGGCAGGGCAGTCTCCAGGAAATGCCACACCTCTGCCTCCCCAATGAAAGGTGAGGGTGGGGTGCAATATACCCTCAGCCCCCACTGCCTTGTGGGTACCCCATGGAGGGGAAGGGCTAGGGGAGCACACCCCAGCAGAAAAGCACAGGGCCCAGGTCCACCTGAGTGGACAAGATCAGCCTGGTATGGAATAGAAAGTCAGAAGCTGAATGGAGTACGGTCTGTAGGGGCCTGAAGGACTTCACGCATGCCGGCCAGAGTAGTGACCCCAGTGAGGAAGGCAGAGAGGCCAAGGTGTGTCTGAGGACACCTGAGACCAAATGTGAGCCAGAGGCCAAATATGGGCCAACTAAGGGGCCGGCGGAGTTGGAAGTGATTTTGGATGCCATCTGCAAGGCATGGGACACTGCAAGGGGAGGTTTGGAGCAGTGTATTTGGCCCTTGGAATCAGGCTAATAAAATGGGCTGCCTCCCGCATTTTCCATCTTTTTTGATACATCAAGGCGAGGCAGAGCAAACTGCCCTAGACAGGCAGGAGGACTGATGTCATGACCGGTTTTGAGATGGCCCCGTCACACTCTTAAATTCAACATTTTTTCTTAAGATTTGATCTAAATCTGCCATCTCTGGCAAAGGAAAACAATTTTTTTCCATCTTGTACAAACTTGGTTTCTATTCCAAGTGGGAGATCACTTGGTAAAATTTTACCACTCACATTTATTCAGTAATATTAGAGGCAATAATCTAACAACAAAACCTATAATTAAAAGGAATTTGAATATTTTCACTACACTTGAAGAGGCACTGAAGGGAGAATACAATGTCAGCTATATGCAAGACTGGGTGCATCTGCACATGCAATTAACACAAAGTGATAAACTCCAGAGCATCTGAACTGCAATACACTGCTCCTGAGTGCAGCATCTACACATGCAACAACTGGAACCAGGGTGAAGCAGGTCCAAGCTGGCAGCACGCTGAGGGAGTCAGCCCTGGGCTCCAGGTGGCAGCAGGGGGCAGCGGAGGGGCTTGACTGGGGCATGACAGTGCCAAAAGCGCAGTCATGTAGCTAGGCAGCACGCAGGAGTCTGGCCCCCTGCTGCCTGGACTACCTGGGTGCGTTTTACACCTGTGGTCACCGTCCACACATGCATTTCATTCCAGTTAATCACTCCACTGTAAGACAGTATTGTCCCTGACAGCACTATCTTGTAATGGAGTTAATTAATTTACTGTGTCCTAATACTGGCACACATGTAGACAGAGATGCTTTACTGTGAAGCTAATTGGTCTACTCCACAGTAAAGTGCATTTATAGATGCACCCACTATTTATCAAAACACTTCTCATACATTTACATCTAGTCCAAAGACTACAAACTTTCTAAATGAATAATGTCTTAAAACCGCCTATTAATAATAAAAATGAATTACAGCTACTTTGAAAAAGATGAGGATTGATTTGAACTGAACTGCTTGAAAAAAGGAGTATTTACTTCTCACCTGTGGGATTGTACTTGTCGAATCATTCAAGGGAATAGCCAAAGATATCAACTCTTTCATTGTAATTTTCAGCAAGTTTGTCGTACTCTTTTTTGGTTCTGAAGCCAACAACGCCTAAGGAAAAGGGTTAAAAACAAATTACTACATATTCTAGACGCATTCTTTTACAGTTTTATTTCAGCATCCATGTCTTTTTTTTTCCTACCTAATATGTTAACACAGCCTCTAGTGACTGAAAAGCACCTTGGGAAATTTGCACAAGAGGTTCAGTTGTAACCGTTTTGCTGTACTCCAAATTTTCTGAACCACTCATGGCTTTTGAATGAAATTTTTTGCATTTTTCCTACACAGGTGAATTTTCCTGAGACATCTCAGCAATATCCCTTCACCAATTTTCAAGTTGAGTAAAATAAAAACTTACATTTTCCCCCATTATATAAGAATGAACTAATATTTTTTCAAAAACTAATTTACTATAGCAAAAACACCTGTTGTATTAAGTATACACGTACTTCACATTCTGGACAAATGCCTTAGATACAAAACTTATTTTACACATACACACACACAGACACACATGATTTGCTAGTTTATGGACTAGGGAAAAAACAACAAAAATTTCATTCTGCAAACACTGGAGAATCAAAAACAGTTTTCATTCTAAGGCAGGATAAAATCAGACTTTCTTTATGAAAAAAGACAAAAGACACACTTTCTAGAATAGCAAACAGTCTAGTGTTTATCTTATGTTAAAACACTCACCTGGGGCTAGGAGAAATTCAAGCAGAATCTCCGCTCTGCCTAATTCAGGGTTACAGAGGCAGTCTCCCTCCCTCTAACAATCTGTCCTATTTTTGACAGTTGACAGCATATAGGCCAGAGACTTCCTTCACATGTCAGAAATCCAGATTAGGAACAGGGAGTTGAGCATGCATGTCTTGCATACTGAGAGGTACCTTAAGTGTCAGGAGATTAGGTAGACCGAGGTGGGAAGAGAGTGAGACCTTGCCCCAGAACTGCTAATGTCCTTGATCTGTTTTCCATTAAAATCAATCCATTCAATGCAACATTTGTATTATGGCGTAAGGGCCTTTTTCACTAAAACAAGATTGTACTAAAATGTTTTCATCTAGTTCTAAGTACAACCATTTGTAAATTGTCAATCTCTGAGGGATGGGACTCTTCGAGCCCACTCAGCCAATCAGAGGCATGGGAGGCCCTCCAGCCACAGACTGACAGGGCCCTGATATCAGCTATTAGATATAATGCCAAAAAGCCCCACTGAGATGCCCAATCTATACAGGGCAAACTGGGTCAAACTGATGCAATGCATCATCTGAGTATAAATTGTGCTCAAAGTGGGGGCGCACCAAGTTGAAAGTAAAGTGCTAGGGTTTGGGGTTGTTTTGTCTTGGGGGTTTTTTGGTGGGGGGGTTTCACGTCTGAAAGCCGCCACTGAGTCAAGGGAAGAAACAAGAATGATGAGAGGTTCAGAAACTATGACCTAAGAAATGGCTGAAGGAATTGGTTTATTTAATCTGGTAGAAAGAGGATTTAGGGGATCTATGGTCTTCCAATATGACAGTTTTTCCGGTTTTCTTGCTCACGACAACTGTTCTCATTGCAATGAAGGAAAAGAAGAAATCAGCTTGAACAGGTTACCTATGAAGGCTGTGAAATTTTCACTAGAGGTTTTTAAAAACACATTAAGGGCTGGCCTAAGTACACTTGATCCTGCCTCAGTACAGAAGACTGGTGTAGCTTATGTCTTGATATCCCTTTCAGTTCTACACTTTTATTTCATAACTGACACTTCAGAGCCATATCCACATTTTTAACAAGTAAAATAAGCAGCTATGTGCTATCAGAGACATACTTACAGTGTCTGAAATGAAACAAAGTTACATGTTTTCCAGGATTTGAACCAACAAAACTCATGTGCTTCATCCTCCAAAACACCAGTCATAAGATCCATCTTTCAGGCCAAACTTCTGTTCTGACCCATACTTCAGGCAATCCCAGTTGATGGGCCTGCATAAATATAAGCTATTCCAAAATATGGCCTCTCAACTGTACCAAAGTTGACAAAGTCCCCAGAAGCGGTATAAATTTGACCAAAAATAGGCAAAAATCATTAAAGAGCAAGCATACCACACACACTATACTTACCAATATCTTATATGAGTTTATATATTTCAGACAGAAGCAGCAATAATAAAGGAAATTGCTAACTCTAGTAGGTACCTGTACGTAAAATGGAATTCCAGCACTGCGCCTAGTGGCACATAGCTTAGATGAAGGATCACAAGATTTTATTTCTTCCAAAACACTGCACAACCATTGCTCTGGCAACCTCTGTAGACTCTCATTGTTACATCTGCATGACAAAAATAAGAATGGATAAGTAGCTAGGATAGAGAAAATCAAAACAGAAATATATATTAGACATGCACAAACTGATATACTAAAATGTATACAGCAGATGTGTACTTCATAGGATCATAGGAAAGTAAGGCTGGAAGGGACCTCCCAAAGTCATCTAATCCAGCCCCCTGCTCAAAATAGGGTCATCCCCAACCAAGCCATCCAAGCCTATTATTGAAGCTTCATTTATTTTAGTTTTAAAACTGGATATCTCCCAAGGTTGGCACAAGTCATATCAAACCCACACAAGGTGTCACAAGAAAAAGTGTTTTTGGTGAAAAAGGAAAAACTCTATTGTCTTCATAACAATGCAGCTTAGTCCCCTTCCCTCAGAAAGGTGTGCACAGATCCCAGTCAAGACAATGAAAGGGTGGTGAAGACTGGAGCCACTGAAACAGATCTGCTATTCAGTACTGTATACCTGGCATTTAACAACAAGCAGCCTGGGACATTTCTTGACAGGACGGGGGCACTGAAAGAAGTGCTGCAAAGAAACTCCAAAAACTCAGATGGGAAACAAAGAAGGGAAGAGGAGCTCCAGTACAATTTCAGAAGATGCAGGACGTATTCCCTTGTACAGATGCAGCTACGTGGCCCTGCCCCTCTTCTGCTGGTGGTATGAGTAATAACTACCTAAAATAGCTTGTGCATATGTGAAAAGTACAGATGAACCTTGTGCAAATCCTTAGGGTAGAAGACCATATGTAAACCTTCTCTCCATACACTGTAGCTGTGTACTGCCAGCCAGATCTGTTCCCTAGCTTTGGTCAGATTTTGCTATTTGATAAGACTTTATATAATGTGTTAATTAAACCAACTCAGAAAAAATATACCAAAGCACAATAGGGCTAACACTGCTAACACACACAGTGCCTTCTGTTCCACGTAAACTTCCAAACTATGAGACTTCAAAAACCCCAAATTAAACAGCAGAAAAAACAGTTCAGTTAAGGTCTTCCCGTACATCTCTGAAATAAATCAGTGTTTCAAGGAAAAAAACAAAACATTGTGAAAGCAGGAAATGCAGGGTTAAGATACTACTTCGCATAATATGCCTCTGACTCTGCTCCCAAGAGGACACTGATAACTTGCTGCATGGTTCTTTCGGAAGTTGGATGCATTTGTTTAAACAACAGGAAACATATAGGAAATGTCATACTGAACACACAAGTTTTTAACAGTATTTTTTCAGCTAAAAACAAAAAGGAGAGCCAATTCATCATGTCCATCAGGATCTCTATCAGTATTTTTCTTTGTACCAACACTGCTCTTTACCAAACTGAAGGTACTTCTAGACCGTGTGGAAAAGAATCCCGATTTGGGCATGTTTGTTTGTGTGCTTTGGTTTTGGTCTTTTTTTACCCTCAGAAACATTAATATTCTTCTTGCATATGAAAGACTTCAAGTAAATATAATCAGATTTTCCAATGCCTAGAGTTGACCTTGTCTCACAATCTGCACAGCTATAAGTGCCAAAGTCACCACTGCATGATTATAACCATAATATCTGTTCTACAAATAAACTGTTTAGAAAGAACCCATGCAAGCATGCAAATGAATCAGGCTGAAAAATGGTCCTCACATTTGCATATGAACAGATTGGGTTTCCTCTCTTACCACTAGCACATCTAGTCTCAGAAGGCATGACCTGATGTTCCTTTCACCCTTCAAAAATTGTGCCGGATTATTCTTGACAATGGCTGCCTGGAAACAACTACACTATGAAACTTAGCATTTCCATATCAACAATAGAATGAACCGCAATACCTGCAGACAATAAAAAATATACCACACCTAGTACAACTGGTCATAGACCCATGTCAAACCCAAATACCCCAAAGTAAAGCCAGAGAAAATTTACGATGGCCTGGAATACAAATTTATGTCTCCTGAATTTCAGCTATTTTTATTAATGCAGTTTCTGTTTTCATCTAGTGCACATACATCACATCATGGATCTACTATATAGACAGCATTACCTGCTATATAGATTTGACCCTGTTCCTCTGAGAGGCAGAAGAGGTAAGTTCTACTATATAAGGAACATGAGTTCCGTTCTTTGTTCTAGGAGAAGTGAATTTGTGTAAAGTTTGCCCTGCCCTCACCTAACCATGTTTGCGCGTTAGAAATTCCATAATAGAGACCTTTCTTGCGCCCTGTTCCCTCTCAACAAGTCAGCATCAAGATTTCAACATAGGACCTTCAGAGCCAGGCCACAATCTTCCAATGCATGAAGCAATGTTTTGCAAGTAGGTTGCACAACTACCTGCTATACAGCAACAGAATGGAGGGAAAGAAGACTCCTTGTTTCTATTCCTGGCCTGGAAAAGAAATGTCAAGCAGATCTTAAGAGACATGGTTACAGAAAGGATAAACAAGCACAGGAATTTAGAAGGTTTTTTTTTAAAGTAGCACAGCAGAGTGACTTGGGTTCTAAACCCAGCTCTATTTATCTGTAAAACAGGAGTATGATGTTTGCATAAATGAGCGCATAAAATAGTAGGTGATGAAAGATGCACCGTATTAATGGTCCAGTCAGTCAGTAGCATATTTAGCAGTGGAGGTGGATTTCTCCCTCCCTTCTCAAAATCTACTACTCATGGCATGGCAGTGGTATTCCACGTGCATAAACAAATGTATCCTAAAAATAGACACAAAAATCTACTGACTTTGTAATTATTAATAAACTATTAAGAGTTTATTAGGTAATTATTATTAGGTTGTGAGCAACCAGATAAGAGCTGTTATCAAGCCAGTTCAAGGCTATGTGTTTCATGTCAATAATGCCACAGATTTTTTCCTTATTTCTTTTTTTTAATCTACATAACAAAGATGATTTTTTAAAAACTGGTTGCTTGAGGACAAGAACTCTCTTAACAGGAAGCACTGGATCGAAGGACCCTGGATTTGCATCATAAAGCTACCAGCTCATCCGTTTCAAGTAACTTAACTACTCAAACACCTCTAAAATCTACATTCCAAAAAAATCAACTTTAAACAAAAAATGCATAACTACCTTCTGTTTCATCAGACAGTCATTGGAACATTAATGGTTTTCTATTGGTATGATTTATACTCTGCATTTAAAGAATAATGCCACAGTAATGAGCATCTAAAACCAAAAGGGGCAAGATACTACACAAACTCATGAGAAACTCTGCACAATGTAAATAAAGTGCTTTTTAGTTTGAAAAAACAAAAGTGAATTGGCTACACAGGAGACTCTCCTTTAAAAGGCAAAATCAGCCAAAATACTTCTGCTAACAGTCCCAAGGTTTGAACTCCTGAATTCAGGTGTTCTTGCTGAAAAGCATTCCATCCTGGGCTTTCACTTCCTTTTGCTTTTGAATCATAGTCTGATTCAGCTGACA
The DNA here is from genome assembly GCF_000455745.1 of Alligator sinensis. NCBI lineage: Eukaryota > Metazoa > Chordata > Crocodylia > Alligatoridae > Alligator > Alligator sinensis. Next base: position 2,110,693 of record NW_005842047.1, read on the forward strand.
GTCAGCACACTGAATAAAGTCTATCTGTTTACTCATGCCAAGGCCTGTATAAGGTCCGTGTGAACAAGTCTTGCAGCATAGTAAATCATTAACTGATTTTGTGCTCATTTGAGGGCTTTGTGATAACTGTACAATTATCTTAAGGATCTTTAAGATGGTGATTATGGTGGGCACAATCTAGCTAACGCTAATTTTAACATCTTTAATCTCACACAGTAGAAATTAATATATACAATGAAATAGAACCGAAGCCGTCAGCAATAAGTGCATGGATAAGGTCAAATGTGACTGGGGACGTCCATACTCACAGGCCTTGAGGCCTAGGATTTGCACACAGGATGAACACCCGGATATAGGGAGTACTGAGCCAGTATCCCACCTGCAATGGGTCTGGGAGGTAGGATACTGGCCCAGCTAAATGGCCCAATGAATATTTGATGTGGACATTGGAAATATAATTATATAACATATAATATAATTCCAATGTCCAATTATTTTAGACATAAAATAAACTCTCAAAATATGCATCTAACATATTGTGAAGACAGAAAAAGGTGCTATTATTTATAAGCCCTTTGACTTATTTATCAAGTGTCTGAACTATTTTCTTGCCATGAAGTATTTTTCCATCGTTCTTATACAAGTTGGCATTACCTATAAACCCTCTTGTATGGCTTAAAGCTCTAAAAATAAATACTTCTATCCAAATTACAGGAATAGCCTTAAGCAAAATAATTTTGGGAAGGAGCAGAACGTCAAGTCTACTTCTATTCCAGGTGTTGCCTGAGGAAGAAAAAAGTTCAAGAAAATATAATTTAGCTGGTAAAGCTAGCACCTTAACATAGCCTTTTCAAATGCACTCTTTTAGTAATTTTTTCTCGCATGAATGCCATTTTACATCTTTATTAAAAACAAGTAAATGCTTCCACTGATGGCTCAGCACAAGCCTGTAAAGAGGATTAACCATTATTATTAATACAACTATAATTATACCAACCTATAGGAATTATTCGTACCATAACACAAGTCCTAACTAGTCTCCCAGTTAAACAGTTGGGTAGCCTGTTAGCTCCTACAGAACACCTGGGTGGCTGAAATAAGGAGAAAGACAAGAGAAGTCAGGATTTAGACAAAAAAGTCAGAAGAGGAATACGCAAGCTGAAGGAGCCTTATTCTTTTCTCCATTTACTTTTTCTTTTCTCACTATGTTACATATGATATGATTTTACATGTTAAAAGCATTATAGTTCTACTGCCACAACTGTCACTCACGCTATACCTACCAGCCAGGAGGATACAAGCAGAGGCAGGTACCTAGGCAACAGACACTGCACCTTCTCTATCTTTTCTAATGAATATTCAAAGAAATCACTCCTTCCAATAGTGACACCACATATGTTCTATCCTATTGCCACACCTTTTCACAGATGTTTCAAGCATTACTAGATCTGTGAACTGAAGCTACCTTTCATCTACCATCCTGATGGCCACATTAGAAGGGTCAGAGAACATGACTTCATGTTCATGAAGAGAACATGGGGGGGGAACGGGGGTCAAGGAATGGAGCATGGTGGGGGCAGAGGGGCAGGTGCTCCCCAGCCAGGGCAGTGAATGTGACCCCGCCAGAAGTGGGATGGAGCTACGGGAGGCTCATCCAGAGGGCAGCTCCCAACTGCTACTCATACCCCTGGGTGAGGCATGGGGGGCATGCACCCCTATGGATTGGTGCATGGGGTGAAGGCAGGCTGTCCACTGCAGGCTTCAGGCCAGGAGCGATGCCAGTCTCTTCCCAGCAAGGGACTGGGCCCAGGCTGGGCTGGGCTGGGTGGCAGCAGCACTGGAAGGGGTAGATTCATAGATGTTAGGGTCGGAAGGAACCTCAATAGATCATTGAGTCCGACCCCCTGCATAGGCAGGAAAGAGGGCTGGGGCTAGATGACCACAGCCCGATGCCTATCTAACCTCCTCTTGAAGCCCCCCAGGGTAGGGGAGAGCACCACCTCCCTTGGGAGCC
>NW_005842047.1:2113760-2116911 GCF_000455745.1 Alligator sinensis
GGACTCTGATAGACTCAGTTCCTTGACCCCGGAGTGGTTTAGGCTCCGCGGGTTTAACAATTCTCTCTCACGGAGCAGCTGAATCTCCGCGGGTTTTGTTCGGTTCCCAGGTCCCCCGGAGCTGTTAAGACTCCGTGGGTTCGAAAATTGGGTCCATAGGATAGGGATACGTCTAGGGTTGCGATCAACGACAGGGAGAGGCTAGAGGTTATTGGCCCCGGAGTTGTTAAGGCTCTGAGGGTTCAGTAAATATGTTCCCCGGAGTTGTTGAAGCTCCGTGGGTTCGACAAATTAAACCTCTGTTGCCCTCTTAAGGAAAAAGCTGGGTTCGAAAGGATCAGCAGCGCTTCGAGATCTTCACGCTCTTTTCCCGAACTCCACGTGCTTTCTCTCTCTCCGACTTGGGCGGAAACTACCCAAGCCTTTTGTACGGCTAGCAAGCCAATAGCTAGCCGCCATGTGTGCCTATATTAAGATTGGCCAATAATGTGGCAGAAATCTCAATACAAATGGCGGGAACTCCTTTGCATCGTACATCATTATAATGCAAAAGAAATGCACCATGCAAAGAAGGCTACAAAACTGGCGGGAAATACTCTCCTGCACGCGGGTTCTCTATTAGAACAGAACACTCCACCATGCAAAAGAGCTGCAATTTAGCGGGAAAATAATTTAGCAGTGCCGAAGCACACACAAACAAAAAAACCACAACTTTGGGTTGTGACAATAGCCACCCCTCCCAGCGCCACTGCCACCCACCCCAAGCCCAGCTCCACTGCCCCTACCCCACTTCCTTCCTCACCCTGGGGCACTCCATCTACCTCCCCACCCCCACCCCAAGCTCCTTTCCCCTCACAGACTTATTGGCCAGGCACTGCTCTCCATACTACCAGGCTGCGTTTCTGACCGCATGCATGCTGCGGCTGCATGCATGCATGTGGCATTTATCAGTGACACTATCGGCTATGCCAGCCAAAAAAAGGCTGATTGCCAATAATGTTAATTTTCCTTTTATTGGAGCCAATCCAGTATGTGACCAATATATCGGTGCACCTCTAGTGTAAACTGTACTCCATGGGGCTCTATACTCAAGTTAACCCATGTGCAAATGCAAGTTAAACAAATGCAAATGCTAATACTTCTGATTAATTGGCTGTCTTAGCTCCCTAGTTAAAACAAGATTTGAACTTCTTTGTTAAGAATTGAAGCTGAGTGCTTCTGTCTTCAGTATGTTACTCCAATATGATAAGAAATATCTTATGATACAGAAACTGCAGTACCAGAAAGCACAAGGTAACATATAAATGTAATACTTAAATTGTGCCATGCTACACAAAAAAAGGTTATTCCATTTTATTTATTTATTTATTTATTTATTTAAGTAAATGGAACTTTCTTCCTTTAGCAGTAATAGAGAAAAGTATGCTGAAATGCAATCCAATACATTTCAAACTCCCCTAAAACTGTATTGCTTTGAAACTGCCACAAATAATTCTACCTCCTACTGTTACCCACCAAGGCCCTAAAGTAAAAGATTATAGATTATTGATTTTGAAAAGGAGGAGGCTACTCCCTTACACTTGGCAATAATATTTCCTTATGGTCTGGCAGGGAGGTTATTCTCGTAAGCAGCAGGTGGGCCTAAAGTTTAAGGCAAATAATAAAGCCAGACAATGTAAAAATGGTGATCACAAACTCATGCACATCACCTACCAGGTTAGGAAACCTAATATGCATCAGACTGAGGTAGTAATTATTTCTGCCAGACCAAATCATTAAAGTCTGTAATTAAAACATTACATAGTAACTTGATATGTAAATGACTTCAGCTGCAGTTCCATGAGTGGTTTTTGTGGCGTTGCAGATTTACCTTTTCTTCTCAGTTAAAACAATTGAATGCATGTCCATAACAGTTACTCTGATCAGTTTCACTAATTACAATAAATCTCTGACAGAAACTGCCAAAAGCCAGGAAATTCAAAGTTAAGGCTAAGTCTCTCTCTATAACTCTTCTGGCAGTACTTCTCATCTAAATTAATGGTGTGTTAACAATGAAGGGTCAACCTTAGCTTTGGATTTCCTGGATTTTAGTGGGTTTTTGGCATACATGTCATATAATTAGAAGTGTTTGCTTTGCACACATATTCAGAATTCAGTGTTCCAATCAGTGTAATCCTTTACCATGTGAGGAAGAGGTCTTTTTCCAGGCATTGTTTTGCTTTTCCAACAGGCAAACTGTAATTTGCTCTTTTTCTTTTGCCTGGTATTCATATTTTCTTCAAGATAGTAACCATTGTCTGTTTAATTGTTAAACATTAAGCAAAGAGACAAGAACCTGTCCCCAGTAAGTTATCACCATCTAGGGTGAAACCAATTCCAGAATATACCTACTTCATAAGAGAACCCCATTTAATTAAGGAGTGAATAGAATTGTCTTAGACTCATCCCTCCACTTCCTCTCTCTTCCAGTCCCCAGGATAGAAAGTAACATGAATGCCCATGATGAGCCAGAACTATGCAGAGAAGCTCTGGACCAGGCTATGCTGTACACTGGTTGGGGCCAGAATTGGAGGTGAATGAGCAATTAAGAGCCATAGCTGCTGTTTTTTTCTCTTCTGCAGGAACTGAGAAATGGTCTACCCCAGTGTTGCCATTTCACAAGTAAATATAGTTTTAAAAACACATTTAGGGGTTCCAGTGTGCATTTTGTTTTCCTTTTTGGAAGCAAGCACTCTTGATCACCTATACTACCAGATGAATAAACTTGTGTTGGGCATGCTTTGGAAATCATGATCAGGATGATTTCAAGTGGAAAGCACAGATGTAGCAATTGGTTTAAAAAAGATTTTATTGTCCGAGTCAAAAAAAAAAAGTTGAACCTATTTTAAGTTCAAGTGGAAAAAAAAAGTTACAAAAACAAAAATATTCAAAGTTAAAAAAGAAATTGCCAATATCTACACAGACTGGGACAACCAATTTGTGATGTGCTAGCATACCCCCTTATTCCATGACTATCACAATTCTCTCCTAGCGGACTGAATTTTTTGATGTTTAAATCGCAGCCAATCACAATTTTAGCTACCTGTGACTGAGTTCTCAGATTCACATTTTTGCAAGCATGGTAAAATGGTGGACATGCTACCTAAAGGGA
>NW_005842047.1:2116921-2123683 GCF_000455745.1 Alligator sinensis
GGGGCAAGGATTTTTTTGTGATATCATTTATTGAACCAGTTGTACAGTTGGGAGACCCATCTTCAATAGCCTTTATTTAAATGGGTTGTTTATGCATTATTTCACATGCCTATCTAGCTAAAAAAGTGTTGGACATATGCAGACATTTTGAACTGGTCGGCAACTGAGCAAGTTTTCACTAGAATTATGCAACCAATGACCTGTTATTTTACTTTACATTGAATTAAGATTTTCAGTAGCTTCTTTATAAATTGACAATTTGCTTCAATTGCATATCTGCTGAATAGTTTCAAGTTCTAAGAACTCTTGTTATCAGACAGAAGGGGCATTGAAGGGGGCAGGTTATGCCACTTCAAAAGTCATGGAATGAGTCAGTACAAGTTAATGACACAGAGAAGTGTCTATTCCCAGCTCCCCAGTGGAACTTTGTGCATCTTTACGTACTGGACTTGTAGAGAACCAGTAACCAGCTGGTATGAGAGATTAATCACTTTCAATGAGCTTCAATACATGCTTTTAGCTCAGTTACTCTGAAATGGCTCCTTTAAACACTTTGAATTTAGTGCAAAATAAAAAAGTCCTATAAATGAATACCTTAGTGGAGCTCAATTATGTTCTGAGTCATTAATGAAGTAGAGTGTTGCAATTAGAGCTGTATATGAAATCCTACAATTACGCAAACTACTATAATTTGAAGTTCCCAAACATTATTCCATTCTGTGTTACAAAAAGCTCCAGAGCTGTTGGATTTTTTTTTCAATAAAAAACCTTCCAAAACCCAAAAACAGATGCATCCAAACTAGCCACAGCTCAGTCTTTAGGGCACTCATCTAGGGGGTACGAGGCCCAGGTACAAGCAGCTGTAGCTCTCACATTCCAAGCGAGTTCCCTAATCTGTAAACTATAGGAGTCGGTGTGTGTGGCACAGCAAACATTTGCAATTAATATTTTCCTATGATAAACAGCACAAGAGTGGGCTCAAATAATATTTTAGTTATTAATACAGAGGAGCTCAGCTCCAACAGGAGAAACTAAAACAATCGATGCCCTGTGGTTAGCGTCTTGAGCTGTGGAAGGCCCAACTTAAGTCTCCACATTCCCCACATTCCAGGTGAATTCCTTAGTTCAGCTATCAGGGATTCACTCATCTGTCTTATTTCTCATTCTGACCAGAAATTCCATGTCCCCAGGGAATTTCCTAATCACTGAGCTGTCGGCTTTTCAGGTGTCTCACACTTTATTCCACCCATTCTGAACAGAAGTTCAATCGTCGACTTGAGAAAACCTTAACTACAACATTTGAATTGAGACTGACTGTTCCTGCAAAATGTTTTGGTTTGGAGGAACTGAGAGTCTCCAAAGAAAACAAACTTTCAACAAGAAATCTCAACCAGCTCTAGTTTCCAGAACACGAATTAGTAGCTGTACATCAGAAACACTTCAGGGGAAAATTCTTTAAATCTAAAATTGATAGTGCAGGTTGGAATTCAGCAGAGCTACACATACTGGGCATGTTTCTCCAATTTGCCCAAATTCTGTTGAAGTGCAGCAATGAGAGGCTGGCTGCCAGAGAGCCAATTTCAACTCCCAAATTCTTAATGGCATATGTCCAGCAAAAAATAGAGCTGTATTGAAGTAGCTGGTAACTTCACACACAATGCTGCTCACGGACCTTAGGAAGGGCGAACAACTGAATGCGACTTGCTCTACCACATGCCCTCCTTTCCTTCTCTTACCACACTCTATCCCTTTGAAAAAAGACTGGGGAGGGATATTCCAACACGGGACCCTCTTGTCATTCCCTCCTTCTTTCCAAACCATACCCTTATAAAAAGAGATGCAAGAGAATGCTCTGGTGCAAAAGAAACAAAATCAACTTATCTCTAACTAATGTATCCTGTAACATAAATTACAGAACTAATGAAAGATACAGAACTAATGGGAGAAATCTCTGCCATCTTTTAACCAGCAGAGATTTCTTATAAACAGAGATTATTAGCCAGGACTGCTATAAGATCACTTTGCAATGAATAGTGACACAGTGCTGAAAGACAGCCAACTCATTAACAGCATAGCTTGGATACCAGAAAAATAGCTATGGCCAGAAAACAAAAGGGAAAAGATGTATCAGTGTTAAGTCCAAAAAAAGAAAGAAAAAGAAAACCCTACTCCTTAAGTCTTAGCACAACAATGCAAAAGAAAGAAACCAATTTTTCCTATGAAGAAATAATTTGTGAAACCAGAGAAAAGCAGAGTAGTGCACAAAAATAATATAGAAGAGAAAGATCCTCAATACAAAAGTCTTCGGAAAAATTAAGGAGATAATTTTATTGTCCTTTTATGCTATCTTTTATTAAAATTTATTATTAAAGTTTAACTTGCAGGTTGGTTATTCCATAACTATCCATGAATTGTTCCTTTTTTTGACATTTTCTTTTGAAACATTGAATACTGCCAGGAAGATGGGGACTGATGGTCTGATTACATAGGAACAACAGGAATGCAACTACAGGTTAGTAATGCAACTACAATTTTCTGACTATACCCTACATTTCCTACTCCTACTGTTTGCTATATGTTGGCATGTGTTTGTCTTTCCTTCTGTTGCAAGCTATTTGGAAAAAGGACTTGATTTAAGGGGCTATTAATTAATGTGGCTAATATTAAAGGCGTTTACCAGTAACTACTAATTTACTAAGTAATATTTAAAAAAAAAAAAAAATCAGCAGAACTAAAGATACACACTAGACATCCTTAACCTAAGTAGCTTCTTTTATTGTATCCGGTCATCTGCCCTCAGCCCATCACATCTATGAACACTATGAACATGAACAATGTCTCTTACCTTTGAAAGCCCTAAACAAATCTAAGACTACAACAGGTCTCCTGGATCACTGAATCCAGTCCCATGCTATTATGAAGAGACACAGCATATAATTTCTTCCATGAACTGATCAAGTGCAATCTTTAAAAACTGTTTGCCTGCACCATTCCCACAAAAAAAGTTATTCCAAAAAAACCTCACTATTCTCTTGATTAGAAAACTGCTTCTACATTTCCAGCCAAAATGTAAATAGGTTGGAATAGATCTAGTTTATGCTCACTTGTTCTTGTGCCAGAGTTGTTCTTCAGTTTAAACATCTCTTCTTCCTCTGTGGTGTTATTACCTCCCCCTCCCCATTCCTGCAACATGTTTACAGAGAGCACTCCTATATGCTCCCAGCCTTTGCTCTGCTAGACTTAACACGCCAAACTCTTTTAGTCCCTTCTTACAGAACGGCTTTTTCACTCTCCTGATCATCCTAGCAGCCCTTCCAGCAGCCCCCCTGTGTCCTCAATTTGTTTTTCTTGAATACAATACTGTAAGTAGCACTCCAGATGAGGTATTAACAGTGCTTCCTCAGTACAATGGCACTAACACATACCTCTACAGGAAATACACAAACTGATATCACCTAGAATCAAAATTTACTTCTTCCACAACTATATCATGCTGCTGACTTAGTCATACTTTGATCAACTAGTGCAGCCAGACTCTTTTCTTCCTCCCTCCTTTCCAACTGATAAGCTCCTCAGCTTCTGAGCTTTATGGCAGAAATTCTTACTGATTCCTTAGCGCATGACCTCATATTTTGCATTATTAAATTTCAGACCATTTCTGTTACTCAAGCCTCAAGGTCATTTAACTCTGCTATGAGACTCCAAGTTGGCAATGGCTCCCAACTCTATATATCTTCAGCAAATTCCATTACTGTGCTCCAACTTTTTGTGCTAGGATATCAATATCTCAGTCAGTGGTCAAACAAAATCACAGTATTGCCAAGCCTGGCAGAGCAGCACTCATGTCACCACCTATCTTCTCTGGACTATTTAGGTCTTCCCCTCCCCCCACTGGGGTAAGAAAAAGCTGTGTAAATACTCAGAGTTTAGTGGGTCTTATTACCAACTTTCAGTTCTTCCCCAACCCAGAGGAAACCAAATGCTCATCCTCTTCCAGCTAAGAGAAGCTCCCTTTGTTAGGCAGCTAACCATTTCCTAAGAATACTTCTTTTCTTATCCTCCTTTATCTGCATTTCTCATAGCCATGTCTTCTCATACTCCATCTTTGCCACTTTACCACTCAAGCAAAGCCTCCAGTAGCTGGGAAGCTTCTTCAAGGCAGCCATCCACTTTGGCAGCTGCCCTCCTATGTATGAGCCACAGGTTTTTTATGCCAAATGTCACTAACTGACCCATTAGTCACAGCTGGTAAAGTAGCAGACCCATCTACTGGCCCTTTCTTGGCAGTCTCAGAGCAGGGTTCATAAAACCTATCATGCCAGGCCACTAATGAATATATAAACAATATCAACATTTCAAAACCTTCACCACTTAGCTTTTGGAAAACCTTCATAATCACCCATTTTCCCAGGCCCTTATCCCATTTACAATTCCTGTACTAATCCTCATCTACTTCATCTTAAATAATAGGGTGCTTACAGGCACTTTACCTTCAGCTTGGCACACCACACCAAGCACAGCACATGCCTAGAAGAGGAATCATGTAAGTTTGACCTGGCTCACCCAGCATCTGTATAGCTCACGCGCTTCAAAGGCGCTTTCTGGTGCTTTTATCTAATAGCTGATTGAATTGAGAATCAGGTATTAAAAATAAAAGCACCAAAAAGCTCAACTGGAGTGCGAGCTACACAGATGCTGGGGAACCAGGTCAAATAAAGCACTGGGTTTTTTTTCCACATCTTTTTTCCACCCACACTGAATCAAATACCAGAGGAATCAGGTCTACCACATTTCCCTTGTCAAAACAAAAATAGTTACCTAGAAGGTTAATTTGGCCTTAACCTTGCTAAACCCAAGCTACATTTTACCCACATTTTACCTTTAAGTGTAAAAGAATACAACAGTAAGAGTGACGATGACAACAATAATAAAAACCCTCCTTGAAGTAATGGGAGGAGGCCAAGGAGACCTTTAAAAACAATGGTAGAACATACAACAAAACTATGAAACTTTTAAATCTACTGAATCTTCTTTCCCTTGCATCCCACATACAGGAAGGACACCCTTCCAGTATACATTTACTGTTTGCATGTGATTTATTCTGTGACTGGTGAATACTGAACACAGTTTGAAGAGCGTTTACATCATTGCAATTAACTTTTTTTAACATACCTGTTTTTTGCCCAATAATCTTAATTATTTGCCCTACTGTCTTTTACACTCTCTCTCTTTAGCACAGCTGTAGTTAAAGGTAAATCTAATAGCAAGACTTCATTAGTCATCTTCTATGTCCTTAGCTTTACAAATTCATTTTTTTAAAGCAAAAATGAAGTGATTAAGGTTAGATAAAACAGGAGACTTATTTCAGAAACTTTAAAAATAGGATAAATGAGAAAAAAGTTTATAATAAAGTTGGTTAAAATGAAGAGAGAAAACTGTTTTATTCCAAAGACCTAAAACAGAAATCTTGGAAATTACCCAGCAAGGATCCATGGAATTCTCTGCATCTCAATCTGACGGTCATAAGAAAAAACAAGGACAAATGTCCAGATATAGGCCCTTCCAGAAGGGACTCATTTCACTGACGTGATGGCACAAATTATGTTTGTTAATTTGTCCAGTTAGCTGGGAGCATATCAAGGTATAGACTAGTTATCTTTGATATGAAAAAAAATCTGCCAACATAGGAGAGGTGGTTAGAAATTTATTTTCAGAAGCAAACACATAGCTTGAAAATTGCAGGAGGAATAATATAAGAATTAGCCACGGCTTGCTAAACTATAAAGAAAGCAGGTGCACTTTTATTTACTTATGTAGTCATTTAATTTATAAGCTACACTTTCCAACAAAGGCTCAGGGCAGCATTCTGATCCGTGAAGAATAGTCTCTGATGTGTCAGAGGTACGGCTGTGCTTTAGCTTATAATCTGCAAAATATGTTCCTCCACAAATTTTCCTGTAGAGAAGCCAAAGGTCTCCAAAGATCTCAACATGCCACAGTGATTACCTTCCTGTGTTTTTATACTGGCATTCATGTCAAATTTGGGGTTAGTCTGGCGCATGGCAGGGTTTTCTGAACATACTGTTTTTGCTTCATACACTAAAACACTGGCAGCCCTGTTCACCTTTAAGTCTTGTTTTTCAAACGTAGTGTAACAGTGCCAAATCTGTGATAAGATGAAAACAACAGCCATGTTATTAGAGCTAGGATGACACTTTCTGTGCCGTTCAGAGACCTGCATTTCAGCGACCTTGGCAGGCTTTTTTCCCCATGAGCTGCTACTCACTACAAGGTGGCTGTGCTCCCACCAGCATATTTTCTTTAAAAATTCCCCAGCATTGAAAAACTGATAAAACTCTAACACATGAATCGTGACAGAATGTATATAAGCATAAAAAGGGTTCCAAGGAGCCGTCAGGGAGCATTATAACTAGAGGTGCACTGATACATCGGTCCCATGTTGGATCGGCACCGATATAAGGAAAATTGACCGTATTGGCAATCGGATTTTTTTTGACTGATGTGGCCGATAATGTGGCCAATAAATGCCCCATGAATGCGCACAGTTGCAGCACAGCACGCAGGTGTCCAACAGTGCAGCCCAGAAGCGTGGAGAGCAGTCAGGTCCACCTGGTAAGTCTGTTGTGAGGGAAGGGGTATGGCGGGGGGGCAGATCGAGGTCCCAGTGGTGAGGGAGGGAGTGGGGCTGGGGCAGTGGCAGGTGCTACACAGCCGGGACGAGGCGTGAGACAGAGCCGCAGC
>NW_005842047.1:2123714-2124184 GCF_000455745.1 Alligator sinensis
GCGGGGGCGGCGGCGCCCCCCCCCGCCACTACACATATTCCAGGAGGGCATGGGGCATGTGTGCCCCCAGGTCTGCGTGCAGGGTGAAGATGGGCTGCCACTATGGGCTGGGACCAGGGGCTGTGCCGGGTTCTTCCTGGCGGGGGGCTGGGCCAAGCTGCACGCAGGGCAGGCGGCAGTGGCACTGGGAGGGGGGCTTTGGCAAATTTTAGGGTGGCTGCAGCCCCCACCATAAACCCCCCCGTTACTGCCACCACCCATCCCGAACACAGCCCAGCCTAGCCCAGCCACGCACTGGGAAGAGCTCGGCACCACCCCAGCCCCAAGCTACAGCAGAAGCCAGCCCAAACCCCATGCACAGATCCAGGGAGGGACACAGGAGTAGGGGTGGATGTCGTATACTTAGACTTCAGGAAGGCCTTCGATACGGTATCCCACCCAATACTGGTGAACAAGTTAAGAGGCTGTGA
>NW_005842047.1:2125096-2131201 GCF_000455745.1 Alligator sinensis
AGACCCAGCCCTCTTTCCTGCCTATGCAGGGGGTCGGACTCGATGATCTATTGAGGTCCCTTCCGACCCTAACATCTATGAATCTATGAATCTAGGGGCACATGCCCCCCCTCCATATGCTCCTAGGGTGTGTACAACAGCAGGAGCAGCCCCCGTGCCCCCTGGATGAGATCCAGCTCCATCCTGCACCCCATCCCAGCTGTGCAGCACCTGCCCCTGCCCCACTCCCTCCCTCACCACACGGGCCTCAATCTTCCCCCCGCCACGCTCCTTCCCTCCCCCCTTGCACCTTCCCCCACAACAGACTTAACAGTTGGACACTGCTCTCCAAGCTGCCCAGCTGCATATCAGCAATCAGACTGGTATCAGGTTGTGGAATCTCCATCCTTCGAGGTTTCTAAGACCCAGCCAAACAAAGCCTGGGCTGAAATGATATAGTTGGGGATGGCCCTGGTTTGTGCAAGAGTAGGGTTACCATATTTCTAGTATCAAGAAAGAGGACACTTGTGGGAAGTGAGGGGGCTGAAGAGAGTGGGGGAGCAGGGGGGAGGGGGAAGTGGTATATGATTGTGGGGGGGAGGTCATATGCCCATGCCCTGCCTCTGCCCCTCACTCCTACGCCACACACACCCTAGCCCTGCTATGCTCACTCCTGACCGACTGTATCCCACCCCCTAGCCCTGCTGGCGCTCCTGAACCATGCCTTGCCCCACCCACACCCCAAGTCCTACTGTTTATACAGTTTGCGCACATGCACACACACACACAATCTCTCTGAGTCTCTCTTACCTGCAAGCAGCTTGCCAGGGCCCATGTGCAGAGCATGTGATCCCCTGACAGCCAACCACCTTGCTCCCCTGCTCCCAGCCCCAAGCTGCCAAGCTGGAAGTGGCTGGGAAAGCAGAGGCAGAGCAAAATCCCAGACATCTGCTTGCATTTTAAAAACCTGCATGAACAGGAGGGCAGTGAGCCAAAAATAGGACAAGCCCGGGAAAACCCGGACCTATGATAACCCTAAGCAAGGGTTTGAACTAGATCAGCATTTCTCAACCCGTAGGTCAAGACCCAAAAGTGGGTTGCAAGAATATATGAAAGGGTCACAAACAAACTTTAAAAATGGATCAACAATCTTCAGAAATGGGTTCTTCTTTAAAGGAGAAAAACATAGGAAACCATGGGTTTTCCCTTGCAGAATGGCAGAGTTCCAGCCTGCAAAGGACAGCTTGGAGCCCCACGCCCCACACACTGAGGGGCTGGGAACTGGGCACAGGGATCAGCTGGTCGGAAGTGTGGGGCACTGGGTCAGGACTGGCCATTGATGTTTACAAATGGATCCTGGTACAAAAAGGTTGAGAACCACTGGACTAGATGGCCTCCTGAGGTCCCTTCCAACCTAATTTTCTATTATTCTCAAGACAACCAGTTTTACCCCCACTCTCATACTTTTCCTTTTGAACTTAATTCCCGCTCTTCTCCTCTTTGGCACTGAACTTAGATTGCACAAAACTTTGACCAACTACTCAGCAAAGCTAATTTATATAAAACAAAAGATGATACGGAAACTTAAAAAGTAGCTTTTCTTGTAAATTTGCATGATTGCTAGATCTCTTGCTTAGATTCAAACTTCCCCTCTATTTCAGCAAGGCCAGGTTTTAACCAACAGGCTTAAGACAGTTCGGGCCTGGAAAGTTTGATGCTGAGCAGAGCAAACCTTTGTTGACTTTTTAAAAAAAACTGCCCAGATGGAGACTGGAGGACCCAAATAGAGGACATATCCAGAAAAACCCAGATACATGGTTTTGCTATGCCATGCTGCATCACAGCTGGACAGCAGGAGAAGTGGCAGTGGCAGGCAGGGCTTTGTTGGCGCCCAGAGCTACGTGATTCTAGCCCCGTGCTGGGAAACACTACCCACCTTTACTTTATGGCATGCCTTGTGATATGTTTCAGGTAACGTTCTAAATGGCAGAATACACAGTTCATCCAACAACAAGGAAAATTTCCAAGGCCACATACAAATGCTAAGGGGAAACAGCACACCTGCAATTCATTCTTGTACTTAAGAACTGCAGATTCCGCAGCTTCACTCCAGTTTTCCCATGAATTAACCAGCACAAAAACAATTCAGGAAACAGATTTTTAGAGAGCCAGGCATTCAAACGTTTGAACGCTATTTCTAAACTAACCTGATCATAGAGCTAACTTCATATAGTGGACTCCTCGACTCACATAAAACCTGGCTGAATTCAATTAATCCCCAAAAAAGCATAGGGGATTTGCCTTACAGTCAGCTACAGGACTGGAGCGACATTTTGTAAAATTAATACATTAAAAAAACAGAGAGAATAAGAAATCTGTGGGTCATGAATGTTTTACCTGGAGAGCGTTTCAGTGAGCTTCACAAAGCCAGTGTAAGCCAATTCAAATGCCCCTCTGTGCCTGGACTGCAAGAGATGATGTTTAAAGTAATTTCCTATATCTTTAATCTAAAAAAAATAAGAAAGATAAATCATAATTTGGAGTTAATACTACTGATACATTCACACATGCAAAATCCTTTGAAACTGATATTTCAATGTATAAGCACTACCATATACAATGTATATGCTACATCTCTCAACCTCTCATCTGAATCACAGTAATATTTCTTCAAGTCAGAATAATTCCAAAACAAATAACTAGACCATAGCTGATAAAAAGCTTTACTTCAAAAAATAATGAAAACATAGACAATTAGCTCATGCCCCTTACAATGAAGTGTCATTAGCTGAAAAATTATAAATAAATTACATTTAAATATTGTAATTTCAATGTATTAAATTATATTTTGGGACAAGTTATAGGAGGCAGTAGTGCACTTGGAGACTCACTGACTTCCAAACCACTAATCTTATGACACTAAACTCTTACTGTTTTATTTTGGATATCAGGAAAGGATTAAACTAAATGTTCTCTGACCAATAAAAAAGAAAAAAACCTCTATAGAAGATCATTTAGGAATGGAAGAGGATTCCTATTATATTTTAAGTTATTGGCCCTGTACTTCTATGAATTTTCTAAACCAATTAATTAACTTTAAAATGTTGTGATTTTATTCACCACGAGAAATACTACACACTTGGTGCACACAGGAAATTATGCATTTGGTAGATAAACCATACTGCTTTCAAGCTTCTAAGGAAAGTCAAATAATGGAGCAAAATAAAGTCTCTACTGTGCTCTTTTAAGTGTTTAGTAGAGTGAGAACGATACTTAAAGTGTGAGATAGTAAATCTGCATCTTCACAAATAAATGTAGCTGATATCAATAAATCAAGTTTAATATCAATAAATCAAATTCAGTAAATCAAACTGTAAGCTTCAATACATCTTTTGAAAAAAGGTCTCTTGCAGGATTAAATCTCACAGTTTTTCTGAGCTCACTCTCAATAGCACTTAAATGAAGACTAAGTCAGACACGAAACAGCATTTATTAAATGCATATAATCATAACATTTGTCAAATGACCTTTCATCATTTCCATTTTTCAGAGTAAACTTTCACATACAACGTCAATTAAGCTTTGGGACAAACTTAAGTCAACTCAGATTTTGAGACAGTATAAAAAGCACAGTTTAAGTGTGCTGTGTGTATTTGCACATGTGCCAGACATGCAGCATGTGTGTGTGCGCACATGCATATGTAGTGTGTGTACAAATTAAAACTGCTGGCCATATTCAGAGCAAGAGCCTTGAAAACCAGTTGACAACACATGAAAATGCAGAGAGTGATTGACTGACTTGGAAAATCTCTTGAATAAGATAATCTGGCCTTTTTAAATTCACCAGATATGGTCACAGAAGCAGGAGGAAAGCCTGAAGGGCTACTTCTGTCTAGGTCAGGGGGTGGCAACATTTTGGGACAAACAGCCACAACCTCAACTTATAAGATGCTGGTGTGCCATGGGCAGACAGCAGAGAAGCCCCGAGGGTCCCGATCCTTGTTGTGGCAGTGCAACCCCAGCCCCTTCCCAATGTCTGCCCTGAGGCACATGTGCACCGCTACCAGCAACGAGCCAGGCTGGGCCTCTGCGGACCCCCATGCAGCCGCTTGCAGCCTCCTGGCTGCTTACCGCAGTCAATCTGGAGTCTGGGTAGGCTCCCGATGCCCACCACGGAGCCTGGGCTGCTCGCAGCAGGGAGGCTGCAAGCAGCTGCACCAGGGTCCACAGAGCCCTGGCTGGTTGTCAGCAATGGGTGCACACGCGTGGCAGCGGATGGTGGTGAAGGGGCCAGTGCTGCACTGCCACAACAAGAATCAGGCCCTCAAAGTTCCCCTGTTGTCTGCCCTGATGCATGTGCACCAAGCAAAATGCCTTCATGTGCCACACTCTAGCATGCGTGTTGGAGTTTGCCTACCCCTGGTCTAGGTAGTAACAAAGTTACATGACTACATTCAGATATATAATTTCTTTTTCTCCAAGATGAACAAAAAACTGACTGGTTCAGATGGAATTCCTGATACCGTGTTTGTAAAGCAGCGTCATCCCTTTGCCCCTTTCAATAAATGTGCAAAGGTCCAGGCACAAGGACTTTGATCTACCAGATTATCCTTACCAACAATGATGGCTACTGGTAAACTCTTTGAGCTGCTATGGGAAGACCACATGGGAACTCGGTCTTTAACTTGATCATGGTCAAACTGGCGACCAGGTTCAGGGTCAGGAAGAAAGTTTCTCCCAGGTCAGATTGAACTGGGGTGTTCTGATAATTATCATGCAGACTCACCTACAGTGCATGGTACATCCCTTGCCACTTGTCAAGCCATTTTTGCCAGTTATAATACTCGAGCTCCTCGATTTTCATGGAAGAAGCATAGCACCATTCTTTCCAAGGTTAGAAAGCAAGGCCTGTCAGGAGCACCCAACAAATCCAATCTCTTATTCTGATGCTAGGGTCCTACAAATTTCTCCCAGCAAATGTTCCTTTAGGGGCAGACACTGACATACAGGCAATAACGCCACTTGGAAAAAAACTGCCAATGACAGATGCCCTAATAAAGAAGGACACCAAAAGCTGCTGGCCACCATTGCCCAACCCCTTGGATATGACATCACATGACTCATGGGGCCATTCCTAAACTGGACTGGCAGCAAAAGGTAAAATTGGGGGAGGGGAGGGGGAAAGCAGAAGGAAAAATCCATCAAGCAATGAAAAGGCTGGCATCAAAGCAACAATGTCCAAGTTTAAATCATACCATGGGTCACAGGTGGACACAATGATCCAAGACTAACTACTGTTTATCCACATAAGAGTACCACCGCATAATTTGGTGCAATTTAACACAATTAGTATAAATCCAACACAGATCCAAAACTAAAAAGAAAGGAAAACTACAAACTGAAACTGAAAGATTGGCAGTGCCATACAAAGACAACTCTAGTTCTCAGCTAAGACCAATGCTATTACATTTTCCTTAACGAGTTTTAAAATGTAACTTTACCAATTTGTATAACAGTGAAAAGACGGGTGTGAACTTCAAAGGAAGTATTATCATTTACCTGCAATTTACCTGCCAATTAAAATTTTAAAGTACAATCAGTTCCAAAATTTGGTAGCATCTCCCATTAAAACAAATTAAAAAGATTACTGATAATCTATACAAGGCTGTCCAGCTGGCAGACCATGGATGCACACAGCCCATGAGGGGTTAAGTTGAGGTTCCCAGGCTCCTACTTGGCCACTACTCCCCGCATCACCCCTTGTGCAAGGGCAGGCAAAGGCTCGAGGCTTATTAATTTTTCCACACTGTTTAATAAAAATTAGAAGCAGCCCCAGTTCAATGTGCACATTATTAACTTCAGCCATTTAAGGCCAGGGTACATGGGGTCAAACAGAGCCTGTACAAGGAAACTTCATCTTCCCTTTGTACTGAGAAGTGGTTAGCAAATGTCAGTCGTGAGTCAGGCAGAAGTTGGGGCAGGGTGGTACCTCGGCGACTAAGTGGTTCAGAGAAGGATGAGCTTTTACAGGCAACAACCTACACTGTCAAATTCTGTTAGTAGACCAAGTAGGTTGTTGCCTATAAAAGCTCATGCTTCTCTGAACTAAGCAGCCTCTAAGGAAGG
>NW_005842047.1:2131244-2131595 GCF_000455745.1 Alligator sinensis
GCTGGTGGCGCCGGCGTGCCCACCGCCGCGTAGTGCAAAGCCACAGCGGCGGCAGCAGCACCATGGAGCGCAGAGCCGCAGCAGCACGGAGCCACAACAAAGGCAAGGTGGGCAGGGAGCGCAGAGGGAGCACGGCGAGGCGGGCAGGGAGCGCTGCGGAGTGGCGGTGGTGCGGAGCGGCAGTGGCGAGGCAGGCAGAGAGCGCGGAGGGAGCACGGTGAGATGGGCAGGGAGTGCTGCAGAGCACGGAGCCATGGTGGCGAGGCGGGCAGAGAGCACAGAGGGAGCGCAGCGAGGCAGGCAGGGAGCGCTGCAGAGCGCGGAGCCACGGCGAGGCGGGCAGGGCGGCCC
>NW_005842047.1:2132044-2149083 GCF_000455745.1 Alligator sinensis
CTGGCAGGCCGGGCAGCCCCAAGTTAACCCCAGCCTGGCCCGGCAGCTTCTCCAGCACCAGGTCAACCCGGTTGTAGCCAAGCAGCTCCTGCAGCACCGTGTCAACCGGGGCATGCATGCCATGTCAACCAGCACCATGTCAACCCCTGCAACTTCATTGGTGTCAAAGGTCACGTGACATCACTTCCTGATATGATACTACTTCCTGTGACGTCTTTGAATATGGCTCATCAGCCCACTGGGTGATAAAAAGTTCGTGATCCAGCCCTACATTCAAAAAGGTTGGATACCCCTGCTCTAAGGACACACCATGCCTTACTCTCTTTGTATACCTTCTCTTTGTATGTAGCAAGGGCCCGCCCTATCAGAGAGGAAGAGTACATAACATGGATCTATACTAGTGATCACTCAGCATGAGCTCACAGAAGTAGCCCAGCATGCAAAAGAACACAAACAACCTTTCTAAGCCCACAGGAGTTACTACCCAGACAACCTTCTCCCACACGCACCAAGAGGCAGGCCAACTTAGTAAACGTTTCTCAAAGGGGTATCTACTGCAGCTCATGCGTCCTCATTTTCACATAAGGGAGTGGGGCATAGATGGAAACTGGGAGAACTATCTTCATCACAGGGCTCTGGATCAAGCCCTCAGTACAACCCGTGGATTCAACTCCCTTTAAAAAAAAGGGGTGGGATTACGGTCACATTTTCAATTGAAAGTAATTATATAAATATGGATAAACATTGTTAAACTAAAAAAAAGACACCTACAAAAAAGAAAATGCATTGAGATGCAAATGGCTTGATGTCTTCCTACAGACAAAACATACTGAAACAGTTAAACTACTGAAGTAAAATTTCACCCTCAGTTTACTACTACTGTGAAACTCAATCTTTAAGACTGTAACCTTTAAGGTTCACTTTTCTACCTGCAAAACACAACTATATAGATTATTTATAGATGCACAGTCAAACAAACAGTCTGCATAGATTTATCTGCCTGCTGGTTTTATGGAAAACAGAGTTCACCGTTTGAATATCTGACTGAAACTCACTTTATTCCTCTCCATATAAAGATGTTATATTCTGCTACACAAGAATGAGAGAGACAACAACAGTTAACAAAAGTTTATTAGCAGTCTATTAGAGTGGCCTCATTTTCAAGTGGGAACAAGGTACTAGTATCAGGGTTGACTGTAATACTAAAATACCAATTCCTGTTTGATTTGGAGCAGATTAAGGAACATGATTGTGAAGGCATATTGATGTTCTAACATCTACACTGCGCAGCTTTGCAACAGTGCAAGCACAGCTGTTAACCAGCTGAAAAAAAGACAATGCATGAATAAAAATATCAGCGTTACTTCCAAGGCACTGCATGAGATACCGTAAGAAAATCAGATCAGCAGCATATTATACTGTTATTTATTTTGTCCTAGAATGTTGCAACCCCTTAGGAAAAAAAAAATATTTATTTGAAAAAGGTTAAACCCAAAATACATGCTGCATATTTCAGTCCTATATGCTGGAAAACTGGTTTTGTTCAAAGCACAATGAAACAAAAAGATCAATTAAAAACAGAAGTCCAATAAATACAAAATATTCCCAAATTAAATGCTTGTGGTAAACTAATTTCTTGCAAATTATACTCA
This sequence comes from Alligator sinensis, assembly GCF_000455745.1. Taxonomy (NCBI): domain Eukaryota; kingdom Metazoa; phylum Chordata; order Crocodylia; family Alligatoridae; genus Alligator; species Alligator sinensis. Next base: position 2,133,697 of record NW_005842047.1, read on the forward strand.
AGTCTCTCTTGAACAGTCCCAGACAGGGCACTGACTTTTGTGGTAGTTAAATATAAAAATTAGGCAAAGTAGTCAAACACACACAAAATATCTGTAACTTTATCAACCGTATTATAGAAAACATATGTAGAAAAAACAATATATTTCACTCCCCAGAATTACTGAATATTGAGTCTTAAAAAAGAAAAAAAAAAAAAAAAAGAACAGTTTTAACCAAAGTCAAAAGTTCCTGGTTTCAAAGTGGAAACAAAAAAACTGGACTGAGTCCAGAAGCACTGAATCAGCATTCATACTTCCAAACTGATATACACAGAACTAACCCCCAATGGCTGGAATTTCATCCAAGAAGCCTACGCATGCTAAAGGTGCTAATACTACTAAATTAGGTTAATGTTTCATGGGTTTCTGCTATCAGAATATTAGTTACATATGACTTACTTTCTTTGTTTTGATTACTCCAGTATACCAATTTGTTGAAAATAAATATTGAAAATAAAAGAATTTACATTACTTTAGCTAAAAAAAAAAATAGAAAGTTCTACTGACACCACAGTAAATGGTAAATGAATTAATACAATATTTCCATACTTTCCCTCTTCTGGGAAAATTTAGTAAATTTAGTAACCGTTTCTAAAAGGTAATGATTTTATAGCAACAAAAAAAAAAAAAGTGTTCCTACCTGTTCTTCTGTTATCAATCCATCTGATGATTCTGATGTAGTCTTTAAAGGCAAAAGTTTACACAGCATCCCTAAAAGTAATGACACCTCCTTCATGCTTCTCCAGCAACATACCAATACCATCTGAGCTGTTACATCACATGTTTGCTCTTTACCTTTAAAAACAAACTCCATAGCAGTTTGTAATGTAATACAAAGTACAATGTAATGTAATGTAATGTAATAGGGAGTAATGGAGTTATGACATCACATTCATTTTTTACTATAATTCTATTTTTTGAGTCTTAATTTAATCTTGATTTTTGTAAAAAAAAAAAAAAAAAATTCATATCCACAATATTTTAAACCAAATTCTCAGGCTAAACAAGTGCACTCATTCTTCTTTAGCCTAAATACTTCCATCTTGAAGACACCTGTAGCATATTATTCTGCTTCAAAAGCCCAACAATATACAATTTTCTAAGGAACAAGTATGATGTTTCAAAGGGCAGAAGTCCACTGCTTTGGTCAATGAAGCAATTGACAATGAATTACTAATAACAACTGAAAAGCAATTGTTAATAAAGTTTCACAAATAACTAAAACCTCAGGATTAAAGGAAAAACATTTTACTTTGTGTTGGAATTAGTTCAAATATCATTTAGAGACATGTCATTCACCACATCTTATTTGTTTTTAACCAAGACTTCAAAAATGTTGAGATCATTCACAAGCATGAATTGATGATGATGCAACAGCCTCACCTAGCGGCCATCAAATGAGCTACATTAAGAATCCAGAACACTATATTTATAAGCCCATTTACATGAAATAAAAAACATGGGCCCAAACATAGGATTTAAACTAGAGATAAGTGAGCCAATAAAGTTCACAAAATTTTTTTTTAATCTGTAGATCATCTTGTAAATTTGAAACTGGACATTATAAACAGAAGTTTCCTTTAATGAACATACTAACTTACCATTCGAACAGCAACACAGGATAACTGCATTTTTATCTGCAACTATCTTTTGCTACCTCAGGCAAATGCTAGACAACACAATACTGCCTCACAACATCCCCTAAAATGTTATCAATTGACTCCAAGCAGAGGCTGCTTACTACGCGTCACTTAGTGAACTGGCTTTTACTACATTTTTTTTCACACAAAAAAATACCTCACAAGTTTTACATAACTCTGGATTGAAAGCCATACAACCACTCTGCAGCAAGAAACATATTATAAGGTTAACTTGATTCAAAGGTATTTAAGATCACCTGGCTAGTATACCCAAGACAGAGACTAGATTAATACCAAATGACTCCTTTTCACTGGTGGACTAGGAAAAATTAACCACATATAAATCAGCTTTTAAAATCACACGTGTGAACAACAAGCTTCTGACAGAACTGTCATTATAAGTTAAATATTAAACATAGCAAATAACTTCCAACTTTAATAAGCACTTAAATTAAAAAACGTGTTGAAGTAAATATTCTGATGCTAATTTAAAAAGGAGCATTTGAATTACCTCTCATATCTTCAGAAACATCAACTGGCTTGTCATCCACAAGTTTTTCCAAGTCTGTTCCGCAACTTTCTTTCAGAATTTTTGCTCGAGTAAAATAATAATTTGTATCACGGGGTTGTATCTCATGCAGAATCATCTGCAAACGATCCGCAATTTCTAAGTATTAAATAAGGGAATATTTAAATCCAATTATTCAGAACTCTTTTCTCCATTTCTTTCACATACACAAAACTTCTTCTGGGTACACTGCTAAATAGAAGTGTTAGCAGGAAAAAAACCCAAACAAATCTAATAAATCAGGCTTTATTAGGAAAAGGCAGTTTCTTCCTTCTGACCCTTTAATTTGTATTAATGCTCCAACAGATTTCTACATAGGACAGTGCAAGGAAACAATCTTTATCCAAAGTCAGATAGCAATTTAAGATTCTGGTATTAAATGAAACAGAACTCAAAGAAAAAAAAAATCAAGTGAGTCTCCAAAAACATTTAAAATAGAAGCAGTTACTGTTTGCTGCTGCTGTGCAGTATTAAACTCATGTGACTAACACACAATGTTACATCCACCATACACAAAAGTAACTTGGTTAGAAATCAGTAGGATTATCATGGAGTAGAATATGGTCCACATACTACAAACAATTCAGAGTGCTTGTAGTTCCCTACCAGGACATTGACTTGAGAAGCTTAGTGCAAAGACATATATATGAGTAAATCAAAAACATCCGATAGCAAAATATATTTGGTGGTGTGGGGTGCTGAAATCTGGGAGCATGGACTTAACCTACTATAATTTCCCCTTAAAGAAAATGGAAACACTCATATTGCAGGGTAGAGTCTCTTAGACCACATATCCCTGTATGGCAATTTTGATAGTATTAGGATATTTGTCAAAGGGAAGAGGATATAAAGTCAAGACAAAGCTCAGCTCTGGGTTCAATTGTAGCTACTTGCCGAAAGACCCCTGACTGGTAGGATCAGAACAACAATACTGTCTCATTTTAAAGAATTCTAAATTCTAGTTTTTTAAAATAAGAAACATGTGACAGACACCTGATTTGCTAAGCAATTTATAATACTGCTTATAACCTCAGATTTACTATAGTTTTCAAAAGTTATGTTACTTAACATTATGGCAATCTCAAAATCATTGCTAAAAATAGACTTATTTTACCTGAATCTGTGTCCATTGGAATAAGACCCTCGGGTGATGAACTCTGCACAACAGGAGCTACCACAGTAGAGAGTTTGTAGGACATCAAAATAAGATCTGTCACCATCTGCTTCCACTCTGTCATCAATGTCAAGTTACTTTAAAAAATACAATCAAGGAATATAAATGTTATATTTAAAAAACGTTTTAAAATTAAATAATTATGACAGCTGCATTTTTAAACTGACTGTTCCACAAATTGAAGACTATTATGAATTTAGCTCAAATGAAAGAAGTGAATTGAATAGGTCTATAATAAAGAGTCGTTGAAGACAATCAGCACTATAAACTGAGTTGATGATAAATTACATGGCGTGCTTTCATGTTCTTTTAAACAGCTCTTCACACCATCTTAACTACACGTAATCAGACTTCAGTTAGCATATTTTACTTACGTTAAAGGTAGCTGCTGCAAAGCTCCAGTTATACAATGTACTCTCCCATATAATGGGAAAGAAGCTGCTGCTTGAAGCAGGGACTTTTCAGCTTGGAATATTTCTCCCTCAAGTTTTGCTAACAGAAGTTTGATAACTAGAGAAAACAAAAGGTACACAGAAAAAAGGAAGACTTTAAATAAATAAATAAATATATATATAGGATAAACTTGCATGCATGACATTTACAGAGCAAAGTTTTGCATTTTACCAAATCTGCCATTCTACTTAATGTTGCTTTTCTGTTTCTACCCAAAAAATATTATCCATATTTTTCAGTCTCTCCGTGTCCAATAATAGCCTGGTCAATTTGAACAGGGTTAATCTAAAATCTTAGTCAGTTTGTAATGACTCAGGCCAAATCCTACATGCAGGTGTATTCACACACTTTACATCAAAGTCAACAGAAATAACTTACACATTTTAAAAAGCAGAATTAGGCCTTAAATGACAGTCTGAATGACAAACATGTACGTAAATATTCAACCGTCAGCACCTCTAATGAACTGCCTAAATAATCTTTCCATTTTTTTCAGTGGCACTTAACTCCTGCCTTATTGTTAGCTACAGCACTTATCAGCCAAACACTACCCTGGAAAGCATCTTCGCCCCGCCATGACAGTCAACAAAAGTATCAGCCAATATATAAGATCAAAAGTGTCAAAAGCACATTAAAAGGCTTGAAGTATTCAGATACTACAGGTGATAAGTGCCACAGAAGTGTTAAGTAAGGCCCATGGCTGGGGCTAGCATGTATTATGCATTTGTGAAGTGCGTAAAACACAGCTCAGAATCTGGCCTTGCAACAAAAACTGTTCAAATGTGAACAGAGTAACCAATGCAGTGTCAGGGGTGTAGGTTGTAGCCATGTTGGTCTAAGGGCATAGGCAGACAAGGTTCCTTGGGTGAATTTGATATCTTTTATTAGACCAACGCTCCAGGCTGCAGACCAGTTGAAACAATGACTCTGAGCCTGTGCACATAACGTGTTAAACACAGGTATACTTTTTGTGTACTAATGTAAATTACCCTGGGATCTGGACCAGAAAGACAACCAGTTTTCCCAGGGTACCTATAATTACTGCACCTTGCCATGACCATGACTGAGCAGCATCTATAGTCTGTTTGCACCGAGCAAACAGCTACCTGCAGGCAACTGCAAACACATGACAACCAAAACATCTACACCAGTATATTTTAACTTCTTTTTTCCTGAAGTAAAAATTTTACCAGGTGACATTGGTGCAGGGGCTGACATTTTGTGTTTGCTCCTAGTTTACATCAGTGCGATCACGTCTTTGTCTGAGCCCTCAACAAAATGAACTGACGGCTCACCATTAACCTCACTGGGATGAGAGTTACAAAGCCAAATTGCATTTTAAATGAAAACATTAACTACTTTGTTTCTTAGCAGTGAAAGGAAGAAACTGTGCGTTAAGTCTACAGGTCAAGGGTAGGAAAAGAGTAACAAGTACAAGTAACTGGAGTTTTGAGCTGTACTGTCCATATAAGCATCCTCATTGTGCATTCACAAGGAATTTCTGCTGTTAGCATTATCCATAACACTGCCTCCCTTCTGCTTCCCCTACATCAAGGGACTAAAGGAAAGTGTGGACTTTTTGCTCCCCAGTTCCCTCTCAACTGCAGAGCCCTATACTGTGTGTGCCTATGAAACGTATGTATAAATGCCACATCTCTAAGAACTCCAGTTACTAGCAAGGAAGTTCTCTCTCTCCTTTCAGTGATGCCCCATACACATATCCTCACTTTTACTGACACCAAGGGAATGAGCACATCCCTAGAGATGAATCTTGGAGTCCCCTAGACCATAGATGTCAAACTCGTCCCATGCCCTGAGCCGGCTCTTAATGAGCCAGACCTGGAACTGACAGCAGCAAAGGCAGTGGCAGGGCAAGTAGCAGCAGAGGCAGCAGTGGCAGACTGAAGGGCTGTGTTAGCACAGCCCTCACTCACCCCCCTGCCAACAGCCATGTCCAACAAGATGTCCAGATTCTGTAGCCTCCACTAGCCCCACCCCTGAATTTCCTGGTCTGTCAGGAGCCGGACAATCCATGCCCAGAGGCCTCATGTCTGACACCCCTACCCTAGACTAACAGTGGCCAAAGGGCCACGAAGTACAGTATTTGCCAAGGAACCTGTGATTGTTCAGCACATGGTAAAAGGATATATTGAACTCAAAGTGGCTGCCCTGTTATAGAACCACTGAGCTGGGATGCTATCGGGGTGCCTGGGCTCCGATACAAAGATGGAAGGACCACAGAGGGTAGCTCTGCACAGCAGTATCATAACACAAACTATGTTAAACTCTCCCATGAGACAGTCTTCATGCTGACATAGCTATATCTTTAGATCTCTGAGGTAAAGAAACAAATAGTTGTGATGATTTTCTAAAAGAATTCTGTGCAGATGAACAGGCTGAGCCTTTCTCACATCAAATGAAGATAGAGACATCTCAGCTGAGAAAGAATGAGGTCTGGAAAAAAACACGAGCACATTGATTTGTTGGGTGAAATGGAATTCAGTAACTGCCTTAGAAACTTAGGCTGAATCTCTAATGGGACTTTTTTTAACTACAAAGCCCTGTGTAGGCAGGAAGGCTATTTTTGTGGAAAGGTGGAACAGAGGGCATGTTACTGTGAGTTTGAGTGATGGCCCCATCAGAGACATGAGGACAAGCTTACGTCCTATTACAGAACACAATTTCTCCTTGGCGGGAAAACACATGTTGCCCATCATACAAAATGGTAGGGCCTGACCGGCCACCAGGTGTACTCTGCCTGAGCGGACAGACAGATGTGCAGAGCAGCGCTTCAGCAAATAGTCTTGTATAGCAAAAATAAGAGATCACTCAGGGGTCCTTGCCTACCAACAGCTATATACTATGGTCTGCTTATCTGGATCAGTATGTCTTGTGGAATCCTTTCTGCCGTGTATAAGGATATTAATTATAAGGGAAAGGCACTTCTCTACTTTTCTTCCCCCGCCCGCTTCCTCCCCTCCCCTCCTTTTCTACCCTTTGTCTTCCTAATTTCCAGCTATTTACTTTTTCACAGACTGCCTCTTTTCTACCTTGGAGAACTCATGTACAGTAGCGTCTCCTTTATGGCATTTTCCCCTTGTTTCCCCCCTCCCTTCCCTTCTCTACCTTTCGTTTTCCTAACTTAATTCTCACTGACATCCTGTCACACTTTTAGCTTCTTTCATTCCTTGGAGTCTCAGGACGGCAGAGACTCCCTATGCTTGCAAAGAACTTTTTCCAACTACTCAGTTGGTCTAATAAAAGATATCACATCTACCCAAAAAACCTTGCCTGTCTCTCTCTCAGAGTCATCCAGTGTTCAGGCTGAGAGATTAAGAAAATGACACAATCTTTCTTTAACCTAGGTAGTATCACCAGCACCTAGGGCCATGGCCATTTGCAGTGAAGTCCTTGCTAGTACTATGCTATAAGGGCTAATATGGTGTCTACACATATACACTCATATACGCAGAAATTTTACATGGCAAGGAGAGCCACGTGGCAAGAAGAGTCTGAAAATGCGGCTTAAAGACTTACTCCACATTTGAAAGGGGCTGTCCTACACAGTGCGTCAGATGCTGAAAAACCTTGAGATCATACATCTGACAGAGCAAAGGTAGTACAAGTCTTAACCACGGAGGAGGACAAGGACAGGTTGGCCTTCTGAAGATCTCTCAGTCTTAAACCCGGGATCCAGAGAATCCTCCCAATCTAGGGAACTAGACAAATAGCTGACTCGGAGCATGCTACAGTGCCAAAGCTAATGAGTGACATTACTGGATGCAAGATGAACACAGCTTAAGCCTTAGAGAGAGGGGGAAAGCCCTAATAAGTACATTTCAGAAAGCTTAAGAAGAAAAAGCAGCCTCATTCCTCTACCATAGAAATTAAGCAGTTACAAGATGTCATAACCCAAAGGTATGATTTTGCGTGTGCTTCGGCACCAGAATTATCCCTGCCAGGTTGCAGCTTCATTGCACAGTGGAGTTTTCCGCTGTGGAGGAAAACTCCGGTGCAGGGACGAGTTTCCCGCCTATTTGCAGCTTCTTTTGCAGGGTGCATTGCTCAAGTTGCAAGAGAAATGCACGGTGCAAAAGAGTTCCCGCCACCCGCATGCAAATTTGTGTCCCACTATTGGCTAGTTCTAAATTATTCCCACGTGGCAGCTAATGATTGGCCTGTTAGCCGTATAAGAGGCTTGAGCGGTTTCCGCCCAAGCCGAAGAGGATTCCACATCCTTCTCGTGGGGACTCTGGGTACACGGCAGGGAAGTAAAGACCCCTGTGTGAGATTCAGAGGAGCTTGGCGACTTGATCCATCGCCCACCTCTTCCCGTCTTCGAGCGATAAAAATTATAAGACGTATCTACGAGTTCGATTTTGGTGGCGCGCTCACCCAGAGCATCCGGAGCTCTGTTTCCGTGGAGCCTAGCAAACTCCACGTGACCGTCCGTGTTGTCTTTGTCTGTAACCGCAACTCAAGCAAGTTTTCCAGCCTACACCACGACCATCTTTGGTGTAAGTAAACAATCTTTAAAACTACCGCTACGAGTCTGTGCCTAATTCTAGCTTGTCGCGACCCTCTCTCGGACCCTGCGTGCCTGGGCTGCTGGCCATAGCCCGCGTGCAGCACGAAAAAGGGCCCGGCTCGCGCCCGGCCCGCACACTAACAACCTGGTAAAAGAGTCCAACAAGCTCAAACAAACATATCATTACCTTTTTCTTGTTTGTATATCACAGCAGAAGTAGTGAAGTGTAAACAGAGATATCTAGAAATATGAAACACCCCTAAAGGCAAAGTTATCTTTGAATATTTCACCCTTAAATATCTGGATGCTGATTTACAACCATTGTAATTAAGATTTTCAATGGTAATTGCATCCAGTTTCTTTAGGCAGCTTGAAAAGCCTCAGACTTAGGACTCATTTGAGGTTCAGGCTGCCAAAACAGCAGGAGGAAGGGAGGAAAGAGGGCTTTGCATAATGAGCACAAATACCAAATGTTCATCAGAAGTGAGAATAGTGACCTAATGCTATAAGCTGAATTTAAGAAAAAAAATTAATGGTTTTTGCCATGCTTACAACAACAACAACAACGTGTTATTGGAAAATATCATTTCTCATTGAATTATATTCACTATTTTTGTCCAATTCATAAGTATTTTACATGAATAGTCAAAGCAAAGGCTCTCTATTTTGCATAGCTCTACAGTCACATTCTAAGACGGTTCTTGATATTACTGACCCCAGTATGACTTGCATATATATATATATACATATACATACATACATTTATATAAAGAATTCCTTAAACATTTAAAAGGCTGAAATGCAGCAGTCTCGCATGTATTCCTACATTTTCAGAGACTATGATAGGGTGATACGGTTACAATTCCATACATTGTTTTCATTCGTAAGAAAAACTGCAGATTGGAAGGAAGAATGTAATACAGGTGTCTAGACTTACACTGGTATATACTTCTGCATATACCTGGTTTTTTACATATGTGTATACTTGCACTGAGTAACTGATCGCTGCTAAATGTCTTGCATTCAACACTGTACTTTTGGAAGGACAATTTTTCCCTGTCCCCCTACCACCTCCAGACCTAATATTGTCAGAAGGCAGGAACTTGGCAATACTTTAGATAAGGATCTTTTCAGATGTTTGCAAGCTGAGCATCCAGAAACTGAGATGCCCAAAATCACCTGTCACTTCTGAAAGCTTGGGCCTTTTACTTTAGAAGTTTAATGCAAAACCTGTCACATTTAATTTACTTCATCTTAATTTCCAGCTTTGACCTCTTAGTATTTGCAATTGATACCAAATTAAATGCATACATTTCTTCTCTTGGTTTCCTGATCATGTAGTCTTCTGAGAAATAGAGCTTACTTAACTTAAAATAGGGGGTTGCTTTTAAAAACACGTTACCTGCCACATTTTATATGGCTTTGCTAAGTTCTGTTAACAAGATTCTCAAGGGCCCATTTCTGACTTGCTTGTTCTTTATACCATAAAATTCCGGCTTTGACGTCCACAGGAATTCTGCCTGAAAAGGAAGTACAAAGTAGCCCCAAGTGTTCACTGGAAGTGTGAGAAAGTCAATGACAATCAGTAGCATACCTAAGCTGCATCATACAGATCACATTCATCTCTCCACCAGGTTCTGTAGTTATGAATCATAGAAAATTAGGTTTGGAAGGAACCTCACAAGGTCATCTAGTCCAACCCCTTGCTCAAAGCAGGACCAGCCCCAACGTGGAGAAGCTTGAGAGAGTCCAGAGAAGAGCCACGCGCATGATCAGAGGTCAGGGAAGCAGACCCTACAATGACAGGCTGAGAGCCCTGGGGCTCTTTAGCCTGAAAAAGCGCAGGCTCAGGGGTGATCTGATGGCCACCTACAAGTTTATCAGGTTACACCTATCAAGTTTATCACCAGCATCTGGGGGAACGTTTGTTCACCAGAGCGCCCCAAGGGATGACGAGGTCAAATGGTCCCAAACTACTTCAAGATCGTTTCAGGCTGGACATAAGGAAGAACTTCTTTACTGTCCGAGCCCCCAAAGTCTGGAACAGCCTGCCACCGGAGGTGGTTCAAGCGCCTTCATTGAACACCTTCAAGATGAAACTGGATGCTTATCTTGCTGGGATCCTATGACCCCAGCTGACTTCCTGCCCTTTGGGCGGGGGGCTGGACTCGATGATCTTCCGAGGTCCCTTCCAGACCTGATGTCTATGAAATCTATGAGTCCGTGCCTAATTCTAGCTTGACGCACCCCTCTCTCTGACCCTGCGTGCCCGGGCTGCTCGCCACAGCCTGCGTGCAGCACAAAAAAGGGCCCGGCCCGCACACAAGACACTGACTACAAGAAGATGACCAGCCCCCTTCGTCATGATGGTAATGTCACATAACTATGGTCTGCCCTAACTGCTACGGCAATGTCTCTGAGGCTACCTCCAGGAAGGATATGTACACTAACAGTGACCTGAAGAAAAAAAAAGAATTCCTGCAAGAAAGGAAGCAGGAAACAAAAAGAAGAGCAAGGGAAGAGGGAGAGAAGAGACAGACACATCACTGAGGCCTAGAAGTGATACTGAAAAAAATTATAAAGTACTAAGCAAAAAAAATTCAAAATATCATATGGCATGAAGGCCACATTTACCCTTACTTTCTGTGCAGCAGACTGCTTACTGACATCTGTATGGACTGAAATGAGTACCTAGTTCTAAAGTTTTACCCCAAACTTATAAACCAAAAGTGAAAAAAGAAATTCAACCCTCTCAACTGAATGTACTCAAGAGACTTTAAGTTCAGGGGCTGGGTGGGATGGGGGGGGATTAAAATCGTGAGATCTGAGGCAGATAAGAGAGGGATCAAGCCCCTGTTCCAGGCCTGTCTTTTAAAGGTAGAGTGGCAATCAGGAGGCATCTAACAAATTCAGTAGGATTTCAAAAGCATCTGCTGGTGCTGGCTCCACTGAAGAAAAATCAGACTACAAATTGTAGGAATCAAAATATGACTATAGGTGCTTCTGGGCTCCCAGGTTTGTAAATTTTGGACTGAGACTAGAGAAGGGGGCTGTAGACTTTTAAGCTCTTCAAGAAAGAGTTGTACCTACCCACATTGTGAGAAGCTGACTAAGAAGGCTGTCAGAGGTTTGCCAGTAGGACAACTTTGCAGTATGCCAATTGGACATTCGACATACTGGCTACATCTGGTGCAGCAGCAGAATGGGAGCAGATTTTGGTTATCCAATACAGATTTGGGGTGGGGATCCCATCAGGCTGGATCATGTGAACTGTGACAGGACAGAACTTGTTAGTTGCAAAAGCAGGGCCAGGCCTTTGTGACAGCTGTGACCTGGGAGGAGACAACAGTGTGAAGCGCTCATGTAACCCTCGCTCCTCGCACATTTTCCACAGAGCTGGGATATGGTGTGCTGCACCAAGGGATGACCTACAAGGGCTTCCAGCCTTTGCAGAGTTGTTAGCCAAATTTATACAAATGCAATACCTAAACCTAAGCAAACTGCCAAAGAAAACAGGTAGACTTCTTCCTTCAAATAAGCCCACGATAACATCCTGGTAGAAACCAGGAACCCTCCTGTTTTTAAACATACAAATTCAAAATTTCGTTTCCTTAGAACTTACCAGCTAACGTGTTAGTTTCCACAGTGCCTGCTGAGATATATTCTTTTTTCAAAAAATTATGGACAACAGGCTGATCTTTCAGGCAGCTATTAAGCAGTTCTTTACGGTGTATTAAAAAGTTCAGCAAATACGAAGCAGTTACAGAGTCATATGGCTTGGTACTTGTGCTAAGATCCATTGATGCTTGAAATAAGTGATGTATGTCTCCGGAATCCTGATATAAGAATAAGTAGAGTTAGTAATGTGCATTGCGAACCACAATATTATATCAACACTGCTAATTATTTTGGATCTTATTTTAGTGACTTTGCCAGTGAATGTTTGCTAACGAGCATTGATTTTTCTTGCTGCTTATTACAGAAGCAGAGCAGAAACTGACACAGCACATTTGTTGCTAAATGTTCAGCAAATGCACACCTACAAAAGTAGTAAAGATAGAGCCCTTTATTTATACAGCAGTGTTTGGACACAACACACCTCAGGGCATTTGGAAAAATGAAATATGTACTTCTGTACTGTAACTAGTAATAGACTTTACATAGAAAAAGCATTAAGTGGACTGCTGTAGAACAGCACAGCACATAATGTACAGCAAAGAAATGCTTATCGGGAAGCAATTATTGTGTACAAGTTTAATAAATGTAATAAATGTCAAAAAATACAATAACAAACCAATATCAGGTAAAAAAAAAAAAAGGGACAGTTTGAAAGAAAATTCACTTCATACATGACAAACCACCTCTGGGGTGGAGACAAAGGCTATAACAACATACAGCAAAATAATACTTTCGAGCAGGAAATAGAGAGTATTTTATTCAACTGACATTAGTGAGAGAAGTGATGCATACGGCATACAGATAACTTGTAGTTTAGCCAAAACACGTAGATCAACAACTTTCTCCACTCAGTGAGTAAACTTTTGTTGAAAGAAAAATTAAAATGGAAAGCTGTTTTTTTTTTAAAAAAGAATTGTTATCTTTGAACTGAGAAACTTCTGTACCTGTAAATTTACTGTAGCTTTGTGTAGTTTCCTCAGAAGTTCAAATGCTAAAATTTTTACTTCCTCAAAAGTGCTGGCAAAACACTTGATTAGTGTTTGAACATGGGTACGACCAATCTCTTCAGCCAGCTGAAAGACTGCTTGTGCCTGACCTGTTCACAAGACATCAATGTCCCCACCACAATTTATTACCATCTTCACAGAACAAGATTTTGATCTCATTTTTATTCAACTGAATAAATGCAAACCCTAAAATTGTTACAGCTAGATAAAATCACACATTATTTCTATGTAAACACATGCCTCTAAACACTTGTTAGAATGCACTGTTGAATGCCATACCAGCAAACAAACCATGACTGTACAAAAAGCCACTTAAAAACCTGCAAATAAAAATTCTATTAGTTCTCATAAAAATTAACTGTAGACAAAGCGGCAAGTTACTGCAGGCTGTAAGGGGGCAACAGGGACTGCCTTTGCAACAGCTGGTCTGCTCTATTTTCCATGATTAATTAACCCATGGTGACTTAGCCCACTGTCATAAAGGTCTAAGCTACTACAAGCTGTCTTCCACTTACCACAGGTAAGAGCATGCACATCTGCATATACTACCATGCAAGTGATAAGAGAAAGTGACAAGAGAAAGCCCTGCTGCCTCCTTACACTCCACAGTAAGTTGATTATATGGAACCATGCTCTCACCATCGCCAACTCTCACCCTGCTGGCTTTTCTTAAAGCTGTAGTTCCTGGAGGTATTTTAGATGAAAAGTTAAAAATCCCTCAAAAAAAAAAAAAATCTAATTTTCATGACTAAAGAAAACAGCCAGAACAGACTCAAAGATCTGAAAACTATGATTTTCAATTTAATAAATATATATATATATTTTTAAGAACAGTCTCATGGACCTTGGGGCATGGTAGATGACAAGGCTTGGCAAGATTTGATTTTTAATCAATAGACGTTGATGCATTGATTTCACCTGATACTCAGAGACCAATGGAAAAATATTTACACCAATGATCATTGACATTTACATTGAAGAGACTTAAAAATAAATCTGGAAAGAAGGTAAGGAAATCTGGGGCAGGGGATGCTGCAGGCAGGCACACACGTGCACACACATGCTACACATACACGCATGGTGGTCACTGCAGGAGGTGGAGACTGTGCTGGCAAGGCTATGCTGGGAGGGGGGCTAGAGCGCCAGGCTTGGTAGCAGTGGGGAGCCCAGTGCCACCAGCTGTTTGCTCTGCCTAGGTCCCAGCTGGGGCAAGGGCCAAATGCCCGCAGAGCCTGGCCTTGCCCCTGCGTGATCAGGGTAGGGGACCAAGAGTTTGGCTCCTGCCCTGGCTAGGCAGAACAAGCAGCCAGCAGCACCGAGCTCCTGGGCACTACCAGCCCTGTCCCTCCAACCCCTGCTCCTGGAACAATCTTACGGCACAGTCCCTAACTCCTGCAGCAGCCACCACACATACATGCGCTAAATTGATAAAAAAGAAAACCCACCCCTAATTTCACACAATCCTAAAAATTTCACTGGATAAAAATCTAAATAAATGCTTAAAATAAAAATTGGTTTCAGGTGGTTCAAATAAAAATAAATAAATAAAAATATAATTCTGCCAAGTCCATACACAATTTATGCTTTCTTGGAGTTGTCAAGAACGGAGATGGGCAGAAACAATTGGTGACAGACAGAGGGGACAAGGCTGAACTCCTCAACGAGTTCTTTGCCTCAGTGTTCCTAAGTGAGGGGCACGACAAGTCTCTCACTGGGGTTGTAGAGAGGCAGCAGCAAGGCGCCAGACTTCCATGCGTAGACCCTGAGATGGTGCAGAGTCACTTGGAAGAACTGGATGCCTTTAAGTCGGCAGGCCCGGATGAGCTCCATCCGAGGGTGCTGAAGGCACTGGCCGACATCATTGCAGAGCCACTGGCGGGAATATTTGAAAGCTCGTGGCGCACGGGCCAAGTCCCGGAGGACTGGAAAAGGGCCAACATGGTCCCCATTTTCAAAAAGGGGAGGAAGGAGGACCTGGGCAACTATAGGCCAGTCAGTCTCACCTCCATCCTTGGCAAAGTCTTTGAAAAAATTATCAAGGCTCACATTTGTGAGAGCCCGGCAGGACAAATTATGATGAGGGGAAACCAGCACGGGTTCGTGGCAGGCAGATCGTGCCTGACCAATCTAGTTTCTTTTTATGACCAGGTTACGAAACGCCTGGACACAGGAGGAGGGGTGGATGTCGTATACTTAGACTTCAGGAAGGCCTTCGATACGGTATCCCACCCCATACAGGTGAACAAGTTAAGAGGCTGTGACTTGGATGACTACACAGTCCAGTGGGTGGCGAATTGGCT
>NW_005842047.1:2149885-2154846 GCF_000455745.1 Alligator sinensis
TCTTTCCTGCTTATGCAGGGGGTCGGACTCGATGATCTATTGAGGTCCCTTCCTACCCTAACATCTATGAATCTATGGAGGTACGAACTCAAGAGGTACCTGTCATTTTGAAGAATACATTACACAAAAGATTATTCTAGCTAAATGTCTAACAAAGTCTTTCTAGAAGTTAATGCCTAGTTTCTGAATTGTGCAGGCCTCTACTGCAACTCCCACTATAACTGTTCATAAAATAGCCTTAGGAAAATAAGATTAAAGCATTCATAATTTAAAAACACAGGTTTTGGTGGAAGAGGAAATCGTAGCATGAGTAATTTTCCCTTAGTTCAAAACCAAAAGTAACAAATGATGTCTAGCTTCTTCCACATAATCCTTCCAATTTCTGAGTTGAAAGCATCTTGTATTTAAGCTATTTACACAATCTAAACACAACATTTACTGGTTACAAACACCATAAAACAGATTATGAAAATAAATACTTCAGAATGTTAAAATAATTCTAATACCGAGAGAACTACAGTTTTATTATTCTAACAGTTATCAGCATCAGAATAATCATTAATTAGTAATTACCTAATTAAAACACCTCCTCCCTCCCCTCTTGTTGTCAGTACTTTGAAAACCCACTATCATCCAACTGCATTCAAATCTCATCTTCTGCAGTACACATTTCTAATAGCATGTCAGTATTTTGGTCTCTTTTACATGCCACCAAAGAGACTTTCTTTGTTCTGGAAGCAGCCTGGCTAACAATGTTACATTCTCTTTTACTAAAAAATGTTTATTTTTGAACTTTGACACTTAAGGGGGGGGAAAAAAGGGTTCAAGAAACAGGCTGGTATAAAATAAGAACAATGAAGTCAACAGAGCTTCTCATGGAGAAAGCTATTACTCAGGTGGAGTCAGGATCTCAGGCTCGGGTTATAAATTAATTAATTAGTTAATGGAATTCTGTTGGTCTCTAGATACCATAGAAATGGGCAAGTTAAAATAGATTACATATTAACTTGGTAATTTATTCATATAAAACTAGAACTTCTTAATGTTTCTACAGACTAACTCAGATTGAATAGTTACAAAACTTTTGCAAGAATATCGCTAAATCTTTTGTGTAAACGGTATGCAATCCTATAATATTATTTTGTATTTATACTGCACCCTGATAAATTACTTTGAAGAAGGCACCTGCACAGTACAAACAAATCAAACTGTCAGTACATCTACTGTGGTAGGTTTAAAATTAAAAGATGGATTGATTTAAAAAAAAGAAGGTATTAGGGAAGAATAAATTACAGATGCGACCCCTAGTAAAGGTTGAATCCTAATTTGTATTTTTGCATTTCAAGCCCAGAAAGAGCTCTGTATCAAAATTTGAGGTGCATATGCAACATAGTATATTTAATATTATGCCAAAGATAGATTTAATAGTACTTTGATTTCAGGGACTTCTAGACAATGAGCTACAGAAGAGACAGCAAAATTTTGATTCGGGGGAAGAAGTAGGGAGCCTGAAAACTTTATTGAAATTCATGCTCAAAACAGAAAAGTTCTGTGCATTAAACCACTCATATTTTATGAAGTCTGTACTTTGCATCCCCTAACCATTTACTGTTATTCCAAAAAATACGTTTTCTTATTCTACTAGAACTGTCATTTTCTTGTAGGAAAGAACAACATAACAAATTATACCTTAAATGTCACAGAAATCAGGTATTGGGGAACTGATATATTTTGGTGAGAAAATAATTAGTTAACGGAGAAAGACCCTGATTTAATCCTCCTCAATCCCATCACATAAATGAGATCTCTCACCATTTGGAACAGAAAATATTTCAGCTATCGATCCCAAAATAGTTAATGCAGAAAATCTGGTTGGATGAGATGATCCAGGAAACAGGGCTTCAAAAAGTCTGTCACATACAGATGATACGAAATCCTGAAGATTAGAAAAGACAATTTGAATGGATTGTGTGCAACACGCAAATAAATTTGGAAAACTTGATACAGCAAAGCTTTGATTCAAGATGCCACTCAATATATCTGTAAGGTTACAGGTCACTAAAAAAAAAAAGTCTTTCCCCATAGCCACTAGCTAGTCTCTCTGTAGCAGCTTGTTTTATTTTTCAGGGTCAGTGGGGAAGAAAAGAATTCCTTTGCACTCAAACAAAATTATAGTCATTAGCAAGGCAGGTAAAATTAGGAACAGCCCAACATAACAATAATAAAAATAAGAGGTTATTATAGGACTCTAAACATGAAATCAGAGGAAAGACAAGTACAAAATCCTGCAAACTCAGTCTGTCAATTCTGTAAGTCATTCTCCTATACACTTTCTCTTATCAAGAGGCAACATGTTCTGGAGAATATGCATGGGGGCAGAAGTCAGGAGGGTCCTCATTTTAGCCCACAGTAGATGAGTTACTTGTTTCCTTTATTTTATATGCAACTTTTTACCATCCTGTGGGGTGTTTCAAGTATTAATCAGGAGTTATTTATAAAGTGTTCTAGTAGTAGTAGTAGCAGTAGTATTTTTACCAGCTCTAGTACTTACTTTATATTGCTGTAAAGTGCCAAAAGGATCCAATTTTGCCAGTTCTTTAACTGACTCTTGCTTGGTTTTATTTTGCTCCAGTTTATAAAGCAGCTGGGAACTTTCTTGTATCCTACAAAACAACTTTTAAAAGACACACAAAAAAAACAGTTGATGAGATGCACAGAATGGAATCAATGTTTAAAAAGAGAGACTGAGCTCATCTACAGGTATAGCTGCTTACAGTTTCAAGGGATCAGTGCCTGTGGCCTCTGTAACAATTACACTTCTCATAAGACTCCTGAACACATTCTTCAATCCTCTGCTTTTCTGCCCTCCCTGATATCTTCTCACTTCCAACACAAACCCAGGACTCAAAACCATGTCTTCCTCCTCTCTTCACCTTCCCTCCTCCAGCAACCTCTCCTCTGTCCCTAACCTCTTTACCTCCAATCCTACTTCCACTGCTAATCTTATGCCTCTCATCCACCCTCCTGAATTCTCCAGAATGCCCATTTCTTCACTAAGAAGATCACAGACCTACACCACTTTTCCATAAGTGCCTCCCCTGCAGCTTGTGGCCTCCCTAGGACCTGGTTCCTTTTGTCTGACCCCACCTCTGCAGCTGTGTTACTCTTCAAGAAGCCACTCTCTTGAATTCTCTAGCATGAATCACAAACTATGGTAGCAGTGAGAGAGACAGCTAGCTGTATTAGTCTGAAGTTAGGCAGAAGGCAGGGCAAAGTGGCACCTTATAGAATAACTTGTTCAGGGAGGCATCAGTTTTCGTTGGGTATTGCCTAAGGGTGAGGTACTGAGCTTCTCCTCCCTAGTTTGCTGCTTCCAAGTTGGTCCTCTCCCACATCCACTACTCATTTACCTCTTCATCCAACTCCTCCACATGATCCTGCCATACCTTACACATTTATCCTCAGTGGTTTCTGATGCATGTGGATGACCCTACCCCACCAACCTATTAAGCTGCAGGTTTCCTCACCCTCACCTCCCCATTCATCTTGGAGCCCTGGATCAACACTCACACTTGTCAAAAAGCCCATTAACTGCTGGATCTCTGCATGATTCAAATCATGACAAGGATGCCTTCTGCCACTAAAATGTGTTTTTTAAGTTCAGCCATCTTCATTATTGACTATTCTATTATTGCACCTTAGTTGAATACCACACTTGCAATCTCAGCCTCCCTGGTCTCATTCCTCAAACCCTGATGGTCTTCCTATCTCTACTTCACTATCTGCAAAAGGATGTTCCCAATGTCTTGGAACAGAAAACTGACAAGATAAATTACCTTCCTCTTTTCCCTCCCCAATGCTATGCATCTGTTTTTCCTCTTCCACTTGCCACAATCACCCCATCAATCCCTGTCCCAAGCTCCCTCCTGCCCCCTCTAGTCTTCCTCCCTTATTATTCTTCTTATCCTCTTTGCTCTGGCTCTTCACAATCACAAAAAAACATTATTTTGTCCATCTTGAAAAACGGACCACAGACACCACTTGCCTCTTCAACAACCACTGTATCTAGACCCCTCTTCAAACCAACTTCTGCCCAGTGCACTTCACTAAAAAACACTCTGAAAGTGTTCTGAAAGAACATCTTCCTAGACAAAGCTCATAACCAATAATCAATCCTCATCCTTGTCAACCATGCTTGTCTTCTACAACTCTTGCTCTCCATGTCTCTGTCCTCTTTTGGCTCTCCTCTCACATATCTAACTTGTCATTCATTCATGCCCTTCAGAGGATCCTCCTCATCCCATCTCCAACTCTGTGTGGGTTCCAAAATAATCCTTTTCTTTTCTCTTTCTCTGTTCAATTACTGTGCAAACCTTATTGGCAAAACACATTCAACTACTGTTTCTGTGATGACAACTCACAAATCTTCTCCGTGTGAGACCTAACTCCTTTTGCGGACTAAAAAAACCTCAGCAGTCTCTCTTTTCATCTCCTGGTGGATGTCTAAATTAGCTCATGCTTAAACTGGCTAATATGACTTTTTAAATCTTCTTGTATCTCATCTTCCCAAAGATACCATGAAGTGCATAAACATCATGCTTGGTCATCACCCTCATACAGATGATCTGGGTGTCACCTGTGTCAGAATTCTTTTGTAGTTCTCACAACTAAGCTACCCAAACGTCCAGATTCTCTTGTGTAATGCCCAAGATAAGCATTCCTTATGGGTACTTCTGGTAAAATTCTCATCCAGGTTCTCATTAGTCAACCTCTTAACTATGGCTCTGATTCTGTGGCTTGACAAATGCAGCTCTACTCTACTAACAGCCACCCAGACGATTGCTGCCAAGATCATTCTCTGAACTCTTTTTTTTGACCAAATCACCCACAACAGCTCTTCTTCTCTATCACCTGAAATAAGCTACTAGTTTTTATCTTTTAGATATTTCAAAGTCTTTCCC
>NW_005842047.1:2154860-2161525 GCF_000455745.1 Alligator sinensis
CTTTCCCTATCATGGAATTAGAGAAGCAGGGCTGGAAGGGACCTCCAGAAGTCATCAGTCCAACCCCCTGCCTGAAGCAGGATCATCCCTATCCAAACCATACACTACAATCCATAATCTACACCACCAATCCTGACAAAACAGACCTAACACCCCAACTTGCCACAGGTAAAGCTGAAGAAGCACAACAGCCAATGTCCTGCTTCAATAAAACATTGGCAATATATGCTCATGAGATCTGGGATAGAGGGCAATGCCCACCAATACAGAGGAAGGCAAATACCCCCACAGTCCATCTGACCACGGGGTAAAATTCCTTACTGACCCCAAATATGGTGATCAGTCTGACCCTGAGTAGACGGGCAAGACCTTCTAGTCAGGAATCTCCATTAGCTATCCTAGCTATCCTCTTTTATTCACTGTCAAAGTGTGACTCCTGTCTTCAGCCAGTAATGTCAAGTCTTGATCATCCACTTGATAAATTTTCAAAGCACTCCTGCATTCTTTTCCAAACTGCCTTTCAGGGTTAGGAGGAATTTCCCCATAAACATCCACCGTCAAATTATGCTTTGCAACCATGTTTACAAAAAAAAAAAAAAGCTCAACAGCAGCCAGGCACGTTAGTCTACCTGCATCTACCTGTTGCCTCCTCTTATACTTAGGATCATAAACTCTTAAGAACAAGGATCTTTTTCTTCCTGTATTACAGAGCACTTAGCACAACAGGGTCCACAACTACAGTTTCCTAGTGCTATGGTAAAGCAAAATCCTAGTGCTCTGGCAAAAAAAAAAAAAAAAAGTATTAACATGCTTAGCAGCTTATTTTCCAAAATAGTAAATACATAGATTTTACTGCATTTTGTTTATGTTTGAAGATTACCTTTTTCAGTAGAGAACAAATCTGCTGCCTCACTGCAGGAGACTGACTGTTCAAATTATACATAATAAAAAAATGTACTAGCTGCATCTCTTCCATGGACACGATTTCTGTGCTGCGATGGGTTTCACAAAGCAAACCTAAAGCATCTATGCGAACCTATAAAAACATTTGGAAGTGAACTGTCAACTTCATGATATTTAACTTCCATAATCAGCTTCCATTAGAATATTAAAAACTGTTTGAGGAGTTAAGCATAATGGGCATCTATACACATGCTCTAGGGTGGACACTTAAATTAGAGCTGCTCTGAGAGCGGCTCTAATAAAAGTGCCCGCAACATCACGTATTCAGCATCCTGCACTTCAAAAAGGCGGCAGAGGTGCCATTTTGAAACATGGGGACACAATACATGTGACACAGAGACTGGTGGGGCATACTAATTACCATGCTCCAGCAGACTCTAATCGCATGCTCAATTAATCAAGTCTGCTCCAATGTGTGCTCAATCAATTGAGTCTGCTCCCACACATGCTAATTAGACATCAGTCACATGTATAGGTACCCAGTGATATCAGTCCCCCTACCTGAACATGTTGATGAACTAAACCTTGTTTGATACATCCAACAGACACAAGACCATCCTTCATGACATCTGCAAATTGTAGGTGTCCATAAGCCCGAGCTGTTCTTAGACATGCCATCAAGGCTCCAAGAGCTCCTCTGGTATTCCAAGACCCTAATAAAAAAAAAAGAGTAAGTTGACTTTGTTTTTACCCGTTGCAACACAAAAACTTAAACGCAGCTGGAACAAAAGTCCTCAACCCTTCCCACGTGGAAACTACCCTCTGAGAGAAAGATTCTCTCACGTATCCAACTACAATCCTCAGTGCTCAATTCCCAAAATGTTTCATTGCAAGAACACCAGAAAGGACTCAAAAAGCCAGTGGTGATTCACAAGACATTGCTTAACAACTACCGCATCACAACTGAATCATAAACTTATAATTATGGCCCACAAACAAAAACCAAATGACTCAGCTTAAGAAAACTGAACTATTTAGGTTAATTAATTTCTTGTATACTAATGGTACAAGTGCTATTAAGAAATAGTGGCAAATAGATCATACTGTAGCTGACATTCATACACTTGTTATACCTACACACTGATAAATAAGGAAAGTATTAACCAAGCATTATTTCAAAATGGATGCAACAAAAGCTAAAATATTACTTTGATATAATTACTTTAAACATATGAAGAGAAAACTAAGGAAAGGAGCCTTTAGGTACACAGGTCAGCCATCACTGAATTCTACTCGATAATGCCGAGAAAAATCAGGAACCTAGAATTTCTCACGCTGCCTTTCCCACTCATTCATACAAGACAAATGAATCAGAAACTATATTGAAATGTACAAAGGCAAGAATATGAAGATTATTTTCTTACCAACATTAGCATCACTAGAAGCCTGAAGAATTTTAATCATGTAGTTCAGACTGCCTGGATTACATTTCAGCAACTTTGGTAAATAATAATCAATGACGTAAGTAGTTTGGTCAGGATTCCCTTCACACAATATTAGAAGAAGAGGGGAGACCCATGTTTCATGCCACTGGTCAATCCAGGTGCTTTCCTGAAATACAGCTGTCAGATGATTCTTATGATGTGAAAACATGGTTTCCAAAAGATCACTTGCATAAGGTGCAAGAGACTGATCGCCCATGACATCCAAAATCTGCACTGGAATTGTTCTGTCCACTGTCAAGATATTTTCAATGCCCACACACTCCACAAGGCAGCTAAGGGAAGCATATTTCCCTTTCACATGCCATTCGAGGTTTAGTAAGTTCTCTGTCAACATTGACAAGAATGGGTCTGATTTCACAACAGATCCTTTAAGAGTGGCTTGGTGAATCTGGAGGAGATTCCTGAAGATCAGTTTACTCTGGTGTCTAACAGCATCTAAAGGATGCTCCCAATGTGCGTACACATACTCTAGCAGTTTCCCAGTCGTGTCTGAGTTTCCAGTAAGAGCGCATTTTAGACTCTGGGAGCTTGAATCAAGGACATCCAATGCTGAACTAGTCCAAATTGCTAAAATTCTTGACAAGGACATAGCCATACTGGATTCTTTTAACCTAAAAAGGAAAGACACATTTTTAAAAATCATCATTATCCACCCACTGCATAGTTTAACATTTTAACACACTACAGAAACATTAGTTATTCCGCACAATACACCTCTTCCACCTCCCACTAACTGGACAGCACAAGAAAACCTGAGAGTCCGAGTTTGTGTAACTTGGAAGCAGGATGAGAACTCTAGTTTCTGCTCCATACCCCTGATCTTCTAGCTTATCACAGCTAGAATTCCCTGAACACTGGAAAATAATCTAACAGGCATTACTATTTTAAAAGATTCTATATAATTCTTCATTTTACAAAACTGATAAGGATTTAATACTGGCTGACATTTGGGCAACTTTATCATTTTTTTAACATAATTGCTTTAAAAATCTAAAAACTACTTAAAAAAATTAAAAGCCAAACTTTTTTCACTATAATATAAAAAAAAATCAAAATTGAACTCAGTATACATGTTTCAAAAACCCCCACTGAATCTAACCTCATTAAATGAGTTGCATTCTAAGGTAAGAAGGTTGCAGATGGATGTGGGATATATTTTAATCTACATTTCAAAAGGACTGAAATAGTGACCACACAGACAGTCAATAGTTCCTTATAAAAAGTTAGCCCCACCGTAATCAGAAGGCAGTAATTATACATATTTTGCACATCCAAATATACATATTTGTATGCTCTGTATTTTAAACATAACATCACTGAAACTTGGATAGATCTTGTTTTTCTGAAATCAACCTTATTTTTCAGAATCAGTTATTAAGCAAAGAAAGAATGGCCAGTCTGAACCACAGTGATTTGCAATTTAAGAAAAAGACAAGGACTGCAGCGTACTCTTAGTGTACAAAATAAAGGGTCAGCAGCAGAAAGAGAGGTCAGAAAATGAGTTAACAAAACTTCCTGTTACAATGGACTTACCGTGAATTCAGAGATAACAAAACCAACACAATATCCAAGAGCAATTTCTCTCCATTTTGACCCATGCTGTTATTCTTCCACTCAAGCATGGCCAAGGCTCCATGACAAAGGAAGAGGAGAGTTGAATCTGAAACCTCTGCAGTACACAGAATTCCACAGCTGTCCATAAACCACTCTGGTACATCCACACATTTCACCGAGTGAAGGAGCAAATCACTGACCTGCAACAGCAAAACAGCAGCTATATCACTGCAAACTTCAAAAAGCAGGATAAAGTTGCAACACACTTGTTACTGGTTCTTTTTCTTCCTAACATGATGCAGCTATCTAATATTTCAATGTGTCAAGTGCGAAAAGGACACAAAAATCTTCATCTCTCCACAAGGGCTGGCCAAAATCATGATGAGATATAGTGCCTGTTTTAATTCTATCTCCAAGGATGCTAGGTACTTTGAAGGATTGTCAGGAGGGCAGGGCAGGGTAAGGAACGGCAGGACCATGAATAAGTGAAGTATACACACTCCAGTCTACGCAGAATGAAGGAGAGAGATGATGCATTAAATCTTTTAAACAGCACTGTAGAAAGCAGGAA
This sequence comes from Alligator sinensis, assembly GCF_000455745.1. Lineage (NCBI taxonomy): Eukaryota > Metazoa > Chordata > Crocodylia > Alligatoridae > Alligator > Alligator sinensis. Next base: position 2,159,394 of record NW_005842047.1, read on the forward strand.
GTACCCAAGAAATTTTCTGGTAGAGGTCAACCAGAATTTATTGCGTCTATTTGGGAGTTGTTCAGGCTTTCCATGCTGCTCTCTTAGGTGACAATTTTTGTTATAATTCATATTTATTGTTCTTGTACATAAGAACCAACCAAAAAGAGAGACCAGTTTTGCTGAGGCCTACAGCAATAGACTAGTGACTGATCCCTGCCCCAAACAGTTTACAATCTTTAAAAAAAAAAAAAGGGAGAAAGAAAGGAAGATAGACAGGGTGCAGAAGAAGTATAAACATAGAATGAAAAGATGCACTGCCTGGAAAATTCTGTTAATCCCATGATATTTTTACACGTAGGTGCAGCTGGAGAAAGGGGGGGAAATTATCAAAATGGAAAGAAAAATTAAGGGAGAGGGGAGACAGGGCATGAATAGAGAGAAGCAGCTGATGAGAAGGATCTGGTGGCAGCTGAAGATGGAAGAGGTTGGAAGCAAATAGTAAGCACATGGCCCAGGAAGTCTAGTCAGAATTGTAGGAAGTTTTCCAACGGCTGAAGGTTCAATTTTCCTGTTTAATTAATAAAGAACTATCAAGTGTACCAGAGCTGGCGGTAATAAAAAAAAAAATCCCTCTTTTTATTTTAAGAAAATATATTTACCAAAGAAGGTAGCTTTTCAACTGGTTCAAACAGAATCTTCATAAAGAGAATGACAGCCAGTCCAGAGGTAGTCTGAACAGTCTGCAATACTTCTTCTAAAATGACAGGGGGGAGGTGGAAAAACAAAACACATTCTTCATTGTCTGTTTGCTCTTTTGACAGAAACTATTTGTCAGAACTGTAAACACACTATTTTATTTTTTAGACAATTTATAGTTGCACAACAGTACAACAATTCATTAACTTAATTTTCTTATATCCCTGAATCTTTTCTCACAGACCAACAACAGTCATTAAGTGACTTTGCAAAGTCTCAGTGGAAATGTATAGCCAAAGCAATTTATGCTCACACTGTAACCTTACAGCAAAGCAACATATCTAAAGAAAACAAACATACTCATTTATTAAACACTGATATAGGATTCTGCTATCAGAAGCATGTATATTTCATTGCAAGTCTTCCATAAACAAAGACATTTTACAATATTCACCAGGGCCATCTGCTAAAAAGATGAAGCTATTGCAATAGCAATGTTATCTATACATTATTTTACAGATATATTTAATCTCTCCTGTGTGTTATGCAGACTCCAAAATGGTGCACTACAAATCCTATTTTTCAAAAGACCCAGTACTACTAACCATCAATGTTACTGGCTCAACTTCTAGGGGCTTAAACTAAAAGAAGGGAAGTCCAAAATGGAGACAACTTTTAATTTTGGTACTAAGACAACAGTATTTACTGAGCAAAAATTTGTCTATGGAATTTGAATACTGTTGATACTTACCATCCATTAAGCAGTTTGTGAAACACTTCAGTAAACTGCACATACTTTGACAAACAAAAGACCCAGGTTTCTTCCAAAGATTCTCCTGAATATTTTCTTGCACTTTCTGGACTACTATCATAGAAACTTTAATGGCCATCAATAAATCATGCATCAATTGAGTCTGAGCAACACGATTTCCACTAAGCTTTCTGAAAAGGGGAAGAAAAAAAAGAGAAAAATCAATGACATTTTCTGTTCCCCTGCCCACCCCATCAAGAAGGAAGAAGGGAGGAAGTGTGGCCCTGTACACGAAAGAGGTCACGTTTGACAACAACAGGGAAGGGCCTTGAGACCCTCTGGGTCAGGATACAAGGCAGACCAGGAGAAGGAGACTGGATGGTGAGAGTCTACTACAGGCCTCCCCCTCCCAAGAAGAGGAGAGCGATCAGGCATTCTCCAGAGAACCAACTGGGGCAGCTAGCCTAAAGGGAGGAACAAGGACCCATGGGCATAAACTAAAAGAGGATAAATTCAGGCTGGATATAAGAAAGAACTTTTTCTCTGTAAAGGTCACCAGAATCTGGAACACACTCCTGGCAGAGGTGGTGCAAATCACCCTCCTTGGAAGTGTTCAAGACGAGGCTGGATAGGCACCTTGTTGAGCTCATCTGAGGCCAATAACCTCCTGCCCATGGCAGGGGACTGGACTTGATGATCTTAC
>NW_005842047.1:2161556-2162188 GCF_000455745.1 Alligator sinensis
CGATTCTATGTTTCTATGATTCTATGTAAATACTGTTTCTATATGCTCTCAGGAAAGCATGTTTTGCCAATCTCCATTAGAACCAAACACACAGTAAAAATTGATTTACTGGTTTCAATCTACTGGATGCTTAACTAGGGTAAAATTAAGGGGCTGTTTCAAAAACAGTCCACGTAAAGGAGTTGACAAACTGAACAAAAACAAATAGACAAATTCTACTGTCTCCTGCCACCTAGCCACACAGCACTCTTTGGGCACTCTCATGGCCCAGCCAGCCTCAAAGCCACCTGAAGTCATGACCCGGAACCCAGGGCTGATCCCCTGAGCCTGCTGCCAGCCCAGGGCTGCTTCACCCCAGTTCAAACTGCTGTGGTCCCGGGCACAGGTATATACACTGTGCCCAGGAGCTGCTAATACTGGAACAAACTGCGCCGGAGTTTATTCTGTGTCCTACCTGCACGTGTAGATGCACCCATTGTAGAATAAACACACAGGCATACACCCCACAAGTAAGGGGTATCGAACTATCAGGATGTTCAGTAGTTGCTACCCCAAGTGCAGGGTACATTTCTATGACTTTGCCTCCTAACAACTGTATAGTCATACTTATATTAAAAACCAAAACATCTTCC
>NW_005842047.1:2162198-2166351 GCF_000455745.1 Alligator sinensis
TTCTTGTCATGTTGCTTAATGCAGTACTGGAAGGCATGCAGATACTACAGTAATGAACCTGGTGTAAAAACCTATCAAAACTAAGTTAAAAAAAATCTCATAGGAAAAGCAGAAAGCAATCACTAGGTGTATTCTCTGTATAGCTTGATTCAAATATTCTTATGTACTATAAAGTTCAGCCCCAATACCATGATTTAATAATCTACAACATACAAAGTTTTCCTTCAAATTAGCAACTTTGATACATCTTAGGTTATCTGCCTCCACCATCTCTTTTTTTAAAGTCCAGCATATTGCATGATGGGATAAGAAACTCATTACTCATTAAAAAGGCATAGTTCTATGCATATTAACTTTATCACTGTGACTTCTCCATTGTTAATGCATGTATTGTTACTAAAAGAAATGTTTGCACCCAACTGTCTTTCACAGACAGTGAAATTGAAATGGTTAAATATATCTTACATTTAATGTCACTTGCCTGTTTCCTTCCTGAATTTCAATTAAAGACTTCTGCAGAAACTGAAGAACTGTCAAAAGCAATTAAGAAAAAATAGTTTAAAGAACAAAATATTAGCATTTCATTCTGTTTTTAAACAAAGGAAAGCTTAATTTAAGTCGGTTACAAATATACATGTATTACAAAAAATGACCTGCCAAATTAAAGCAACATTACCAGCAAAAACAAATCAATCAAGTTTGAACTTCAGAACAGTCTCATAAGAGCTGTGTTTAAAAAGAGGGTCAAAAAGAGGTCATGTGGAATGTGTAATTTTCCAGGTCTGTGTAACCCCTGCGCTAGTTAAAGAAATTAAAGAAATGGTTCCAAAGAATCTGCAGCATGCCAGAGGAAAAGATCTCATCCAAACACAATCTGAAATAACTTGGGTCTTCCAACCCTTCTGGCCTTAAACTGACCTTTCATCTCCATAAGTGCCTAATCAAACAAGATGCTAATGGGATGTTTAACACGGCATAGTGCACTACCATGCTGACATACCCCAAGCTAGCTGTGAACACACTAGCTTGCTTACCGATATCTATTTGGAAAAAGGCAGTGCCATAGAGATTTTTTACGACAGTTAGCTCTAGAGATGCCAGTGTGAGACTGTGCTTGGGCTAGCAAGTCCTGCTCCAAGCACAGCTACTTAATCTTTGTGTAACCTTGCTAACATGACTATTCTGCTTCCAATTCCAGAGCTAGCACATGCAGTACCAGCTTGAGTATTTGCAGTGCCACCCTAAGCCAAGTTAACATACCCTGGTCTCAGATTCCACTGAGAAGCTGAACTGAAGCTAACCACAAGTGATGGTTTTCAGGACTTCTCAATCTGACAGTAAGGGGAGGATGGGAAGGGAGAGGAAGGAGGTGAAGAAGCAGAAACCTGACCCCGCACTGTCCCAGTCACCTAATGCCCCAGCCACTGCTTTCTCTGCTCTATCAGTGGGAAGGAGATGGATTTAAGAGAACCCTCCAATAATTAGATTCTATACCTGGAAAATTATACCAAATTTATAAATATTCTATATACAGAATCTAATTATTGTGGGGTTATCTTAAATTCAGGGGCAAATCAGATTCAAGTAAATACAGTAAATACAGATTCAAGAAGGTTCTAACAGCAATAGCAACACACCAAAGTAGACTAAAAATGGAAGATGCACCCAGGTAGGAAAAGCATGAGAAACCACTGTGTCAAACATTAGCATGGAGAAACACCCTAATAGAAATGATTCTCACTACACCTGTTAACTAACTAGAGTTGTTTAAAAATTGTTTTCACTGGCTGCAACTACATGAGACCCCTACTGCACAGTAGCATTGTGGGGCACTAACTGTGACGCAATACTAACGAGCTACTGCACAATTGTAACGAGCTACTGTGAAGTCAGTTTTACCCGGAAACCATGGAGGGACACTACTGCGCAGTAACACCAGTTACTACACAATCATTTAGTACTTGGTTATGCAAGTATTAAATGACTGAGCAGTAATAATTGCGCAGTCAGCGTCTCGTGTAGACGTGGCCACTGTTGGCTTGTAATTTCCCCAAAAAAAGTCAGAGTGAGGCTTATGCACACTGCTTTCAGCTAGTCTTAAAACTGAAACCATATCTGCCACATTCTAACACTTAATGCCTGCCTTATGCCATTCCCAAGATATACAAACACATTCATTTTATTATATCTACTAAATAAATAACATGACCATACCTTCTTTGAATAAGCTGTTAACACCTGCTTTACCTATGTGGAGAGAAAGTACATTTCAATGACACTACATCAGAAGAGAAGGAGAAAGTCATTCCTAATTAACTGACTGAAAAAAAAGGTAAAGGTGAAACCAAAACTCTTAGAAGCAACAGTTAGCTTCAAAATACAACTAAATTCAAACTATAAACATACCTAGACTGAAGTTCTCCATACAGGAAGCAAGACTGTCCAAAACTTTTCTGTATGAGTATATGTCTGTAGTTTCTAGTTCTTTTTTAAGGCAGCAAATGAAACTCTGCACAGCTTCTGTCATAAATGGTTCCGGAAGGCCATTTAGTGAACTACAACACAAAGAGTATCATCAGATTACTGCAAACAAAATTGCTGGTTTAGTGACAAACTTACCGTTTATCCTGCAATCAAAAGCCATGAAGACAGGCCCTTGCACAAGTATAAACTATAATCTCCTTAAGCAGAATGCTAGTCATATACGTGTATTATATGATGCCAACCATACCCTTACTTTCATTAAAGTACATCTAAGAATAGCTCAACATCTAAGTCTGCCCTGAGCAAGTACTCTATATAGTTACTTATCATACACAAGTGTGAAACACTATAGAAGATGTGAAAGTGTTTTTGGTTGTATGCCATTTGAAAAACATCAAAGGAAACCAAACCCACTACGCTTTCTCCTCCAAACATTTCCCTTAGTGTCTTCATCCAAAATATTAAGCAAATTTACCTCTCTTATACAGTAAAACAAACAAGGAAAACAACGTACAGCATGCTGGTCTTAAAAGCTTCATTCATAAAGTGTACTCTAGAGTGTCTGATCCTTCAAGTCTTTACTCTGGAGAGCAAGAAGGAATTTCCTCTGTTAAGAACTGTGGAATCAGGTCTTTTACCATGTTCCACAATATTACTGTACTTCCAGAGCTTAATTCCAATATTGATTAATTGGATAATTACAGACTGCTGAAGAACTATCTAGGGAGGTTTCTCTACATGTATTTTTATACAACGCAGAATATTCTTACAGGTATTTTTTTTTAATTCAACATAATTACTTAAGCTCTTTAAGGTGGCACTGCATTTCTTCTGACATGAGGCCTGTTATAAAATACATCCAGAGGCAAAAACAAAAGGCCTGCAAACTTCAGGCTGCGAGAAGGGTCTCTGGATCCAGCACTTTTCTCAGTATAAGGGAAATTAAAGAGAAAAGGCTAGGACTACTAATCCTCTTATCACACTATCCACAATCATGATAGTATTCCAGCAAAGGAGCTTTCACATGGTATTTTTCTTTTGTATTTTGAGGACAGATGCAATCAGACGCTTAGCTATGGACCTAGCCTTCTCCAACCCCCATCTTCACCAATTGTGGACACAGACTGTAAATTAATGTCTTTGAACAGATGATACAAAAGGATTTAACTTATTAGAGCATGTGTGAACTTACCATCCACTCAAATATCTACACCACAGGTCATTCCCTTCTCCTACAGCTCCCCAAGGAGTTGAGTTAGAATATCAAACTCACACGCCCCATGGGCCAGTTTGAGACTGTAGGGGTCCTCATGGGCCACATCCAGATGCAGCATTGGGGCTACAACATGAGTTAATGCAGCCATCACTCACCCCCTGCTCCCAACATGCACTGACAACAGGACTCAGGGCCCCCAGATTTCCATGACAGGCCTCACCCCTGCCTACCCCGCAAGCCACATGACACAGCTCTGCAGGCCATAAGCTTGACATAAGGTTGATCACATCTCCTGCTCACAGGTTTAAAAAAATTGAAATTAAATAGTGCTTTACTTTAAACTCAGCATGCCCCCACACTGGGCCCAGAGCATGCCCAGAAGAGGCACACTAGGCATCACAGTAGTTAGATCCAGCTCACCCAACATCTGCATAGATCTGGCGCTTCAGCAGG
>NW_005842047.1:2166363-2175612 GCF_000455745.1 Alligator sinensis
AAAAAAAACCAGCCATTAGATAAAAGCGCCAAAAAAGCCCCACTGAAGTGCCCAATCTATACAGATGCTGTGGAGCCAAGTTGAACTAATGCACTGCCTCTTCTGGTAAAGCCCTGCTGTTTTTTTTCGGGTCTGTCAGCAGCCTCTGTGTCCTACTTCCCACATGAGGGAAAAACTTCTTGGATACGCCACTAGGTCAAACTCAGTTTCCTAGTCTCTTTGTCCAGTTCCCAAAGGGTGCAACAATCCACCCTTTTGCTTGTTCCCAGGGAATGCTTTTGGATTGTGCAAAGCCATGGTTTATTTGTTCAGTGCCATTTGTTAACATCATGTTTGCCTTTTCTGTAATACTGTTCTTAAAAATAAAGGAGCACCCAGCATACACAGCAGATTTTTCTCAAACAAGGAGAATCATCTGCTGGAATCATTTGAAGTACTACTCATCAGGTAAATGACAGAGAAGAAGAAGAATATTCGTCTTTGTTTCACATGCAAGTGTTCCCAAAAAAACACCAATTAACCACAAAACAATCTCTACAGAATGATATATGACATGCTAGATATGCACCTCATAGACTTCATATAGAGAGCATAAGCCTTTGTGAACTTGGGCTCACTTGTGTACAAGCTGTTATTTAACAATTATTGGGCAACAGAAAAAAAGAATTAAGGAAACATTTTAACTTCTCCAGAAACACAGCTTTTTGTCATTATTTACTCTATGATGTCCAAAGAACAAATTAGAACAATACTGTATTGGATAAGAACTACCCATGGAACTATTATTTCAACATATCAAAAGGGTCAGCATTCTCAAACTTCCGTCACCCTCTTGGAAAGTAAAATGAATAAATTTACATACATAAATTAAACATCCTGAGACAGGCCACTCAGCATTGTCGAGGAAAACCTGGCACAGTTTTAACATTACATGCTGGGATCCAGGATATTAAACCCAAAATATTTAGTACCTGCCAGCCTTAATACCTTATTTCTGACTGTTCTGTAATATGCCCTTAAAAAAATAGTTTTATCAAATACCATGAGGCTGCACTGGAACACAGACCCACTAGATTAAGCCCTACCCTTGTTTCCTTACTCTGAATTCACTGCACTCCATAATAGTTACTTTCCATGACAATGACCTACTTAACTTTATTAATTTAAATCTAATAAAATATTTTATTCACAATTACACATTCTACTTAGACTGCATGACTGCTAGCTTTCTCATTACCAGCCCAAATCATGGCTTCAACTGGCCAAAATTTCTTTTCCCTTATGCTAAACTTGGCGTAATGGTTCTCTAAATGGAAAGGAACAGTTTTTAAAACTCAAATAAAACCACTAAAAATTTGGCTGGTCTCTAGAAAACAAATTCAATGTTTTCAATTTGAAAATCTAGGCATGGAGCCACTCCATCCAGCCCGCAGAGCTGGGGCACTTTGGCAGTGCAGGGCTGCAGGGGCTTTGTCCACGCTACAGAACAGTGGTGAGGAGCTGCACCAGGGCTAGGCAGCTGGGAGCAACACCAATGCCATTGCTTCTCCATGCACGTGGCAGCTTTCAGGTGCCTAGCCCGGTCACACCCCTCTACAACCTGGTCCTAACATCGGAACAGGCAAAAAAAAATTTGTAACCAACACACTGCCAAAGCTCTCCACCCAATATTGGACTGGAGCTGAGTTGTTCTAAGCCAAGATTCAGCCACTGCTCTAGAGTCTTTAATATGAGCAAATTCAAAAGAAAGTAAATAAATAAATAAAAAGTAAAGGAAGCAAAACAAGTGTATATCAAACTTGAGCTCCAGTCCTGTTTACCTAAGGTACTTCCCCACCACATTTACTTGTTTTTCTTCAATGCTTTTAAAATGAATCCAAATCAATACTTTGCAGTACTTCACTGTTCTCATGAAGTATTGTAAATATCATCCAGGGGAGATCAAAACTAAATGCACATTTTAGCTGATCTAACAAGGCAAGAGGAGCTGCTGCTGCTCAGGACTGTTCTTACACTCCAAATTTTAGATCTGCATGGTCCTGCAGCAATACAAGTTAGCTTAAATCAGCTTAAATCAGCCTAATGGGCCATGAATAAATCAGGCTTAATGAGGGAGCCATTTCACTACTCTTGTATTGTACATAATCATGCAGATACAACACTGCATCCAGCTTGTACCAGTATCCTTTGACAAATAACGCAATTGTCACATCTGCCTATATCCCAAGACAACAGACACCTAAAAGTAGTGCCCATCTATACGTTCTTTGCCGTTTAAAGAGCCCAATTTTTGAATTCTTGATATTTCAGATGCATATGTCCCAACACAAACTTCTGAGCCTGCTATTTCCAGTGGATCCTTGAACTTCTTGCTCCCTACTATTACTCTTGCCCCTTCCCCACCATGGATCTACGAGGCGAAATACTAACTTATGTTAATGGCAATTCCAATTATTTCAATGAAGCCAGAACTTCATCTAGATTTCTTTTTTCCATTAGGTCACTGCTGCATCAATTCCATATGCCAAGCACTGTCATTCAACCAGAAATGAGACCCACCTTGTAATTCCTAAATAACACCAATGAGAGATCAGGCTGCATAACACTTCAGGCCCACGCATCTAGCTACCCCAGATACTAAAAAAAGATATGCACAGCTACATTTCTCTGCTTGCTTAAGCCTGGATCAATCAATGCACATTTCACTAAACAACTGTCAGGCTACAGCCTTGAACCAGGGGCCAACGCAGCCACTTGTCCAGGCCTGCCACCCCATAGCTGACAACTCAAACTGGGAAGGGCTGTCTTGAAGCCTCCAGCAAGATCTACCCACTCTGTTACCATAGAGGCTGGTCAGGGTCAGCTAACCCTCCACTTCCCCCATATAAACCCCTATACAGGAACAGGCTGTGTCCAGGCAACAGGCTTCAACCTGACCTAAGACTGCTTTGCTGTTCCCTCCAGCTTGCTCTCTGCTCAATCTCTCAGTGCATTTGCACATATGCAAACGCTGCAGTGCCAGGCGCTTTTGAAAGTGGTGGTGCTTTTGAAAGTGGCTGTGGAACATGGCAGAGGTGCGCTTTTGAACTAAAACAGCTCAAAGGTGTTTTAGGTCAAAAGCGTACCACCGCCATTTTCTCCATGCTGACGCGCGCGCATTTTGTCACTTATGTAACTGCAAGTGATGCAGTGCCACGCGTGTCAGCTCCCATGTGAAGCAGACTCAATTAATCAAGTCTCCTCCGAAGAGTCAGATCTCCAGCACATCTGAGAACTAAAAGGTATGTGTATAAATACCCTACTTTTCTTGACCTGGTTTGCTCTCCAACTCTGCTTCCCTCTTTGACCTCCTGGCTTCCTAACTCAGCCAATTCCTAGACCCCATTCTCAGAATGACTTGGTTTCCTGACCTGGATTCTTATGCTCACTCCTCCTGACCCCAATCGGTACCTCGATCCCCAAGTAGCCCCAGATCTGGCTACACATCCCAGCATGGCAGGAATCAAGCACCCTCAACTTCCAATTCTGCAAATCCCAAATATCAATAGGATTGTATATAGCTCCATGCAGGAACCTGAGCTCAATAATGTGAGGGATAACAATAGGGTGCATGAAATTAAATCAGTTATAAACTGATCTCAAACCCATTAAAGCTATATTAATTACCAAAACTCATGCAAGAGTGGCACCTAAGTATAGTATGAATATTGGCATTCCATCTAGGTATAAAGTTTTGTCTTTGACCATGGAAATATTTTGTATAGTCTAACTCAATTCCATTTATTTTAATTATATTTTAATGTATATGCAATTTCTATCAATTATATTAATTCTTTATATTCACTTTCCACCATTTCAAGCCATGAAATAGACGTGTGCCACTGCATATCAAAGACATTATGTGCTCAAAAAATAAATCATATTTTAACTATCAATAGAAATGAAATTTTTCTATAGAAGCCAATTAATTTTAAGGAACAAAACCCAATACACACATCCTTGTTAAAGTAATAAGGAATGTCAGTTCTTATCATGAAATAATATACTCAAAAGAGTCATGAAATAATCTGTAACATCAGAATTTTAGATAAACAGGAAAACCTGTTTTTAGTTTTTCCAATTTACCTGGCCAACACCTTTTTCAAAGGATTTTTTGTGCTCAGTGAAAAATAAATGATTCCTAAAATATCCAAACAGCTTTTAACCATGGGATTACATGAAGAGTTTACATCCATCTTCTTCAGTAAAGGCACAATCTGCAATCAAAAAAACAGAACACCAAAATTTAAATAAACTCAAACTGTCTCCTCAGACATTACAACAACTAACTTCCCTTTAATGAAAAAATGGTATCAAAAATAAAAAGATCAAATGCACGTCTTGTTCCCTCCCCCACCATGCAAATTTCAAACATTAAAATTCAAAAATGTTTTCTGATTTGCATCTTTTCCTTTTCTTTGGCAGAGACATGGCATTACCAGTTTCCCAAAAGTGCTGTGAACCCAGGGCTCTCTCTGAAATAAACAAGGGCTAAGGGCTAAGGGCTTCCTCTGTATCAGGAAAAACAAGGCCTCTGGCATACATTCACTTCATGGCACGCTATTCCAACAATGGTGCCTCCTGCCATGCATGCCACGTGTACGGCAGGACACAATTCTGCGATCAGGAATTAGACCCCAATTATGCCATACTGCTTGCCAATGCAAGGGGAACCCAAGATCATGATCCCAGGCTCCCTCTGCAGTGGCAAATAGAAGGCCAGGTACCCAGTTAACCAGCACAGTCCCAGGGTTTGGATCAATCAGCTGATTATCAGTCTCAGCCCTGGGACCCCTCTGGAACCAGTTGGACAATCTTGGTGCTGTCTTGGGGCCAGCTTACTGTGGATTCCAGCCCCAGGACTGCACTGGGACCCATTTCAGAACCCTGCCATGCAGATGGCATCAAGCTATATTGGAGTGACACTGCCACATATTCAATTTAAAGCATGATGAAAACCAGCTGCAAAATTATTGCACCCATCTTGTGGATTGTGAGACTTATCTTCTGTTTTATAGTGCCAATAATTGCCTGAACGTGTGACCAGGTTACTATTTAAGACTTAATTAACTGGTTAACCTTATGTATAACATCGGCCAGGGGCCAAGGTATAACAAAATTATAATGCATCTGGCGAATTACTTATTTCTTATCAATTTGCCCCAATGAATAAAATGTTACTTACTAAAAACAGTTTTGTCATTAAGCAGCTGAAAAATCTGCCCAGATATCATCATATACTGTCAGTAACATATTTACCAGTAATCAATGCTAGTAAAGTCTTACCTGCTTAATACACTGGATTTGCTGGATGCCATCAGGCAACTGTACACAGTGCAACAGTAGAGAAGCCAGATTTTGCTTTTCAGCATCTACGAATGCTATGTTTCATTTGAGAAAGATAAGATATCTATATTAGGACTTTAAAAGATTAAAGAAAATCTCTGAACAAAAAAAATACGAACATTTATATAGCTATTGCTTTATCCTTTATTTTCCTGCACTAAATCTTCTCGCATCGTAATCATCATTAACACCACTTAACATGTAAAAGTCTACAATCTGTCCAGTGGACTGTACAGATCTTAATTAATAGGCAACCAATTCTTTAGTGTAAAAGCAACTGCACTGAATAAAATGGACAAACATTTAACCCAACAGCAGTCCATTGTTATATTGTAAAATAATCTACATCCATTTAAGAATCTATCTGAACAAATGCATTTTACAAGATATAAAGATATAATCCTGAAAGCACATACAGAAATTCAAGTTTATGTAACCTTTATAAGAAAATTATCAAGCTTGACAAAATCTAGTGCATAAAGAAAAAAGCAAATGGAACCAGAAGCTCTCTTAGATCTTATTTTAAAAAAATATGCAGAGTAACTCGTAACAGAGCCTATTTTAGAACCCTTAGCGTCTCAAAATGCCTATACACATGCATCGAGGCTGCTCCAATGTGCTGTAATTACAGTTCATCAAAGTAGACTCAATTAATCGAGTCTGCCGGAGCGTGGTAATTACTGTGCTCCAACAGATTCCAGCATCACGTGTATCACTGTCCCCACGCTGAAAAATAGCGGTGGGAGTGCACGGGGACACTGAAACATGTGATGTTCCAGGAGCTTTAATTAGAGTGGCGCTTGGAGGTACTCTAATTAAAGGCTCCCCCCTCCCCCCCTGAAAAAAATGAGAAAGAAAGGGAGGGGCAGTGGCAGGATGGAAATGGGTTTTCCATTTCCCATGGAAAAATGGGGGAAAAAATGGGGCAGAATATGAAAAAAAAATCCCAGATTTTCCCTTTCATCCAAGAAAAATGCAGATTTTTCATTTTAGCAAAGAAACACCCAGATTTTGCTCTTTTGCAGAGTTCCAGTCTGCAAGGGGCTGTGGGGAGTGGAAGGAGGGCAGTCAGGCAGGGGGCGCCATGTGCATGTACATGGCTGACAGGCATTCTGGAGAGCAGCTTCCACAGGTAAGTCTGGCGGGGGCAGGAATTGAGGCCCCCATAGGGAGGGAGTTGGGCAGGATGGGGCTGGGGCTGCTGCCCAGTCAGGTGATCTGTGGGGTTTGGGGCCCAGGGCTGCAATGCACGGCCGCAGGACCCTGGCAGGGAGCAGGACGGGGCCATGGATGGCTTGTCTGGAGGATGGGAAGGGTGGAGCTGGCTCCCCGCCACTGCACGCACTCCCAAAAAGCCAGGGGGAATCTGTGCCCCCCAGATCTGAGAGGGGCAGGTGTAAGCTTCCCACCCTGCTGCCCTCCCCCAGGGCCTTTGCAGCCCAGTGGGTGGGACCCGGTGCAACAGGACAGAATGGGGCCAGGCAGAGAAGCTCCTTGCCACTGCAAGCTCCATGCTGCCTTGGTGAGGTGCCCCCTGCCTAAACTCAAGGCACCCTTCAGAAAATTCCAGCTTTTACTCATTTTTTGACTATAGGAAAATGGTAGAGCAATTCTTCTTTTACAAAAAACTCAGAAAGACCACAACAGGTTCCTGAATGTTTTACATCCAATGGATTCAACACTATTTTAAATCTTTGGGTTTCTCTTGTGAATCATATATAGGTGTTTGCATACCTAACAATGCTAATAACGAAGGCCCTGTCACATGTTCAAATTAAAGCTGAATACAAACAAGTGATAAACTTATTAAACATTTTCAAGCACTAACTTTGTAGTTGGTTGGCTCCTTTTATAGCTCGATGTACATTTTTATGGTGTGATATTTACTTTGCGTGTGTGGCCACTCTAAATTTATTGAGAAATTAACCAGTATATTGCGTAATATGTGTAATGTATGACAGGACCCTAAGAGGCATCCCATAGCACCCTTAAAAAGATCTTGCATCGCTCTGGTTGAGAATCACTGCCCCGGGTCATATGTACCTCAGTACTTAGAAAACTCTACATTTAGACTGATGTATCTGGATGCTCCTCTTTGTTGGATTAAAGACACAGTGTCAAATATAGAAGAAGGAACCTTGTCTGCCTATGTCCTTAGACCAACACGGCTACAACCCAAACCCCTGCAAATACAGAAGAACACACTTTACCAACTTCCTTATTTCCAACTTGTACTGCATCAAGTTATACCTAGGGGCTTTGGAGAAGAGAAGACATATTTTTATAATTTAACTAAAAGGATATGTTAATATCAAATTGTTTCCTTTCCAAAAGTCAAAGAATAGTGATAGAAAAAGGCAAAGCTTTGAGCTTTTATTCTCCATTTTAAACTCTTCCAAAAACCAAACTTCTCACTACAACAAAAACTTAACCAGGCCTTTTGAAGGGGGATTGGACACTTACATAGGTAAAAAGAATGTCCAATTATCTAATGAACTTTAAAAAATTGAAAGGGATTTGAAACCTCATGGTCTCAGAGCTGAAGCTAATCTGAGATCAAAATAAAACCCAACGTTGAGGACAGATTATTCTGCATTCTGTTCATGGAAGAAGTTCTATAGAACTTGAAAGCATCTGGTTCTGGAACCCTTCAAAGACAGTGATATTTGATGAGATGGACCTTGGATGTGACCCAGGTCAGTAATCCCCATGTTTTTAACTGTAGTGCTAAAAAGTCAAAGTTTTCAGTAACGTTTCTCTCCTTGGGAACTCTTTGTATATGTACCACATTCCTGAAAGATCCATTTGTAATTAGGACCATCAATCACACTACTGACCAACAGCCACAAGGCTCTAGACCAGTGTTTCTGAATCCGTGGTACACATATGCGAGACACAGGCAAGAGGTACGTGGGTGCTGCGTTTTGGTCTTTGCCTGCTTGGGCTGGAAGTTCCGGCACTGTTCGTCTCACCATGTCTGGTATGCTGGGGCTTTCACTCCCCAGCATCAGCATGCTGTGGGATGGGGAAAGAAGCCCCACACAGGCTTATTTGCCCTGGGCCATGGTGGAAAAAGTGAGACTCAGCTTGCGGCGGTGCCATGGTAGGACTTCCAGTTTCACTTTTGCCACATCAATCGGCAGGGTGTACGTAAGGTACCAAAGGTTGAGAACCACTGCTCTAGACTAAGAATGAAATAGGAGTTGTTTGAAGACTAATACCTTTTTGTAGTGAATTTTGAGCTTGACACTCTCAGAGAGAAAGCATTAAAAATCTATTTCAATAGCCATTCAAATAATTTTACAAGAAGA
The DNA here is from genome assembly GCF_000455745.1 of Alligator sinensis. NCBI lineage: Eukaryota > Metazoa > Chordata > Crocodylia > Alligatoridae > Alligator > Alligator sinensis. Next base: position 2,175,060 of record NW_005842047.1, read on the forward strand.
AAACTATGTAAGTTAAATGTGGAGAAGAACAACAAGACTTACACTGAAGTCTTTCAACTTCCTTGTGATCAAGAACAAGTGCATCCACCTGGATTTCTTTTTTCTTCTTTAAAACCATTTTGGTGAATTATCTGCTTTAAAAAAAAGTATTACAACTTTAAAACCTTCAAATAGTGCTGCTTAGAAGCATAACTAAACCACAGACCATCCAATTTGAGATACTAGCATTGCTCTTTATAATCTCCTAATGCTGTCTGTTTCTCCTCATTTTAATCTACACAATCATTTTTACAAGACACACGAAATGTTAAGTTTATTTCTGTTTCATTTTGTCACTGTCATGAATTCCAGGCTTTTCATACAAAATTCAGTAGGACTTCATAACACAAAATGGAAACGACAAGATACAGCATAGCTGCAAATTAAAGACAGGGTACAAGACAGACAAAACATAAAACCTGTCTACCTGACAGTTTATATGGCATGTGGTACCATGACACCTGAGTACTCTTTGCCCTTGGATGACAGTCTGATAAAAACTGCTAGGACAGCA
>NW_005842047.1:2175622-2178881 GCF_000455745.1 Alligator sinensis
TTAATTGGCCATAATCTTATCTGAACTAATGTTTCAGACCAGGCTGACCCACATAAATGGGAAACAAAACCTACTGGACAAGGTCTCAAATCCTACCAATATCAAGACATATGGGTTTACAATAACAGCACTAGGTTAATACCTTAGTATCTTTTTTTCAGTATTAATATGATTTTTAAAAAGCTGAAAAAGCACACAATTTGAGGCAAGAAATTATTTTACAAAGTAGAAACATAGGTGATTGTAAATAGGATATAAGACCTAAATATGCTGGAGGGTAGGGCTAGGATTCAGAACAACCTAGACAAATTGGAGGATTGAGACAAAGGAATCTCATGAGGTTCAACAAAGATACGTGCAAAGTTCTGCACTTAGGATGGAACAATCCCATGCACCAGTCCAGCCTGGGGCTGACTGGCTGGGCAGGAGCTCTGCAGAAAAGGAGCTGGGGATTACAGTGTACAATAAGATGAATACGAGCCAGCAGTGTGCCCTTGTTGCCAAGAAGGCTAATGGCATACAGGGCTACATTGATAGGTGTGTTGCCAGCAGTTCAAGGGAAGTGATTTTTCCTCTTTATTCAGCATTGGCAAGGCCACATCTGGAGTACTGTGTCTAGTTTTGGGCACCCCAGTACAAAAACGATGTGGATAAATTAGAGAAAGTCCAGGGGATGGCAACAAAAATGGTGAGGGGGTGGGGGACATGACTTGAGGACAGGCTGAGGGAACTGTGCTTGTTTAGTCCAGAGAAGAGAAGACTGAGAGGGGATTTAATAGCAGCCTTCAACTACCTGAAGGGGGTTCAAAAGACGATGGAGCGAGACTGTTCTCAGTGGTGGCAGATGACAGAACAAGGAGCAACAGTCTCAAGCTGCAGCAAGGGAAGTTTAGGTTACATATTAGGAAGAATTTTCTCACTAGGAGGGTAGTAAAACACTGGAAGAGGTTACCCAGAGACACTCCATCCTTTGAGGTTTTTAAGACCCAGCTAGACAAAGCCTTGGCTGGGATGATCTAGTTGGGGATGGTCCTGCCTTGAGCAGGGGGTTGGACTAGATGACCTCCTGAGGTCCCTTCCAACCCTAATTTTCTATGATTTTATGACTTTTCACATGTCACAAATTAAGAGCTCAGCCAACATTAGTAGCAGTTTATGTCAAACAATCTATGGTGGTCTTGGCTCCAAGTGAACAGCCACTCACTTCATGAAGTCTACCAGGCTGTTAAACTACAAGTTTCCAAGTAAACTAACTCGACAGGTGAAAGAGTAGGCAGAATTCAGGCTTATTCACCAAGGCAGCATGGAGAATCTATTGCCACCATTTCTGCCACACCTCTTCTGTGTCTACAAACTGGACTTTGGAGACTTGGATTATCAACTGATCCCTGCAAACACCTTGCCATAACAACTAATTGGCAGTGTTCCCCTGGATAGATTCTAATCACTTTTCCAGTGACACAGATTAAAAAGAATACAGAATCATTTATATTCTAACAGAGTTATGCAACCTTTTAGGTTGGGTTGGACAACCTGTGGCACACACGCCACAACCAGCCTGGGCAGCCTCTGTATATGGCATGCAGCAGATGAGGGAAGAGGCAGGCAGCACTGGACAGATAGGGCAGGAAGCCCAAAGCAGAGCAACAGATAAAAAGTAAACAGATAGAAAGTAGAGCACAGGGTAGAAAGCAGAGCAGCAGATCAGACAGGGAAAAGAATCAGAATGGCAATCATGGGTCTTAATTTGTGGCAGTCCTGTCAAAAAAGCTGGCTTGGTCATTAAGGGAAAAAGAACAGAAATTTAACTCTGAGTAGGTTTCTTCTTTTTTTTTTTCCCTGCAGACTCGCACCCTTTGTGCTGGGAGATCTTGAGAACTTACACAAGGCTTCTGCTCACCACAGACTTTTTCTCAATCGAGTTCTCTGCTGCTGAGTGAAGGTCCTCCCTTCAATGTCAGGCAAGCTCTCCAACTTTTGACCTGCAAAAGATCCGATATCCCATTTATAACCAATCACCACCTACATTTCCAGTTCCTCAAATGAAGGTGCCATCCAGCATGCTGCGGCAGCTTTTTTAAAAATCCTTTTCATGTAGATAGCAAATAACTCCAGGCACTGCCCCTGATCAATGACGGCATTTCAGGCAAAGGTCCCCAGGCACTAGGTAGGATGAACCCTACTCACTGGGATCAGAAGGAGGAAATGGGAGAGTGGGTGGCACCCCTCCTACTCTTGGCTTAGCAGAGCAAAACTTTGGACACTTGCCTGAAGAACAGTCCCTTTCTTGGAAATAGCCTTTAAAAAGCAACATTCACAGAAGTTCTCGGCTGAAATGGACCTTATGTAATCACTGGGTTCACATCAAGTTAGGACAATACCTAGAGATGGTGAGGAAACATGTTCTCCCAGGAATTACACAAGCAAAAATTAATTTTGTTTTTTGTCTTTTGTTGTTTGTAAATACAAAATTGATTTTTTGGAAAATAATCCTCAATCCATGTTTCCATCGCGAGTAGGGTTACCAACTCTGTTTGAATCTATCCCAGATTTCCGGAACACCAGCATGCCCGTGACACACAACACAAACGTGCCCATGTGCTAGTGTACATCAGTTCCGGATGATGGCGTGTAGACTTTACGTGAGGATGGCACATGCACATCACTATTACATTTTAAAAGCCCAGTGGGCTACTGTATAAGTCAGATTCAACATTTAATACGTATTTGTAATGAATGCCACCTATCATTTCTCTCCCGGGTGACTCTCAGCAGTCTCCTGGAGATTTATCTCTCATTCCTGGAGACTCCAGGGCAATCCTGGAGGGTTAGCAGCCCTGATCAAGAGAGACTCTGCTGCTTCCCAGCTGGCATAGGAAGCACTGGCACTTAACAGGACCCAGCTCCCAGGAAGGGAAAACGGAAAAATGGGAAAGAAGAAGATGGGAGGGAAGATTGGGGTGCCCTCAGCCCCAAGGCTGATACCAGGAAGAAATGGTACGAGCTGCCCAGAGCATCAGGTTGGAGCTGTGCCACAGATGCGAAGGGAAGCGCATACATTCCCTTATGGGAAGGTGATGCAGGGCCTTGACGGGCAATAAGGGGTGAGCAGGACGGCACTCTACCCTGCAGCAAGGAGCAGCGTGTGCAGCCCGCCACGGCCCCACTCCGCAACCCTTACCCACCGCGCTCCAGCCGCTTCCCGCCGCGGCCACGTGTCCCCGCGGCACCCACGTGCCGGGGGAGGGGGCGGGGGGGC
>NW_005842047.1:2178912-2193671 GCF_000455745.1 Alligator sinensis
CCCCCCCCCCCCAGCCGCTCCCCGGCGCGGCCACGTGTCCCCGCGGCACCCACGTGCAGGGGGAGGGGGCGGGGCGTCCCGCAGCGTTCGGAGGGGGGAGGGGATCGAACCCGACTTGTGCTGCGGCGGTCCCAAACCTTGCAAGACTTAGGAGGTGCTTCTCGGCAGTGACCGACAGCCGCCTCCGCCAATCAGGAGGCAGCTGGTGCCCTTTGCCACGAGGGGCGGGTCTTGGAGCGGAGACGCGCGGGAGGACGGGCTGGAAGCTAAGCAGGGTGACGTCCGTGCGCTCTGCGGATGGGGGACGTGTGCACAAGGGCGGCGGGCCTCTGGGCTTGTCCTCACCCAACAATGACAAGAGACTGGTGCTGTTCAGGTAGCCCCGGCTTAGAGGAAGGGGCAGTATGTTTGCCAGCTTGGGCATGCTTAGACTAAGTGAAAAGTGCTGGAGAAGGATGGTGGTTAAAAAAAAGAAGGAAATATTAATGAAGAGGTTGCAAAACCTGGGACCCACCCAGCCTTCCATTGCCCGCCAGGGCCTGAACCCCAATCCTGTTACACCAGTGCCAGGGACTGTGGCCACTGTAATGGAGCTAGGTGTAGTGGAGGGCGCTGAGTAGGGTGACCATCACAGAGGAGAGTCCGGTTGTCCTCTATTGATACAAAACCACACGCCGTTATGTCCTCTTCTCTTGCAGGGAAAACTAGAAGCTATAAAGGCGTATATCAATAGAGGTCAGAGCAGCAGAACCCCAGCATGCCCTCTACAATGGCCACTCTAGTGCTGAGCGTCAAGCAGGGTACCGTTCACCCTGCGAGCCTTTCAAGAGTGCCCCACAATGTTAGCCCTGCTCAGTGTGCAGACACGGTTCAGAAGGTCAACCTGGAGATTTCAAATAGGAATCCACAGGGTTAAAACTGTCCTGCCCTGCTCTGGGCTTTTGGAGTCATTTTGCAACAGAAGAATAGCTCTAGTATTTTTCCGTAGTCAAAATGAGTGAAAATTACGAGCTGGCCTTTTCTGAGGGCTGCCCTGAGCCTCCAAAGATTGCGAACCGTTGGCACGGGGCCAGGCCAGTGCAATTCCAGTGCTTCCCGCCCAGAAGGCAGGCCGCGGCATTTCCCAAATTGAAACTGGCAAGGCCATGGCCAGGCAGCACTGGACCGTGGCTAACTGGCTCTGACTTTCAGCAGAACTAATTAATGAAGCCATGTTCACATGGCTCCAAGGGATAAACCCAATTGCCTGGCCCCGTCACAACCGTACTAGTACAGCTATAAATGTTGTTGGTGCCAAAGATTGCCCACAGCTACCTGCCAACCAGAAGTACAGTATTTCCATCTAGAGGTTTTTAAATTGGGGGCAGACAAAGCCTTGTCTGGGATGATCTAGTTGGGGATGGTCCTGCTTTGAGAAGGAGGTTGAACTAGATGATTTTGGGAGGTCTCGCCCAACCTTTATTTTCTTGTGTGTGCCCATGCTATCAGGAGGCGTTATGTTGTGCCCTCTCGGCAGATGTAGCAACAGCAAAGGCAGGCAGAAGCTACCTTTCATAGAATCATAGAAATTAAAGGCTGGAAGGGACCTTGAAAGATCGAGTCCACCCCCCCTGCTCTGGGCAGGAATACTGAAATATATTTGAATGTTTTGATACAACATATCCAAAATAAAATGTACTCTGTCCAATCTACAAGGCTCCTAGCTCAACCTCAGTCTTCAGGTAAGCTATTAGTTCCATAGGGCAGAGTCTGGAAGTCCTAAACTCTCCAACCCTGGGCAGACTGCAGACACTAGAAGTTCAGGTTCCCAAGTAGTCTACCAAGCAGGTTTCTACTAATCAAAAGTTCTTCTCAGCCATTTTGATTTTGATAAAGTGGCATTTATTGATGAATATCTGATTTGTCAAAAATGTCTGGCCAGCTCCACTTGTATTGGAGACAAAATTTGAAATTAGTAGGAAAGCATCTTAAACCAGATATTCTTATTCCATTTACATAAAGGAATCACTCTGAGGATGAAGAGTGTTTTCTATATTGCTGATATAGGAGAAATGGACAAAATTCATAGTTAAGTGCCAAAAATCTTATAGAAACTGCTTTCTTATAGCAGTACAGAATTTCACCACTTTGTGGCACCAAACAATTAAAAAATTGCACCTTTAAAAGAACACTATAAGCCAACTTATATACTGTACTTTATATATGCAGAAAGAAAAAACCTTTACTAGCAATTGCTATTTATATAGACTTACATCCAAAGCTTTCAAAACACCTGTCAAATATTACAAACTATTTTACATAAAAAGATTAATTTTATCTGTCATTGACATGCAAGTTATAGCCTTTAAAAAGCAACATTATATGACAAGTTAAGACATTACCTAGAGGTGGTCAGGATATATATTTTGCCACAAAACACATAAACAGAGATGATTTTGTTCTTTTTTTTATTTTATTTTTTTTGCAAAAAATTCCAAATCCATTTTTCCATCAAGTGACTTTGACAGAAAAATTCAACTTGTTCTAGCAATCATTGATGACTATCCTAATCATTTATATTAACATTTTGCCTGATATAAGAATGTTGTGGGGAGGCTCCTATGAAAAAACTAAAATAGGATACAAAAATTCTGTGTGTGGAAGAGGAGAGGAGCAGCTCTCCAGTTCAACTTTTGGGATCTACCTATCTTTCTGGAATCAGGTTATATGTACAATTATTAGGTGTACAATATCTAAACTTTGACAAAAATGTTTCCCAAATGGCTGTGTAAAGGCTCAGATACCTAATTGAATTTTAGACCTGTCGTGGTAGGCATGAGATGTGAGCCAGAGCATAAGAAATATATTCTACGCAGATCATGAAGTCTTATGGCTTGATAGCATCTTCATTAGTTCTTATGTAAAGGTAGCTGATCTCTCTGGTGGTCTGTAAACCATTATATTTCCCACATCGGAAAAGAAGTTCATGTGCATGTTTGTGTGTGCAATAACATTATACATCATCAGTATATAAATCCACTGCAGAATTACAACCCCATTTCCTCATTAAAATCAAATCAACTAATTAAACACAACATTTACAAAGTATGTAAATATATAAGGAGAAAAAGAGCAGAAAACAGTGGTTTCTACATATATGACAGATAGGCTGCTCCCAAAGTTGTTTAATGACATAACCAGTCAGATTGTCAAGTCATACACAGAATGGACACATGCGTTATGATATCTTAGCACATACCGCAAGATTTCTTAAGGCATACAAAACCACGGTGAAAAAAAACATAGCTTTAGTACACCCACAGCCACAGAGTTATCCCCTGACATTTCATTTCATACCATTAAGATCTACTGCCATTAGTGAGGAAAAAAGAAAAAAATGTTTTTTCGAAACACGGTACAAATTAAGGGGCAGCTGGAGGGAGGGAGGAAGGCTGAGCCCCCCTCCCCTCCCCCCAGAGATGAGAGCCCACCTGTAAGATTTGAAAATCATAACCTGGGAGGGGATCTCCAATTGGATTGCTCCTTTACTTAGGTGAACTTGTTAATCAATGAACAGGTTTAATTGTTTTTGGAGACCCTCCCCGCCCCGAAGTCAAAGTGTAATTCAAACTGTCTAATCACATTATGCCAACTCACTTAATTGACAATTTTTTAATTACATGATTTTTAGCACTCGTATTTCAGAATTGTTCTGAAAAGTATGAGATTAAACTCCATGTGATTTACTGCATACATGTACTGGAAAGACAGAAACTGGAAAGACAGCCTGTTGTCATATTGAGCTGTTCTTTTAGACTTAGTTTCCTTCCTGTAAAGATTCAGAATTTGTTCCCTTATACCTGGAGCATGAGCACAGGGCTTAATTTCTCCTGAAATTTGACGTGTCTTTTGTTATGCAAGCTTTAATAATATGTTCTTCTCTCATCAGGTATTTGAATATGGTTCTATCCACCAAGTAGAAATGATACACAAGTTCAGTTCAAAAGTGATCTTGAAAATCAGTATCTCCTCAGCATGGTTAGTTATGTAAGCATCCTTCCTATCACCATTTTAAAGTTCTAATTGCAATTCTCTTAGTCTTGAGGGCAAAGAAAATCCACAAAGCAAATTAAAAAAAAGAATTACCTCTCCGGTAAACAGCCTTCACTCTCCTTCGAGACCTAAGCATATCATTGCTAGTCATTTAGTCACAATCAACCCAACACTTTCTTAGTCCAAACTGCCCCTGCTATATTCATTGCATATAATAAATACAAATTATATAATTTTTAAAAGGAAAGTGCTATCCATACAATAATAAACAAACATCTGTATTAACAAACCTGTCACAAAATATAGATCTGAAATATTCTTAAATAATGAGTCAGGATAGTAAATGGGATTTTCAGTGGCTTTTAGTAAGGTCCTTTTTAACTAAGAAAAAGTTAACAAATTTGTTTCAGAAGTGATTGTTTCTGTTAAGGGACGTCTATGTGGAAAGTTCACATGAGCAAGGACTATTTCTCTTAGGGGAAATAAAATCAATTAAAATCTTTACTAGTCAAACAAGCCTTATTTCCTTGAACATATTTTTTTTCAGTAGCTACCATTTTAAAAAATAACCTGGGAGGTACAATGGATAAATTACCCAGCCGGCATATGAATCATTTTAAAAGAAGTTGCTTGGATACTTTGAAGTCACTGCAAGTGAGTGGAAAAACTGAAGATTGTACTGAGCCAAGTAGGAAAAACTGAAATTGCACGTGTGATTAGCTATGGAATATGTGAGCTGTTTAAACACTATGAAAACAAAAAAAACGGTATTTTTAGATTGTCACAGTTTAGTTGGAGAAATACCAAACTACACAAAAAAGCCCCCAAAATACTCTGCATGCTTATATTAGAGCAGGAATAGGCAAAATATGACCCATGGGCCAGATCTGGCCCATCAAATGATTGGATCCAGCCCATGGATGCATCTGGCCTGCAGCTGCTCCTGTGGTGTTCTACATGGAGCTGAGCACTGCCTGCTCCCACCTGGTGCAGCCCACACCATGCTCCCATCTGTGCCCACTGCTGATCCTGACCCTGGTCAGTGTGCCCAGTTTCCCAGCAGAGCTGCTCCTGGTGCGGCTGCAGTCACCCAGGTACTGCTTGGCTCCACCTGCCTCCAGTGGCTCCTTCTCCTCCTGCCCCTGCTGCTCTGCTCTGGGCAGCAGGTTGTACAGGGAACCAGCGGCGGTTGTGGGGATATGTGCCAGGCACTACTTGCTCACCTGGGGTGGAGGGGGAGCTGCTGGGAAGCTCCTACCCCAGTGTGTGGGGCTCCAGCTTTGGCTCCCAGCCACCTTCCACCCACTCTGCCCATCCAGCATGATGAGCAGCCACCTGCAGGTGGCCAAGTTGATGCAAGACAGCTGAAGCTGGAGTCCTATGCACTGGGGAAGGAGCTGCCCAGCGGCAGCTTCTCCCCTGCCTGCCTGGGCGTGTGGTGCCCAGCATGAATCCCCATGGCTTCCCCATGTTACCTGCTGCCCAAAGCAGCACAACAGGGGTAGAAGGAGGTGGAGAAGGAGCTGCTGGAGGTGGGGGAAGCTGAGCAGTATTTGGGTGGTGGTGGCAGCAGCCCTGCCAGGAAGCTGTGCATGCTGGTCAAGGTTGGAGTGGTGCTGTCCGGTGGGTGTGAGGTGGGTGCAAGCAGGGTGTAGTGTGGGCTACCCTGGGTGGGAGCAGACAGGGTTCAGCCCTATGTGGACTGCCATGGAGGGCAGCCACAGCTGGATGTGGGGGCAAACTGCACCTGCACCAGCACTTTCTGGGTAAGCTCTGCTGCACCTGCCCGCAGTCCCCTCTTCCATCACTCCCTCTCCCGACCCCTAGCCAGCTCCTGGGACCTAGCACACAGACAGCACCCCCAACACACACAAGCACCCCCACCCCCCTGCACTCCCCCACCCTCCACACACACCCCAACAGGCCCACTCCTCATACGCATAGCTCACCCCACACACTTTCCACACACGCTCCACACCCCTCAAACCCCCCCACATTCAAGCACTTCCCCACACACACCCACAAACCCCCTCACAAACTGATCCCCGCCACACACCCCACCCCAACACGCAATATACAAGAGTAAGACTTTATTTTGCGCTATTATGTAATCACTTCTATATACACTACTAAAAAAAAAAATCAGTAAGAATCTTTTAAAATAAAATTAAAATATGTTATAGTAGATGTTTGATTTTTAGTATATGATTTCTGTTTTTAATCTATAATTTGTTAAAATTATATCTTCTGAAAGATATGATATACGTGGCCCTTGACAGTTCACCCAAATTTGTTAAGTGGCCCTCCAGCTGAAATAATTGCCCACCCCTGTGTTCAAGAGCAAGCACCTAAAGAAAAAAAATAAATGGTACCAAATGCAGTTTGTTTATAAGCAGAAAGTTGCAATAGAACTTCTCGTGTACAAGCAGGAAGTTGAAACTTACCTTTTTAAATTTTAATCCTAACTAAAGTAGTCCTACATTATCACCATTCGTATTAGAGCGTGTGTATAAATGTATTTTGTCATACATAAACAGTTATTTTTTTAATATGATTTCAGTTATACCTTATCTAAATTATTCTTACTTGTAAAACATTACTGCATCATCCATTTATACAGTGTTTTAAAAGCTGCAGATAAATAGATTATTATGTTCTATAATGGAGCTGCTGTTCATATATTTTCTAATATTGGTCTGAAGCCTCTTATGAAATGTAGTGTCTTGCTGCACAGGTGGAACACTACTTTCTTAACAGTACAGCCAGTTTAAAACAGGACAAATTTCTTCACTGTGCACTAGAGCTATGTGGTAAATAGAGAAATACAGGAAACCCTTGCTTTTTGCGGGTTCGGCATTCATGGTTTCAAATACTTGTGGTGCACCAAATATTCCCCGCGCAGCATGATGTCACCTTGTTACAGTGCTGGCGGTGTCTGCGGGAGCGCCGCACTTGCCACTGCCGTGCTCTCGCCACCGCCAACGCAGCCTTGCCCCACACAGCCACCAGGGGCACGTGCCATTCATGAACATTCAGACGACATTCATGAACGCAGTTCAGTATTTGCAGATTTCGCCATTCACAGAGATCTCCAGAACGTATCCCCCGCAAATGACGAGGGTACATTGCTGGATGCTCCCTATGCACTTTAGAAAAGATACATAACCATATTACAGCTTCCTCAAAAATGGACAGATCTGTTTAATTCAATAAAAAGTCCTGTTTTCTGTCAAAGTCAAAAGCACTGTCCTGGCAATTCCACATGCTTCCAGGCCCAGAGTTGATACTTGACAAATATTCCAGGAGAGAAACTAGGATTTTAACTGTATTGCCTTCCTCAGATTAGAGGATCAGAACAATGTTTTAACTTAGTTGGTTCTTAGGAAAAGGAGGAGGGGAGAGACAGAGAATGAGAAGAATCCAAATAATATAGAAAAAATGTAAAACAAAATTAAAGTGAAGGAAAGAATAAGGGGAATGCAGAAACTGCCATATTGTAGTTTAGTACAACAGATTGTCCAGAGAAATGTGGAAGAGTTCACAACAGAGCAGGTCTTGATAGTCTCCCTCACCTCTGAAACTCTCATCCTAATTCCTAATGACTAGATGTTGCTTTAAACTGTTAGGTATAAGGGTTTTTCTCTCTTTCACATTTTTTTTGGCCTTAATTATTTCCATTCTGAATATTCTTGTTATCCATTTTAATGTCTAATCTCTCTTTGAATCTTGCTATATTCTTCAGCTTACACAATGTCTTGTGCCAGAGTTTCACAATCTAATTACATTTTGTATGAAAAAGTATTCCCAGTATTTCCTGTCATTAGCTTTCAATGTACCACAGTATTATTACAATTAATATATCCTTCATATTTTATGATCCTCTAAAAATCACTGTGGACATGAAGAGTTGAGATTTTCTAGAATCTGCATTGACAAAAGATTTTGTCTTTATTAAAATTGCTCCATACTATGACTGCATTAGCTGAGGAACTGACCTAAAACTGTTGTTTCTGGTTACTAGGGACTATTGTGGCATAATCTAGCAAAATAATGAGCACAGAGTCTCCTTCTCTCTTCTCTGTCCTATTTAAAATGTAGCCAGGAGGTGAGAGAAATGCAGAGGAGTATGACAGACTGGTAGGGACATGTTAGAACAGTGGTTATCAATTTTTTTAAACTAGAGACACTCCTCAGAAAATGCCAGCTCTTAGTTTTCACTTCCTTTTACTATAGAAAAACCCTGGAGCAATTCTTCTGTTGCAAAGAACTCAGAAAGACTACAAGTAGTCAGAGTGTTTCTAACCCTTCTGGAATCCTATTTGAAATCCCTGGGTTTATTATGTGAATTGTGTTTGCACGCCTAATAGTGCTAGACTGTGTTGCACCCTTGAAAGGATCTCAAAATAACACCCCCTCCTCCCCAAATGCTGTAACACCCTGATGAGAATCACTGTGCTAGAGATTGTCACTGTGCGACAAAATGGGTCTGTAACCACTACAGCACATTCCCCATTAAAACCTGGAATTGAATGCAGGGTTCCTTAGTCTCAATCCCCTTCTCCTATCTGCAAATGGCAATGAATCTAACTGGAAAATTATGCCTGACTTTTTCCGGTGGCTGGTCCATGTAGATCAGTGATGCTCAACCTTTTTTCCCTGGCAAGCCAGATGGGCAGTGGAGAAAAATGAAGAAATGTTTTAAGAGTACCAGAGAATGGTGGAGGATGGTGAAGAGGACAGGAGAATTCTTCAAGAAGGAAGGTCAAAAAACCATGGGGAAGAGAACCAAAGAGCTGCAAAGAAAGATGCAGGAGCTGCTAAAGGTAGTCATAGAAGGAAGACAGGTATGCGAAGAACCAGAAAAAAACAAGGCAAGAGATAGAAAGTTGATATAAAAGAAAGATGAGAGAGAAAAATTATTTTAGCACAAGCACCCTGGGTGGGAAAAAATGAGGAGTGGTCCCAAAACGTTTTGGCTAGAGTGAGAATTTCTCTTTGAAAGAATTATCCAGGAGCACATCTGTGAGGGACCAACAGGGGAGATTATGTTTAGGGGCAACCAACACGGGTTCATTAGAAGCAGGTCCTGTCAGACCAACCTGGTGGCCTTCTACGACCAGGTCACAAAATCCTTGGACACAGGTGTCGTGGTGGATGTAGCCTTTCTGGACTTCAGGAAGGCCTTCAACACTCTCTCTCATCCCATTCTCATCAAAAAATTAGGCGACTGTGGTGTCAATGCCTACATAGTCAGATGGGTTGCAAATTGGCTGGAGGGCAGCACCCAGAGACTGGTGGTGGATGGGTCATTTTTGACCTGGAGGGATGTGGGCAGTGGGGTTCCCCAGGACTTGGTCCTCGGGCCTGCACTGTTCAACATCATCAGCGACTTGGACGAGGGGGTGAAAAGCACCTTGTTCAAGTTTGTGGATGACACTAATATGTGGGGAGAAGTGGGCACGTTAGAAGGGAAGGACAGGCTGCAACTAGACCTGGACAGGTTACAGGGGTGGGCAGATGAGAATAGGATGGGTTTCAATACTGACAAGTGCAAGGTACTGCACCTGGGGAGGAAGAACCAGCAGCATACCTACAGGCTGGGGAACTCCCTTCTCGTCAACAGAGGCAGAAAAGGATCTTGGAGTCATTATTGATTCCAAGTTGAACAAGGGCCACCAATGTGAGGACATGATCAGGAAGGCTAACCGCACCTTGTCTTGCATCCACAGATGTATCACGAGCAGGTTCAAGGAGGTGATCCTCCCACCTCTGTGCGACATTGGTCAGGCCGCAGTTGGAATACTGCGTCCAGTTCTGGGCACTGCACTTCAGAAGGGATGTGGATAGCATTGAGAGGGTCCAGAGGAGGGCCACTCACATGATCGGGGGGCAGCAGGGCAGGCCCTATGGGGAGAGGCTACGGGACCTGAAACTGTTCAGCCTCCACAAGAAAAGGCTGAGAGGGGATCTAGTGGCCATTTACAAACTAGTCATGGGGTACCAGCAGGCATTGGGAGAGTCCCTGTTCCCCTGAGCACTACCAGGAGTGACAAGAAATAACGGTCACAAGCTGGCAGAGGGTAGATTCAGGCTAGATATTAGGAGGCACTATTTCACTGTCAGGGCGGCTAGGATCTGGAACCAACTTCCAAGAGAAGTGGTGCTGGCTCCTACCCTGGGGGGCTTTAAGAATCACCTTGCTAGGGTCATTTGACCCAAGCATTCTTTTGTGCCTGTGGCAGGGTGTCGGACTTGATGATCTGCTCAGGTCCCTTCTGCCCTCCTTTGGAGCCTCTCGATGCTGTCCACATCCCTCCTGAACTATGAAACTATGAGGACAGTGAAAGGAAAGCTAAAGGCAGTTTGGGAAGAAGGTGATACCTGGGTGGGAAAGCAAGAGGAGGTGTTGGAGACAACATGAAGATTTTGTGAAGAGCTATATGAGAAGAAGGAAATAGATAGAAAAAAGATGAAGGTTTTGCTGAAAGAGATGGAAAAGAAAGTAGAGGAGGAGGAAGCAAAGAAGGTGAAGAAAAGATAAGCTTAAAGGAAGCAGAGGAGTGCTTAAAAACCTTTAACAGAGAGAAATCACCAGGAGCAGAACTTTGAAATGGAATTAAAATACCTACAAACTTTTATGAGAAGTAGGGAGGGAGATAGAGGAAGTTTTTGAGGAAATAATGGAAACAGGAGAGGTAGGGAAATATTTTACAAGAGGTGTTGTGATCTTACTCTTTAAACGAGATCAATTATACTCCTTAATATGGACTATAAGTTAATGGCCAAGATGCTGGCTTTGAGGATGAGGAAAAACCTCCAGAAGACCAAGGATGCGCAGTATCAGGTAGAAGGTTCTCTGAAGCAATAAGAGTGATCAGAGATACACTGTCCCACATCCAAGAAAAGAAAATAAACACAGCTATAGCAAACCTTGATTTATAAAAAACATCTAACAGAATGGATCATGAGTACATATTAGAAGTACTAAGAAAAATGGGGTTCCCAGATAGGTTTATATGTTGGATAAAGTAATTGTATAGAGAATTGGAGACTCAAGTCCAAATTAATGGGCATCTAAATGGGGCTTTTAAAATCCATGGAAGGGCGAGACAAGTGTGTCCCGCACCACTACTACTATTTGTGTACAGCTTGGAACCATTAGCACAAAGAATAAGAAGACAAGGTCATAGGTGGAATAAAGATACCGGTAGGTGGAGAGGTAAAATAATATTATACATGGATGGTATAAATGTAGTAGTTAGAGACAGATTTTAGACGGAAAGGCTGCTAAAGCATACATCAGAGTATGGAGAAGTGACAGGGGCTAAACTAAATAGATCAAAAAGGATAATAATGGGGGTGAGGAACTGGAGGGATTTGGAGAAGTTGGGCCTTCAAATAAGAGGCAGAAAAATCAGAGTGCTATTCATCTTTGTGTGTGCCATACTGAAAGGTAATGCAACATGGAAAAAGATGGACACTGTTCTTTGACAGAAAAGTAGCAGTGGTTAAGGCTGTGCTACTGCTGATTATTATATGTATGGGAATTGTATTCCCACCAACATGGTGGCAGTTAGCAAAAGTACAGAGGGAAATATGTATGTTCTTCTGGAATGCCAAAAAAGAAAGTTTGGTTAGATCTGAACTGTACAAAGCAAGAGATGGGGGCTGCCAGACTCTGGATTGTTCATCTATGAAAAATATGTAAGCATGGTATACAAAGCAGCAATAGAGGGACTGGGTGATACGCACTGCTTTCCCCTATTTCACACAGCTGCAATTTTGAGGAAATAGGAAGTATATTAGACCTCTTTGAAGAGTCCATGGGCGTGGCAACCACCGATGCATTATATTAGGATTGAAGGATTAATACAGAGGTACAAAATAGGGAAGGTAGGGCTGAAGCTCCTGAAGGATCATAAGAAATTGATGAATGTAAGGGAGAGAGGATGGTGCCAGTGGGAAACTTCACAGAAGGAGAAGCGAAGAATGTGTGGGGAGTGGTGGCGGGTAAACAACTAAAAGGGGAACATGCTAACCTAGCGTGGATAGTTGTAAAAAATATCTTGCTGGTGAGAGAGGTGCAACACAGATGGAG
This sequence comes from Alligator sinensis, assembly GCF_000455745.1. NCBI lineage: Eukaryota > Metazoa > Chordata > Crocodylia > Alligatoridae > Alligator > Alligator sinensis. The sequence continues at coordinate 2,191,043 of NW_005842047.1, forward strand.
CTTGATGAGCTCACCAAGGTGCCCAAGGGAGAGGTGGGGGGAAGACAAAACAGTGGGATGTGTTTTGGGAGTGTACATACACAAAGGGGGTGTAAGACAGGGTCCACCACTTTCTGAGCATCCCAAAAATAAACCTGTTAGTATTGGAGATGGTACTATATGGATGCATACCAAAGGGACCAAAGGAAACATTATTGAAGACTTTATTAACATGTGTTATAACTAGTTAATAGAAAGTAAGAAGCCTCTAGGTATTTAAGGGGTTGGCTTTCACTGAAAGAGAGGGCCTGAAGCTGGGGCTGCATGAACTGAAATACTACATCAATCAGGACATGGAAGAGATTGGAGAAGAGGCAGAGAAGTAGGAGGAAAGAGGACTGGAAACACTTGTTTCACTGAACCAACAGAGAGGACTGATGGAAGGGACAGAGAGTTTCAGGTGTTTACTGAGGTAACAGTTTTTAATGGGGTTCTTTATGAAGAAAAAGATTTTTTTGTGGGAAGCTGATATATGTTGTTTAAGGGTTTAATATATGAAGTTGTATTTTTCTGGATATGTAGTTGTTTTTGTGATATGAAGCTTTGGTAAAACAAAGGTGCTCAATTTGTGAACCTTTGTAAGTGTTGGGTGATATGTGTTTTTAATAACATTTGTTAAAAAAGAAGGTTTCTATCAGCAGATGAGCTGCGTTAACCTATCCTTGTAGTAGGCTCCCATCAGTTTTGTGGCAATGGGGGACTGCTTTTGCGCTTTTTGCCTAGCTGCTCCTTGGCCTTTTGGCTAGGAGCAAGCAAGCTAGGAGATCTCTGAACTCGAAGGCTACCAGGCCTGGGGATAGCATGTAGGATGCCACCCCTCCTCCCCAACCACCAAAAAAGAAAAGATTCCTATCAGCATGTTTGTCCCATATAGGCCATGTACTTTATAGTCACGCTCAGTGTTGGCTGCCTTTAATCAACTTCATAGTTGGTTTCCATTACTAAGCACATACTGCTTTTAGCAGCAGTTCAAAGATAGGCAATGTACTGAATGCAGTTTCCTTGTATGCAAATGTAAGACAAGGAGCTTCTCTCCCCATGTTGACTGTGGGGGAAAAAATCTATTTAACCCACATGGAGAAAAATATGGTGCTGTTGGATCCCATTTACAATTTTAAAACTAAAGGAATATATTTAAAACGGTATTTGATCACACAGTTACAGGCTGTTTCATAACACCTGTGCATAGAGGCTGACTTGAGATCATGAGCAGACTGAGGATTTTGAGAAGCATGGGTGCAGATGGCAAGGTGCCTCATCATCCTATAACACGACATATTCTTCTCCAGTTCCAAAAAAACTAGAAGCTTTACTAACACGCTCAGGGCCTCGGGCTGCATGATTCAGTTGAAGATTGAGGCAAAAAACATGGCTTCATCATGGGGGATGTGTGAAAAGCAGGTTGCTGGGCTGTGAGGCAGCAGCTTCGTGACCAGGAGCAGGGAAGGGAGAGCAGAATGGCAGGGGGAAGGCTTGCCTGCATGGTGGAACAGGGTATGAATGAAGAGGGAGCTCAGGGGGCTGATCCCCCCCATAAGAGATGAGAGCCCCCCTGTAAGATTTCGAAAATCATAACCTGACCGGGAGGGGGCAGGGTCTCCAATTGGCTTGCTTCTTCACTTAGGTGGACTTCATAGAATCATAGAAATTAAGGGCTGGAAGAGACCTTAAAAACATCATTGAGCCCAACCTCCCTGCTCTGGGAAGGAATAATGACTTGTTAATCAATGACCCAGTTTAATTTTTTTTTGCAGCCCCCCCCCTCGCAAGACTCAGAGTGCAGTTTGAACCCTGATCAAAACCATGCAAAATAAGAGTGGAGTGAAGCACCTAGAAGCCATCTGGTCAATGCCAAAAAGCCATGAAACCCAGTGAGTGCCTCCAACCTGCCTGCCTAGACATGCAGCTCCCAAATCCTGGGCAGGGACAGGGCTCAAAGGGTCTTAAGTCACAGAGAAGCAGGGCCAGAAGGGAGCTGCAGAGGCCACCCCATCCAAGCAGGCTCATCCCCATCCAGCCATGATCTAAACTAAGCATAAGATTACCCTCAGCCCTGCTACGGCAGCCTGGCACCCTTCCCTGCACCCTCAACCCTGGCACCCTTCCCTGCCAGGTAAAGCAGGGCCCCCAGCAGCCAGGGAAAAGCTGAGGGGGGCGGAGCTCAGCAGTGACACCCCAGGGACACGCAGACCACAGAGCTGGGGCTGCACACGGGGCCGGGGGCATTTGCTTGCAAATTGCCTCGTGTAGCAAAACAGTTGGTTGTTGCTGGGCTTCAGGATGGCGGAGAGCTGAGAAGAGTTAGTAAAAAACATTGCATGACTTCCACTGCTTTAGTTTGTGCTGGTGGCAGTTACCCGCCTATAATCAATTGCCGCCCCTCCACAGGAGAGTCAGGTAGGCCCTGACCCTGCAGTGTGCTCCATACGGGCAGACTCCAGCTAGACCTCCGCTGGAAACAAGAGCTCTGCAGGGGCGCATGCACGTGGTGCTCATTGAAAGATGCGGCCATGCTCGATTTCTCCTGTGATAAAACTACCTTTATTCATATTTATGAGGGAACCCGGGGGGGGGGGGGGGGAAAAAAAAA
>NW_005842047.1:2193702-2195413 GCF_000455745.1 Alligator sinensis
GGGGGGGGAGCAAACAAAAAACTCTTACAAATATATTTGAATTCCTGTACAAAATATTTCAGAACATAGCTGTATCAGAACCTAGACTTCTACAACTGGAGTTAATGGTGGTCCCTTCAAGGCCATGGTCAGGGACAAGCTAAAAATGTCTCTTCCTTGCAGATTGCCCAAAGAGAGCACACCTCACAATCCATGCTGCCCTTTGTTCAGAAACTGCACCTATAAAAGTGTTACTGAAGTCCTGAGGTTGTGGAGGGGAGATGAGGTAGGCATGGTTCAAACGCCCTTTCCATTACACCAGCTCAAAACGTTGATACCAATTGGGGCTCAGGAAAACCACACCAATTCTGCCCTGAAAAATCAGTTGGGCAGAAACAACAGGACTTGGCCAACCCCCCTCCTCCTCCCTGGAGCATTATACAAACTGTTTGATTAAACATGGTCTTACGTTATAAGACAGTTAAAATATACAAATTGATGACATAGAAGTACAATGCTTTGTTTAAATAGGGAAAAGGAAAGAAAATCATCATAATCCCTTCAAGAGAAAAAATATGACATTCTGACTGCTTGAAGCATGTGGAGAGGTTTATACACTACAAAGTTACAGTGAAGAGTTTAATCTTTCTAGGCTTGTCAGATTTGTCTCAATTAATTTTTTGATGCCATAATTATAACCTACTAACCATGTGGGGTTTTTTCTCAGCCTAGTTTAATAAAGATTTTAAGTGTTTTTGCAAGAGGAAAAGGGGGGGGGGGAGGGGAGAGAAATGTGTGTAGGTTACAGCACTGATTCAGAACAGTTTTTATAAGCCAAGAGAGATGAACTCATTCCTCCCCCCCACCTCCCTGGAGGAATCAACAAGAAACAGGAAGTCATTGATTCAAAGTAAAATCATTCACTCCACAACTACAAACAATTTATTTCATGCCAGTAAATATTTCCAGAACCCTTTTTGCCTTTTGGGAAAAAGTTCATTATTATATCTAATAAATATCCCACCATAAAGAGAGTTACTGGATATTAACTAACTTAGACATTGAGAAATCGCATCATTTAACTTGCTGTTCATTAACATTTATGGATATACTGTAACTTGATGTCTGTGCAACATTCAAGCCTTAACTCTGCCCAAAAGGGACTCCCCTAAGAATAAGCAAAAAAACTCTGGGATACTCTTTCTCCCCATACTTTAATCTTCTCAATAACCGCAAACATGGACTGTCTTATGGTTAAGAAGACATTGCCCAAGCTCACTCTTGTTCCTTTTGGGCATAAGGAAAGGAAGGAGCGAGGAAAAAAAAAGACAAGAGAAACAAGACACTCAATATTTCTAATTGGACAAATGGTATAAAGAAAATCTTCCTTTCTTATTAGTTCTGTACATGGATGGAACTCTCCTTGTGGCAACCATCAATCCTCCTGGATCATGGTGTATGCATAAGGGCCACCCACCCAGACCTTTGATGCATATGCCTGGGCAGGAATTTTTGGTGGAATGGAAGCTGCCCAGACCTTCCATCCTCCGTTTAGACCATTGAGACAGAATCCAAAGGCCAGACTGAGTCCAGATGTTTAGTACCTCCATGAATGACTCATGCTTCCAGCAGCTGCAGGGGGCACAGCAGCGGCAGGAGCAGTGGGAGTGTGGTAATGGTAAGTGAGGGAGTTCCCACAGACGCTGCTTGTGCTGTTGGGGGGGGGGGGGGG
>NW_005842047.1:2195444-2230189 GCF_000455745.1 Alligator sinensis
GGTGAGGTTTGGTTTCTTATAGCATGCCTTCTATGTGATATACAACCTAGGACTTTGAAGGTGATATGTTCAGGCATCATAGATAGCTTTGGCCTTTAGGAATTCACCTAGAACGAGGAAGAAAGCGGAAAGTGATGAAAGAATCACCTAGAAGGGTTATAGTCCTTGGACCCTTTTAAGCTTATGCGTTTAAAAAGTGAAGAATATGCATGTGTTTGTAGGATTTAAGTCCTGGGCCCTGATTGAGGAAACCAGTCCGATTAATGGATTTAAGCCCCCCTTGACTTAACTGGTACATGTGTAACAGCTGCAAAAGCTCGCTTGGCTGCAAGCTGAGTGGGTGAGCTGTGCCTAAGAACTTTGCAAGAAAGGAGGCAGAAAGTTTGCAAAAGGTGCAATAGCTTTTCTAGGCATGAGGGTATGCTGTGCACAGCGCGTGCTTTTTATTGGAAAATTTGAACTGTGACCAGAGGCCCCACTGCAAACCAAAGGCTCCGATTGGCTGCTATTGAGCCATAAAAAGCTGAGGGAGGGAAAAGGAGAGAGAGAAAGCTGGAGGAGAGCAACAGCAGCTTGGAGAAAGGAGCAGAGACTCAGCCCCCTCCGGCAGAGTGAACGGAGGAGCAGACTTCAGGACAAGGCGGGGCCGAGTCATCCCAGGAGAAGCCGATTCCCCAGCCGGGTCGAAGCTGTGCAACCAGGGACACAGGTACCCAGGTAAAGAGTGGGGAGGGGTTGGTAAGCTGGCTGGGTGGAAGGAAGGGACGTCCTGTTCGAGCTGCAAAGGTACCGCAGGAACAGAGACCTGCAGAGGGTGGAGGTGCTGGGGGACAGAGACAGCTCAGAGGGGGAGCGGGCTGTGAGAATCCCAAACCCACATGGGTGTGTGAGGGGACACTTGATCCCATAGAGTTTGCAGACGGTGCATTTCAGGAGGAATAAAAGAGAGAGCCATTTGCCTGCGACATTGACCGGAGGCTCGACTCCCTGCGTCCAGCCTGGAGAAACGGAGTTCAGAGTCCCCGGAGCAACAAGAGTCTCATCTCTGCCACCTAGTGGGAAATCATAACTATAACTGTGTTGCCATTTATTTTATGGGAGTGGATGTTGACCATAAGGGAATCTGTTTTTTGTCTCTCTCTCTTTCAAAAAAAAAAAAAAAAAAAAAAAATTATAACCAGGTGAAAGTAACTATTGAAGCTGTTGGACACAAGTGGAACCACTCTGTGTGCAGGAATTATTCACCTAAAGGTTGACAAGGTTCTCTGGGTAAATCTGATCTCTTATTAGACCAACTAAATCACCTAAATAAAATCTACAACTATAACCTTTAAGTTGCTGGTTTAATTGTTGTTTACACACACCCACACTTCTTCTTTTGCTTAATTATTTCTTTTCTGTATGTAGTTGTTTAGTAAAGAACCTGATGTGTTTTATTAGGCATGGAACAAATTCTTGGGCAGCGAGGGTGAGGGACACCTTTCCATGGGACACCTCAGTCAGCAGACCTGCACTGGCACCCTGGGAATCTGGAATTGGAATCCAGCACGTCACCTCGCCTAGCGTGCAGGCACGGCTTACACATGTATAAATGTTTTTCTGAGTAGGGGTGGACATAAGCATATATTTACATGCTTTCTAGAATCAGTGCATAAAGAGATATAAACAGATAAAAGGCTTAGTTTGATCTCTGTTTTGGACAAAGAAGTACAAAAACTGTAACATTTAGATATAATGGCTTTTTTGTCAGGAAAGAGGTTCAGAGCATCTTAAGACTTGTTTAGAGCACAACCCTTGCCCTGGATAATCGTAAAAGACAGCAATTTTCAAGACTGTCTGAGTAAGCATATGGATTTTAGAGCACTTGAAGTAAATTTTTTAAACAGTAAATTAATGTCAATCTTAATTATTGTGATGCTCCTCCTCCGCTGGCATTCCTCTTTTCTAGAGAAACTCCATTCTATAAGAGCCTTTCCTATACTTACAATCGTTATAGCATCCAAAGGCTAAAACACTTGATATTTCTCTGCTTATCAAGGGTTCTGCAGTTCTGGCATAAATTAATAAATACAAATAAATCCCGATTTAATGAATTCAAATTTTAGGAAATTGCTTTAAAGATTTTATGCACTTTTGCAGACTTCTTTATTTTTCCCTGATTTTATTAAACTGCTGTTGTACAAGCATTTTGTATGTTCCTCCAGATCTCCATACTATTGGTATTAGCATGTACATTAGGGGAAAAAAAGTCTCAGGCATATTAAATACAACCTAACTCTTCCCTCCCCCCCAGCCTAAATATGGCAGATTTTTCAGATTCAGAAGGAGCTGTAAATTGGAAAGAAAGATGTTTAACTCTGGAATCACAGTTAATGAAGTTTCGTCTCCAAGCAAGCAAGATCAGAGAATTATTAGCAGAAAAGGTAGGTCTGCGTTTGTTAAAAATTATAATTTATAGATTGACTTATTTGATAGTAATGAGTCAGCCCTAGTCTTCTGTTTAGGCTGCAACCTGCATTTTCTGGAACAGACCTACTTCTTGGGCAGACTGTCTAAAACCAGAAATATTTCAATAGTGATGTAAGAATATTACAGATCTAATTTGCTACCATGAGTGTTCATTTGTAAATCCCAGCCCATTATGGCAATCAGAAAAAAAAGCTGTTTTTGAGAGGGAAAAAAATAGTTCTGTAAAAGTCCCTCTTTCAGCTTCATAATTGATTCTTTTTAAATATATTTGCTTGATCTGATTGACGCCCCAATAAAGCTGACGGGAAAAGTCCCAGGATCTACCATTTTACTCTAGTGTTCTATTTGAAATTGTTTAAGAGCAGCATAGTCTCTCCCAAGCCATATAACTCAGAGTTTGTTTTCCTAAGATGTTAGAGCTCTAAAACAACATAAAGAGATGTAATAGTTTATTTACTAGTCAATGTGAATAAAAGAAATTTAGGACTCTTTTATGCTTATATTAAAACTTACTGCAGCTTACCATTTATCTATGAAATTCAGTTGAACAGTTTTATTTTATTAGCATGTAGCAGGTTGGGGATTACTCAGCTCAGTCTTTTGCTTTCCTGGGAGGCAAGAGTGCCCAGGAAATCCCACAAGCATAAATCCTCAATTCAGTAAAAATAAACATAAACATGGCCCATAAAGGGCTAACTCACAGCCCTGGGCCTTTTCCCAGACTTTGTGAAGGTGACTCTGGCTCTGCTGCTTTCTTAGCAGTGCAGTCTTCTCTCTCTACCTTTGGAGTGAGTTCTCTGGTGTGGCACTGTTACTTCCAGCCTCAAAGCCCCTGGATCTCTTCCTACACCCCCCAAAAATGCTCCAAACCAACATTACAACAACTAACATAGCACCTCTAGCTTCCTTCCCTGGGAGCTTTTTGTAAACTTCCTTTGGGCCAGCCAATTCACATCAGCTGGCCCCATTCTCAGGGCAGACCTGCAATTAACTTTCACCACCTGTAACTGGGTTATAGCCCCTGTGAATCTGCAGCCTGCTACAAGCATCTGCAAGCCAGCAGCCTGCTACACAGCTGTTATGTCTGTTTTTGGAAGACTAGAAGAATAATATAGTATAAGAAAACAATATAATAGAAAGCTCTTCTAATGAGCTTAATTCTACAGTATGTGCATTCCATATGAGGCCCACAGACCAGCCCCATTGGGCACCTGATCTAGAAGGAGTAACATAGGTCTGTGGGCATCACGAGCAAACAGTATTGCAGCAGAAGAGATTAATGTACGTTCTGTACCATAATGCTCTGGAAGCTATACTGAAAGACAACAGGAAGTCAGCTAACTACTCTACTTAGTGTTATGCATCAGATGTCCTGTCTTGTGTCTGCAGTTCAGCTGGATCTCTTGAATCCAGCTGGGCTGTATGGATGGTATCTATTTTTCCCCGCCACTGAGGGCTACTGTGCCACCCAGTGTAGATCCAAATGCTTTCTCTGCTTTGCCTATTTGATCCAAAGGGAGCCCTGTCCAAAACATAGACTCATAGAGAAGTAGGGGTGGAAGGGAGCTCCTTAGGTCTAGTCCAACCTCCTGTCTGAGGCAGGATCATCCCTATCCAAACCATCCTCTTAGTACAACTACTGTCAGCCCTGAGACAACACAAAATATAACACCCAACCAACCACAGGTAAAGCAAGGGGGCCATGGTAGCCAGCATCCTGCTTCTGTAAAAGGCTAGTAATATATGCTCAAGAGATCCCAGGAAGAAGTCCATGCCCCCTGCTACAATGAAATGACTTTGTCCTACCGTGAGTTAAGTAGGTACCTAGTGATAACAGATGATGTTCTCTATTTCAAAATGACTTCTTGAGCACGGGCCAAACAAATATTTGGTTGAGGAAAGTGACATATTTCTCTCATTCAAGAATATTAAAGAGTTTGTTCAAAAATGAGCCTAGTGCCCCTGTTCAACTTTTTTTATATATGAGCTTTTTCACTTGTAAACTGGAGTCCCTCCAGCACAGAAGAAGTGTCAGTAAGAGAGACAGGTCAAAAGTCAACCTAATGTAAGTGATGCCATTCAGAACCAAACATTGTGTAGATGTGTAGTAAAGGCTTTGGTTTTTGTGTCAACTGTCATGACTCCATGATATTTAATCTAAAAATAAAGAAAACAATATTCCAAAAGGCCTAAGAAACATTTTTTAAAATTAGGGAAAATTAAACATTCTAATTAGTTTAAAATTAAGCTACATGTATATTTATTGGCCTGCACAGAATTACTGTTCCATAATGTATTCCAAATAAGCAAAGTAAATAATGGACACTTAATCCTAGGATGGCAGGTAACTTTTGTATTAATAATGCTATAAAAACACCTGAACTAATTTTTTGCCACCCCTTCTAATTACTGTTTTGATATATATATCAGTTATTGTAAAATGAAAATCATTATAGAGTTTGCAGAAAATTGTAAAATCAGAAGTGTTTCATATTGTAAACTTTGATCAGGTTGGTTCTTAAATCATGATTTTGTTTCCAATTCTATGTACCATGAAACATTTCCCAGAACATTTTACAAAAGTACCAGTTGTGCTTCAAAATAGAAACAAAAATTACAGTACTATAGCATGACAAATGTGAAACTCTCTTGCATATTAAATTCTATCACAATATTGTGACAAAACACTTGCATGTGTGCAGACAGGAAATACAACAAATATACCTAAATTATGTCTGCCAATTCCTGCTATGCTGTATTTATGAAGAGTTTCTTTAGGACACTTAGTCAGAAGGAAAAAGTACATCCAGTTACTCATGATGTTTATATGACCCCGATTAATAATCAAAACTATAGTTTTTAATGCATTTTGTTCTAAAATATCATTGTAGGTTGAGTTCATTTGCAGAATTCTTTTGATATTTGTAACTGTCCTAGATCCTTTGATAAATCTACTGTGTGGATTCATTCAAAATACTTCTTTTGCAAATTGGCAACCAAATGCCTTGCTAAGTTATTTTATTTTATAGTGTGACAGCAAATAAATACAGCTTCAAAATGAGAAATTTCTCAATATTTTTCCACTAAGCTTACTCAGATTTGGAAATCCAAATATTTGTGTTGTTCTAGAAATTCAACAATTTTTTCTTGAACTTTTTTTGGTAGATGCAGACTTTCATGTTTCAGCATTCAGGGGTTTGACGAGACAGTGGCATGATTATTATTTGTAGTTCAGTTATTCCTTTTATTTTTAGGACAGTCAGGGAGTGGGGAGTGTTTTGAGAGGGCAAAGGAATACATAACTTTTTCATCAGTGTCAACTGCTCAGTGTTATTTATCTGTTTGGGGTTTTCTTTGTTTGTTTTCATTTTGGTAAGTAATAGGGAGCCTATTTTTATAAATTCAACATGCAAAGAAAGAAACCTTGTTGGAGTTTGAAGCAGAAGCTGCTGCTGTAAGTGGGAGAGGTCTTTATAGGAATTTGAGGAATGGTGTAGAAAGTATCTAATGGTGTAGGAAGCAGCCCAAATTTAGGCTGTCCGAGTTTTAAGTAGAAGCATTTATTATAATACTGCTTGAGTCTTCTCAGTGTTAATTTTTTAAAAAACTTTTCATAAGTAAATGATTACAGTATTTTACTGTAAATTAGGCTGTAGCTGGCATTTCATGACCTAGTAGTCTGTTCTTCCTCCTTTCTTAGTATAGACTTTTACCAAATACATGAATGACATCATGGCTGTAATGCTCATTTTTTCCGATCAATGAAATTATTTTATAAAAAGAACTACATAGCTCTCTAAAACTTCCTAATTTGCTTTTGAGAAGCCTACATTAGATTTCAGTCACATCCCATAAGCTCTGATGGGAACTGGCCCAAATCTTGCTATAAAAACTTAAAACATACATTTATGTTTCTGGACTTATTTCCTTTACTACTCATAAATATTATTTAATTCTTGGAATGGTTTTCAACAAAATATTGTGATGTGCATTATGTAAGGTTACTTTTATAGACATGTTGATAGTTTGCTTTTAACCTTTCATTTAGATGTTCTTATTTGGTGCATATATTCAACTACAAACTGATAATGTACATAACCAAAGCAATAATTTCACTGCTTCTGATATGGATTCTAGATAGCTTTTAAAAAGTGGTTAATGTATTCTAACAGAGCTCACAAAAATAACACACATCTAATCTCTGTTTTTATAAAACAATAGCTAAGACAATTTTTCAGCATTGTCTTTCTGCTATGTCATTCAACTTGAAAAATGAGGTGCAGTTTGGCATGAATTATTTGTGGTGTGACAATTTTTGCATGCAAATGTTTGTCAAGAAATAAAAGCATAGTATGAATGTCTCATACTGGATTTGTTTGCCAGGCGAATATTTGTAGAAACCATGAATCAGTCATGTTTGTAGTCCTTTTAAAGGAATAGAAATTCCTTTTACCAGTAAGTGTGAAAGGGAGAAAAACACTGTATCAAACCTGACTAGTAAAGCTTATTTTTTCAGTATTTGCTGAATTTCTTTTTAAGAGATCTTATTGTTATAGGAATGTATATAGATGTAAAGTGAACTTCCAGGGTGAAATGTTGACTGTGTTGAAGTCAGTGGCAAAACTCTCATTTATTTCAGTAGGGTGAAGGTATCAACTGTTGAATTTGTTGGTACTACCCGGGGTCAGAATTATACAAGCACATGAAGTGCTTTCAAAATCCATTTCTGGGCCCACAGTCTTTAGTTCTTGCTGGTGCAAGTCCCTGTACTGGTGTTGTGCAGAAAGGCAGCGGGGCTCCTGCGTGAGTGCAGGGTCCACATGATAGATCTGCTTTCTTGGGGTGTGTGGTGAAGTCTAGTTACAGTGATAAACAACAAGATGGCTAGGAAGAGAGTAAAACAGGATAGAAGTGTCATTTGTTTGGTTATTGTCTGAATGTATTAGATTTGAGTGTGTTAACTTTAATATTGTTTTTTTTCGCCCTTCTTTATAGTAGTGCCTTGTTTCTCTGGTATTTTAATCCTGTTCCTATTTTTATACCTCTGTGTGTTTCTTTTTAGAAACAAACTTGCCCAACTGTATGCAATATCTGAGACTTTTTTTTTCAATTTGTAGAGCTGTTTGTAAGAAATGAGACTTTATAGTTTGGTTAAAAGAGCATCTTCAGCTTTTCCTGAGGTTTTGGCATCCATTTTAAATAACATCTATTTACCGAAGGATGGCTGGGCCTGTTACAGCAGAATGCTGAATAACAGTCTGATTTTTTACTTTGTGTCCTTATGTTTTTACTAAAAAAAATAAACCTGAATTGAAAAAGAAGAAGCCAAGTGAGAAAGAACATTCATAATGTTTACAAGTGTAGGAAAGTCCTGTGACTGAACTTGGGAAAAACATAAGCTAATTATTCAGCTACCATTATGTTCTGTTCAGCTGACCTTCACTCCCACTGCTAAAGCTAACTTTCTGAGTCTGGATAGGTATTGGCAGCTGTCCTACACTACTTGCTGTGTAGAAACTCTCCCCTCCTGAGAAAATCAAATCAACTGGGTTTGCTTTTCAGAAGCCTGTTTTCTGTTTCTAATATGCGTTTCCAGAAAACAAAACACTATTCCTATAATAAAGTTGGCTAAAGTGTATAACATTGGTTTTGAACACAAACTTTGTTGGGTTTTTCTTCATCTAAAGAAAAGTCTTTTTATACCTCTTCACTAATTTGTATATAAGTTAGCAAACTTTCCAAGATAAATAATTATGTGTTAAAGGCAGGTTTAAAAGAGCACAAGGATTTCAAAGTATAACATCACATTTTGATGCTCTCTCTGAAATGCTGAAGTCTCATTGCACGCTATAATATGAACTAACCAAAGAACAATATTAGAAGTTGTGAATTGCAATTGAGAATCACTTTTCCCTCAGTTGGAACATCAATGCCATGATTTGGGGGGTGGGGAGGGGCACACTGGGATTAATTAAATCAAGATAATGGAATTTAATAGGAGTAGCCATAACATGAGTATTAATATTAAGGCTGAGTAGTCAAAAAGCCTAAGGCTGAATCGATTCAATCTTTTCAGGTAGTTTAAACTGCGTAGATTGAACTAATAAGTAAATGAACAGACATTCACTTTTGATTCTGGAAATGCAGCCACATGCTCTCAGTGGCCCAGGCCAGAAGCTAGGGGGCACTGGATCATGCCTCCCTGCTCGGCTGCAGCTGACAGCTTGGGACAAGGCTACTTTATCCACCATGCAATAAGGGGTTTGCTGGGGAGGTGCAAAGCATCCTGGGATGCTGGGAGACTGTGAGTTAACTTGAATCTGGAGGGGATCTGGGACAGAAATTCAATAAACTGATTTAACCTAAATCAGTTGAGCCGGATGCTACATCCATTCAGGTTTATCTTAAACTGGTTTCGACCATTTTGAAAGCAGTTTATGTGCACTGAACTTCTGTTGTGTGACAGATTTGAACTGGTCTCCAATCACTTCTAATACTGCTTTATGTGTAATTTCTGTCCCTAGCCTCAATGTTTATTGTGACGGGGCAAACTCAAGGCCAGATCATAAGTTGGCCCACACACCTGCCTAGGACAGTCTCCCCTAACTTCTCTGCTACAACTTGAATGTTAATATGATTTATTAAGCGGGAGGCTGCCCTTACATTATCCCAATGCCAGGGGCTGTCATCCATGGCTCAGTGCCTCATAGATGGCATCCAGATTATTATTGTTCAGCCCGGTTTGTGGCTAAGTCAAATTCAGTCTACTGTTGGGCCTCTGTCATGCACACACTCACTCCACCCAACTCTCATAGGGGCCTCTTACACTCCACCCATCACTGGGCCACTCTCTACTGCTGCCCTGCTCCATTGAGTGACCCTGTCTGTGCCATCGGGCTTGCCTACTCCCGCTCTGGCACAACACGCAGCACCATCGGTTCACTTGAGCTCCCCTGCTCTACGTGACTTTTCCTTGTGCCAAACACTGGGCTGCTTTTGTCCCTAGCCCCTCACCAGGTAACTGCTCTCATGTTCTCACAGTTGTGGCTGACCCATGTACCACCCTTCAAGCTGCCCAAGCAGCCCTACTCAGTACACCCCTGGTGTAATCCTTCAAGCCACCCTCTGGAGCCCTACTCTGCACCCCAAATTACATAGCTCTTCAGGTGCCTTTCTACACCCAACTCTACATGGGCCCACACTGTCACTATTCACAACACCACTACCCCACTCTGGGGTCTCCAGGACCCTTTGTCCCTACTGGGTTCAGGTGCCTATTAACGGGCATACCTGGCCCCCACTACTCCCACAGTTGTCACAACTACCCACCAGATAGTGGGGCCCAAGGTTAAGGCACCCACATTTCACCAGGGGAAGTAAACAGTCTGGTATTTCTTGGGGGCTGTCCTGCCACAGACAGCCCTGCCAGACCCACCTTACCCCTCAGGGTGCAGTTTAGGTCATGCCCAGGACCAGGAGCCTCCAAACCTCCCCAGAGCTCCTGCCCTTACCTCCAAGGATGTTCCTGAGCCATAGCTCAGCCAGCTGATGTTTTGCTCTTGGTAGCCAGATGCAACCTGCCACCTCACCCTATAAGAACTGGGTCCTAAAATGGCCACCCTAATCAGGCATCTGCTGGTTGCCTGCCTCCAGCCCTTAAAGTGGCAAGCTTCCAAAGGTGCACTGCCACATTTATATTATTGAAGCCCTCAAATGCACTGCAGGAGACCCTTGCCATTCGCGGGGGATACGTTCTTGTATCCCCCACGAATGGCAAAATCTGCAAATAAGGCACTGCGTTTATGAATGCCATCTGCGTTCATGAACACAGTGTCCCTGGCGGCTTGAGGGGGTGGGGGTGGGGAGGCACGGCTGCACTGGTGACGGCGGGAACGTGGCAGCGGTGGCAGCAGCAAGCGCAGAGCTCCTGAGGAGCTCCTTTCAGTTTATTTAAGATGCGGGTTCAGCATTCACGAATATTTGAAACGGCGAATGCCAAATCCACGAATAGCAAGGGATTCCTGTAATTGAGATAGAGCCAACTCGCTCTGAGAAATTTACAAACATAGAAAAGAGGTAATTACAACCCTGAATGGTTTACAGAAAGAGATAAAAAACAAAGAACGTAATGGGATTAGGTAGCAAATAAGTGATGATGATTTGGTACAGAGTTGTTAATTACATGTATTATTCCTATTTCTTTTATTAATTGGGGTTAGAAATAGGGAGGATTAGAGTAGGGGGAAAAAAGGAGATTAGAAATAACAGCTTGCCACCTGCCTAGCAGCAAGGTGGGTTTTCTAAGAATCATGGTAGAGGCGAGTCTTTGGAATTTGAAGGTAGCGACTTTTCAAATTGTATCAGATTTTTGGATTTCATACAGGCCATCAGAAAATGCAGAACTGTTTAAGGCAGAATTTCACTGATGAGTGACAAAATCTCGATATGCTAGTGCAATGAGGGAAGATATGATGGTGGAATGGGTTCTGTAACTGAAGCCAGGTTTGTGTTTATCTGAATTCTTACAGTAACAGGATCCCCTTACTAGTCCTGTCCTTTTTTTCCCAGGAGACAGGTACACGAGAAAGTTTATGGATTTCACAGCAGTACTTGAGAACAGAATCTGGAGCTATTAGGACTGCAGTTTTGTACACAAAATATGTCTGGCATAATGTAGCCTAACAGAAGTTACAAATATCCTACATCTCTTGCTTTGTCTTACTTTCTGTATGAATTTTCATTTTCTTAAACAGGTTGTTTTGTGCTCCAAGCACAGATTTGTTCTGGACAAAATGCCTTCTAGTTATACCTTAAAAGTACCAATGAAATTCTATGCTTGCTACTTGAAAATATGCCTAGAAAATACAGTACACTTCTTTGAAACATACTTTGCGTTATCTCTGTAGTCTTAACAAAGCACATTGATCAAATTATGAGATGGATGTAGTGATTAACATCATTCCTTGCTGTACTGTACTCAATAAACTGGCAGTGATCCACAGCACAGATGTACCCAAAGAAACATTAGTACATATTTTTATGATAAAGTATCACCCTTTTTTAAATATGGGGGCAAGATTGCCACAGGGTGAGGCTAGGAGAACCTGAGAAAGAAAAGGGTCAGGGGAGAAGCTGTGGATGGGCAATTGAAATAGTGTGAACCATGACATTTCCAGCAGCTATGTTATACTGAATTTGATCCCCAGAGTAGTCCACACGTTTAAGCAAGCAGTGGGGGAAGGAGGGATTGCTGTGGTCAGTATCCAGAAAGACAAAGGAGTGGGAGAGTAAAAAGCTGGCCAGGAGCCAAAGGACTTTCAAATGTTTGCCAATCCATTCAGAATCACAAACCACCCACACACACTCAGACCCTCTAGAATAGAGACTGGCAACATTTTACAAGCCATGAGCTGGAATAACCCAGCACCAGTCCAGTATGGGCTGGGTGCCTTTGGTGGTGTCAGTGGGAGGGGGCTTTCCATGTGCCTACACTGGCCAGGCAGCTGGGAACCAAGCCTGTACTGCTGCAGCTTCCCCCAGCCTCTCCAGCTCCCTGGCTATGGTTTAGGCATAGCTTCCAGCTGGAGGGAGCTTCACTGGGACCAGATATCTGCAAACTGCATCTGTGCTGCTGCTGCTTCTTCCCACTCCCCCAGATCCCTTGGCTACAGAGCACACAGCTGGGGGAAAGGGGATAAGCAGCAGCAGCACAAGCAAAGCCTTCCAGCTCTGCGGGTTGGATCTGGTCTGCGGACCGTAAGTTGCTGACCCCTGTTTTAGAGCACCACAGGCATGCACTCAGATAACCATTCTGAGAATACATAGACAGCTCATTGAATTAGGATTCCAAGGCACATGAGAAACAACAGAAAATGCATACCATCGCCATACTCTCCCACTACTGGATAGAGACTATGATTCTCAATTTTAAAGAGATACCATGAAAACTAAACAAAGAGTCCAAGAGAAATTCTTCTAGATGTAGCCAGCGTACACCCTCATTTTTCAGGTACAACTACAGGTAGGATAGCTGCTTGCTCTGCTGGCACAAAACTTTTAAGCCTTTCAATTGGCAATTTGCAAAGCTAAATCTAACAGCAAAACATCAACTATGTCTGCACAAAACACTCCTAACATGCAGTGTTTAGCATCATGGCTTGGAGCACTGTGTTGTCTGGTATTTCTGTTGTCTGGTAGAAAAAACAGATGGATTGCAGAAGTTGGAAAAGGAATCAGGGAAATTTGTAAAGATGGACCAATCCCTGCACTTGCAGCTGCTTCCCGTTTGCTTCTATTCTGTATGCCACAATGTTCAGGATCCAGCGATGGTGCAAGGATCACAGGATGCTCACTCATATTACTAAGTGCTAAATATGGGCGGAATTCCCTGATGGGCGGAAGCAGTTATTTGTACGGTAGCATGGCAGTGCAGACACAACTACAACATGCCATCTAACATGCAAGTTTGTGTCCTGAAGCTCTATAAAATACATCCTTCTTTCTTGTTCTTTAATATAAGCCCATAGGTGTATTTATATGGCTCTCATTACTGTTTTATTTAAGTGGCCCATTTGTCTTCAGTGTGTTTATCTTCTGCCAGGAAAAGAAGTCCTGTTATCCCCATTTTACAGATGGGGAATGGCAGCATGCATAGAGAGATTAAATGACTCGTGCAAAATTACAGAGCAAGTTGAGGGGGGAGTGGGGAACATTCTTCTGTACGTGAACGACGCATGCCCCGGCGGCTGGGGGGGCATGGCGGCAACAGGAGCACAGCAGCAGTAAGCAGGAACTCCCGCAGACACTGCTGGCACTCTTGGTGGTGTGGGGGGTGGCGAGCACTGACAGAAGGTCAGTGACCACCTGCAGATGCCACTGACTGGTGGCGGCAACCAGCAGCCATCGCAGACTGCTTGCAGACGCCACTGACAGTGGTGGCGGCAGCTTTTTGTAGGGGGTACACTGCCATGCTCGGGGTGCATGTGCACCTGCGCGTACCCCCTACGCATTGCCCTTGCTTTTGTAGGGTCTCTCCTGCTACAAACAGTTTTGCCACCCCAACAGTGCCTTGAAGCTAGCATCTAAAAGAGATAGGGAAGTTCATACTTTTCAGTTATGTATATTTGGTTTGTTCATTGCCTGTTTATACTTATTTGTTTTCATGTAATATTGTACTTTTGTTCTTTCCCCATCCTGGTGTTTTTCTTGCTGATTTTTTACAGACAGCAGTAAAATCCCCATTTTAGATCATATTCAAGGCTGTCATTCAAATGTATACACAGCAATAGAAGCAAGACGCAATGGAGTGAAATTAAATAGCAACAATTTACAACAGAACTCTGAGCATTTTTCTGTATATTGAAATACAGTATAACCTCATAAATCCATCATGCTTGGGACTGAGCACCTGCTGGAAATTTGAGAATTCTGGTTTTTTGAAACCAGAGCGGTGGCTGGTTGCAGTGGCTGGGGCGGTTGTGGTGGCCGGTCCTAGAGCAGTGGCCATATGCAGAGCGGGATGGTGGATGGTGGTGGCAGCCGCTGTGTGCAAGCTTCCACATCCAGGGGGGTGGGAGGGAGTGGCGGCCAGTCCTGGAGCAATGGCCGCATGCAAAGTGACGGCATGGGGTGGTGGATGGTGGCGGCAGCCACTGTGTGCAAGCTTCCCCTTCCGCATCCGGAGGAGCAGAGGGGAAAACTAAAAGTGCCGAATTTTTGAGAATTCCGGATTTTTGATATCCGGATTTCTGAAGTTATACTGTATCAGTAATTTTCTTTCAGGTATTGTATACATCAGTTATATTGACTTCCAGTTTACAGATTTTCTTGTTCCCTATCTTGTTATAACATACATGGTGTGGAGCCAGATATTTGTACTAAATTCAAGTCTACTTTTTCCATATGGCATGGAAAGCTATTTCATCCAGTTTATAACAGATACACATGCCATTTGAGCTATATGTTTTTCGAGGTGTAATAAATTTAGAAATAGATACATTCATAAGACTTTTAAAGAATTTTATTGGTTTTTATGCCAGTGAGAGTTTCACAACAAATGTATAGACACAAACTCTGCCTTCAAATCTAATACGCTGGAAAAAGCTGTTAACCGAGTTTGTGTTTTTAGAAATTCTAATCTAGTATCAGTACCTCCAGCAAGGCTCATTGGTAACATTTCTAACAGATGAGACCTCTCATTCATAAATCCTAGAAAGATTGCCTTATTTTAATCCCCTCTTATTTGTTTTAAAATATAATAGATTGTGATTTCCGTAATGCTGTTATGTGATAAAATGTTATTCATTATAACAGTTTAAAAACTTGGGGAAGAAATGGTTTGTGTTCCACATAGATTATAACCCAATGATTTTTTTAAGCAATAAGAAATCTTGTATATTGAGTAAAAAATGCTTCTGTGACAGTTAAAGACTATTTCAGACTTAAAGAAATGGGAAGTGGTTTCAGTTCTTCTGTCAATGAGTTTGTAAAATGTTACAAGGTTTTTTAATTATTAACAATGTTTAATAGTATCACAAAAGTTATCATCTTGATAATTTCAAATAGTTGGTTTAGGAATTCTCTCAGCTTTCATTTGATGACTGTCATTTTTTTAAGTAGGATGCATATTGTTTAATTTGATTTCACTGTGGAGCTCTTTGTGTTTGTGAAAACCTACTCCAATTAGTTCTTCAGTTGTTCTAAAGTTTTGCAGGGAAATCATGTTAAAGACTTGAATTTCAGATGTAGAAAAACCAGCAGAAAGCACATTGAAAAATGACAAAAAGATCAGATTTTATTTTACATCAGAACTGAAAAATATGAATGATTATTCCTTTGCAAGTCACCTCTAAGACGTCTTGCCTAGGTATAACAGTCATATTTGGCCTATTGTTTTCAGTCTTATTATTTGTGAATGTTTTTATTTAGCATTAGAATCATTTTTGCTTTTATCTTCTGCAAATGTTTTTCCCTAAATCCTGTCTACATAATGTATTTATGATAGTGAGTGACCTTACTCTATGCACAATATAGTATTTACATATCAACTATCATCTTATTACAATTTTATGCTTGATGAATGCCTCTTACAAAGATGTAAAAAATGTAAGTTGTGGTCTCTGAATTTTATGAACAAGACAGAATATAAACTGTTACATTTTTCCTCTGCCCAATGATTCCTATTGCAGAAAAAACACAAGTCTGTGGGATACTTTCATTTGTTAATTACCAAGACTGATTATTTTGGTGGATGTTCTTTAATATTATAAAAAGGTATAAATCTTCTATATTTTGCTTGCACAAATATAGACATTAAAGATGTTTCTTAATGCAACTGAGAGACTTCCCAGTGAATTTTGAAAAAGGCTTATGACTATGTAGTTTGTTTTACCTTTATAAAAAATAAAAACACATTTAGTGATGCACTGACCAGACCTAAAGGGCAGTATTTTAACTATTGCTTTTTATGTTTCAGCTAAGTTTCCTCAAGGCATCCAATATTTATTCACATGTGGCATTTTTCTGTTCATTGTTTGAACAAAAATAACTCAGAGTGACTTGATTAGTATCAGATGTAGAACAATAATTTCCTCACTAAGTTTAAATACTTATCTGTTTTTTATTAAAATACATTATTTTGTGTAGTTCAGATAATTGATTTAGAATACAGCCCTATGTTTTTTTTTAAATTATGACTACAGAGGGGAATGCTTATTTATAGTTACAGTATTTTTCTGTGTCGTTGGCTGTTGCCTACTAGTGAGATGTATCTATTCACATTCTAAATACATACATGTTTCATATTTCAAATATAGTTTAATTAAAAACTTTAAATAATCCCAGGAGATCTTCAGATCTTTAATGAGCTTCAGGATAGGTTTCAGATTATGTTAAATAAGAAGGACCTGAATCAGTTGCGGAGGTATGTGAATGTAACATTCCTCAGAAGGAGATTTAGTTGAAGTTGTTCCCTGGTGCATGTATATGCAGAAGCTAGGCAGGAAATTAGGCTTAAGTATTCTGTGTATGCTGAATGCTGTGATTGCCATTTTGACCTTTTTTGGTACGTTTATCATGAAGAGATGAATGCACATTTCAGTGTTTGGTGAGATTTCATAACCAATTGTTAATTCAAAAAATGGTCCGGCCTGCCAGTTTATATACACTGCTGCATTCCAGTGACACTTAATTGAGAACGGCTGAATTTATCCTGCAAGCTGTTTTGTGAGGGCAGACCTAATTTAAATTGATGGGGATATATAGGCAGGCATAGGAGTTCAGCACTCCCCAGTGGAAGATCAGTACCTGCTATTTATTAATAAATTCCATCTAGATAGAGAATTTGTTAAACCCAGAGTTGATCAGGGCTGTGCAGGCTGGACTGGGGACAGAAGGACTAATTAACCCCTTCAGAGGGGACAGAAAACCTCAATTTAGTTGGCCTTTGCCCCAATACATGCCTGTATTGAAGAGACTGTCTCCTGTGCTGCTTGTAACTGTGGGTTGCACTGGCTACCCCAAGAGGTGGTAAACTTCTTTCTGGATGCTAGTTCCTTGATTGGTGAGGAACTGAAAGACTGGGGTCTCAGAGTGGGAAGAAGCTCAGGACCCCATCTTGCTCTAGAAGCCAACTCTGGTTTATCTTCAAAGGGTACTTTCAGAGACTGGACAAGGCTACAGCGTGACTTGATGGGCCCCGCAGGCAGCTGTGGTGCCTCCTAGAGGCCACCTTAATTCTGCTCACACTCCAGGTCCTCCTTATCCAGGTCCCCGTTTCTATCTTGCTTACCATGCCTTGATGTTCTTTTGACATTGATCATGAGGCTGTCCTTGAGTCCCAGGATACTCTCACTGGTATCTGACTGACTTAACCAAACTCTCGTGGGCTCTCTCACACTTAACAAACCTCTGCTGTTCTTTGCAGATGCCTCTTGTGCTCAGCTGGCACTACAAGTCTGTAGTCACTGGCTGTGACCCTGTTGGCCCTAATTAAGCTTTAAGGTTTTAATCATGGCCTCCAGCCTTCCCCATAGCCATACCCATGAACTCATGGGGCTTACTCGACTTGTTCACCAACCTGCATAGGCTTCAGCTCTCTTGGCCTTAGTCCACCGGTTATTCTAGCTGTAGACTTCTACCCACTTCCTCTGGCCTGGTTTCTCAGTCTCAGCCTCTTGTCTCTGGTCACACCAGGTTCAGGGTTCTCCGCCCTCTCAGCCACAGCCCAACCCTGCCTTGCTGTCTCTCCCACATGTCCTGCCCCTAGTAGGGCTCAAAACCTGGAATGCTTCTCAGGCACCCTTGCATGGACTCCAGTCCACCCCTACAGCTACTACCTGATTCTTTGGTTAAAACTGAAACAAAAATGCAAGCAAACCACTTCTAACAAAACACCCAAAGTCCCCTCTGTGCCCCCATGCTGCTGTTGAAGCCACCTCTCAACTCACTGGCTCTCAGCCCCTGGGAGTACCTGTCAGTGATTCTAAGCAGTCAGACCAGTCTGGGCTCAGTGCTGTCAGGTCCACCTGAACCAAGTTCTGCAGCAGTCAAACCTTCAGCAAGCCCCAGCTAATGAACTCTGCCCCAGCTTCAGAGCAGCAAGCATCCTGCTTGGTGGGTGAGATTACTGCCTATCCATTTAACACCAGCTGGCACCCTGGGTCTGCAGGCTAGTCAACAGTTCTGCTGTAGCAAGCCTCCTGGTTCCTGCACTCTAGTTTTCAGTTTATTTCTGTACTTTGCCTTCAGATTTCCCTGAGGTTCTGTTTTCTGGCTCCTAACCCTGGTTTAGCTCCGGTTTTGGACTTTTCCCTGTGGATTGGTACTTGGCACCTGCCCCCCTCGTCTCACCCTCCCTGATCGTGACCCTGGACTGTGTTGTGGACTCTGCTTCTTGATCTGCCTCTGGCTTTGGTATGGGTTCTACCCTCTGACCTAGCCCAGGCCATATTTCCCCTCAGCAGCTTAACCATTAGGCTAGACTGCCTACACCCTGGTTCCTAATAGTAGCTGACTTGACCTGGCCTGCAGCTTCTGTTCCTTCACTGCCGGAGATGACAGGAGCTCTTAGAAAAGACTGAAGTTTCCGATGTCTTTTTTGCCTCAGTCTTAACAGGGAAAGTCAGCTCCCAGACTACTCACCAGGCAGAACAGTTTGGGAAGGAGGAGAGCAGCCCTCAGTGGTGAAAGAACAGGTTAGGGACTATTTAGAAAAGCTGGATGTGTACAAGTCCATGGGGCTGAATGGGATGCACCAAAGGGTGCTCAGGGAGTTAGCTGGTGTGATTGCAAAGCCACTGGCTATCATCTTTGAAAACTCATGGCAATCAGAAGAGGTCCCAGATGATTGGAAAAGGGCAAACAGAGTGCCCATATTTAAGAAAGGGGAAAAAGGAGGATCCAGGGAACTACAGACCAGTCAACTTCACCTTAGTCCCTGGAAAAATCATGGAGCAGATCCTCAAGGAATCCATTTCTAAGCACTTGGAAGAGAAAAAGGTAAATTAGGAACAGTCAACATGGATTCACCAGAGCAAGTCATGCCTGACCAACCTGATTACCTTCTGTGATGATGAGATGACTGGCTCTGTGGATACAGGGAAACCAGTGGACGTGGTGTACCTTGATTTTAGCAAGGCTTTTGATACGGTCTCCCGCAACGTTCTAATTGGCAAGCTAAAGAAGTACAGGTTGGATGGTACTTGTGGTAAAGGTGGCTGTAAATGTCTGGAGCACTGGGCTCAGAGAGTAGTAATCAATGGCTCAATGTCTAGTTGGCAGCCAGTATCAAGTGGAGTGCACCCCACAGGTTAGTCCTGGGGCTGGTTATGTTCAATGTCTTCATCAATGACCTGGAAGTTGGCACAGAGTGCACCCTCAACAAGTTGCAGATGATACCAAGCTGCGGGGGAGGGGGGGGGGGTTGGAAATATGCTGAAGGACAGGACTAGAATTTAGAGAGGCCTGGACAAATTGGAAGATTGGGACAAAAGGAATCTCATGAGATGCAACAAGGACAAGTGCAAAATCCTTCACTTAGGATGAACCAGTCCTATGCACTGGTCCAGGCTGGGGGCTGACTGGCGCTCTGCAGAAAAGGACTTGGGGGTTACAGTGGACAATAAGCTGAATACGAGCCAGCAGTATGCCCTTGTTGCCAAGAAGGCTAATGGTATATTGGGCTGCACTGGTAGATGTGTTGGCAGTAGGTCAAGGGAAGTAATTATTTCCCTCTATTCAGCACTGGTGAGGCCACATCTGGAATATTACACTACAGAAAGGATGTGGACAAATTAGAGAGTCCAGCGGAGGGCAACAAAAATGGTGAGAGGCTGGGGTGCATGACTTCTGAAGGAATTAGGCTTATTTAATCTAGAGAAGATAAGATTGAGAGGATTTAATAGCAGCCTTCAACTACCTGAAGCAGGGTTCAAAAGAAGATGGAGCTAGACTGTTTTCACTGGTGGCAGATGACAGAACAAGGAGTAACAAATTGCAGCAAGAGAAGTTTAGGTTAGATATTAGGAAGAATTTTCTCACTAGGAGGCTAGTGAAGCACTGGAACAGGTTATCCAGAGAGGTGGTGCAATCTCCATGCTTGGAGGTTTTCAAGACTGAGCTAAGACAGCTTTGGCTGGGATGATCTAGATGGGGATGGTCCTGCTTTGAGCAGGGGGTTGGATTAGATGACTTTGTGAGGTCCCTTCCAACCCTAATTTTCCATGATTTTGTGATTCTTCTCTTTGCAGAGTCAGTGCTGCACTGGCCCCTTTGCTTCAGGCTTATATCCCCTGAGCTCCTCCTCTTCCACTCAGGTGTTCTGACTGGCCGCAGGTGTGTCTCCTCTGCTTCAAGAGCAACCTACTACTGTTTCTCTGGCTCAGCTGCAGCTGTTCACCTGTGCCTACCTGGAGCTCTGCCTTACTACTGCTAGGCAGGTAGCCAGGTGGTTGGCACTTGCAACCTATAGGTCCCTGGCTACCTGCTTCCCTGCAACTAGATGTATTCACCTAGCTCCTTGTTCTGTCACCTGGCACCACTGAAAACAGTCTAGCTCCATCCTCTTTTGAACCCTCCCTTCAGGTAGTTGAAAGCTGCTATTAGATCTCCTCTCAGTCTTCTCTTCTTTAGACTAAATAAGCCTAGTCCCTTCAGAAGTCAGGCACCGCAGCCCCCTCACCATTTTTGTTGCCCTTCGCTGGACTCTCTCCAATTTGTCCACATCCTTTCTGTAGTGGGGGGCCCAAAACAACACAGTACTCCAGATGTGGCTTCACCTGTGCCTACCTGGAGCTCTGCCCTACTATTGCTAGGCAGGTAGCCAGGTGGTTGGCAGTTGCAACCTATAGGTCCCTGGTTGCATGCTTCCCTGCAACTAGATAGCTCCCTGTTATACAAGCACCCTCCCTTGGAGAGCACTCCATGACACACATTTCCAGATGCAGTGCAATTTTTAATCTGTGGGTTAAGAATTGGTCCCTTGAAGGAACATCTTTCTCTTTTGATTTCTCTGGTGCATGCCTTATGCCACCACTTGTGAGATGATGATCTATGGAGGACAGCTGTGGCCATCTGCATCCATTCTAGCATTAAGATTATCCTACCACAGTGGACTTCGTATTTCAGAGTTGGTATTTTAGAACCAGTTCTGGCCTCTTTACCCAATTTAAAGGGGCCATCAGATCAAGAATTAGGTCCTCAGTTATTGTTGTGTGATTGCACTAAATTATTCATGTGAATTGTGAGTTTTGTGTTTTATTGTGACTTAAATTTCTGTAAGAATGCCTGAAGTTAGACGCTGGTGAATCTACAATGAACTAAATAAGCAAGTTCTCAAGAGAAAACCAAGATTTGCTACGAAAAAAGGTATCTAGCCATTACCTTTTGAAACACTGGCCAGACCCAAAGCCCTATAGCCCCCCAAGCCCTCCTCTAGTGCCTCTCCTGCTGCTGGCAGGGCACACAGCAGGGCGGGAAGCTGATCTGGACCCTGGCTGGGATCTTGCAGTGATGACAGCAGAACCCGGAAGTACTTCCAGTCCACTTTCGGGTTTACTACCGAGCACGTGGAGGGCTCCTCCGCACTCTGGTGGAATGCTTCATGTGCCCCAGCATTCACAAACTGTGCTGGTACCTCAAGGTATGTAGAAAAAACTTTTAAAGTTGTGTCTATGTCCGAATCACTGATTCTTCGAATCAGCATCAAATCTTCAGATTCGGATTCAGTCTAATTGAATCAGGGACATTGATCCGAATCAATGGATCGAATCGCTGTCCCTGACTCGGACTGAATCCAAATTGAATAGGGCCCACTTTGCACACCCCTGTTGTGTGGATCATGCATTAGATCCCATTGTGCCTTTACCTGCACATGTGGAAGAGTGCTTACTGTTGTCTGACTAACCCAGTTGAGTTATATAGTCCTGGAAACAGGTACAGTTTTCATAGACATTTGGGCTGGAAGGGACCCCGGAGGATCATCGAGTCCAGCGCCCTGCCCAGGGGCAGAAAGTCAGCAGGGATCATAGGATCCCAGCAAGATAAGCATCCAAATGTCTCTTGAAGGCGTTCAAAGTGGGTACTTGAACCACCTCCAGCGGCAGTTTATTCCCTACAGTTATTGTGGGTACAATAACTAGTTACTGTAGTTCATTTTGTTGTGCAAAACTCAAAAGTGTTGTACAGAAATGCCATTCTATCTAGCTGCTTGCACAGCACTGCTGTTGTTGATGGCTGTTGGCCAACAAGGCCATCCTTTGTTTTCACTTTGGTTTAAGTCAAATCTGAACTATTGTTTAGGAGCATTTGTTCTCTGAAAATCAGGCGAGAAGTTATTCAGTTGAACCCACAAATCTCACACAGTCTTTCCTTATAATGCATGCCAGAGGCAGACAAAGTCCAACCCACAAGCCGGATCAGCAGTGGACTCCATTTCCTAAGAGCCCCTGCCCGCATGGCTGGGGCCGGTTTCCATGGGTACCCCAGTAACCACGCTATGATAGCACAGAGCTGGGGTTTCCATGGTGACTGGCTGCAGCAGTGCGGGCAGTGCACCAGTGGCTCCAGCCTCTTCCTGGTGAGGGGGGCCTGTGCTGAAGGCGGGAGCAGGGTGGGCAACGGCATTGCTGGGAAGGGGTGGCTACAGTAAATTTTGGGGTAGCTATAGCCCCCCAAGCCCTCCTCTAGTGCCTCTCCTGCTGGCAGGGCACACAGCAGGGTGGGAAGCTGATCTGGAGCCTGGCTGGGATCTTGCAGTGATGCCAGCATGGTCCAGAGCCAGGGTAGAGCTGTAATCCGCAGCCTGCACACCCTGGGCAGGGTCATGCCAGCAGTGGATTGTGGCTCTGCCCTGGCTCTGGACCACATTGTCATCTCTGCAAGGAGCCAGGGCAAAGCCACGATCCACTTCCTGCACATCCCTGCCTCAGGCATGCAGGCTGCAGATCACGGTTTTGCCCTGGTTCTGGACCATACTGTCACTGCTGCAAGATCCCAGCCTGGCTACGGAGCAGCTCCATGCCCTGCCGTAGGCCCTGCCAGCACTGCTGCAGCCAGTCTCCATGGAAATCCTGGCCTCATGCTATCACAGCATGGCTGCTGCTGGGGTCTCCATGGAAACCAGCCTCAGCCACACGGGTAGGGACTGGTGGGAAATGGAATCCGACCCTGGCTGGATCCGCCATTTTGCCCAGCCTTAACGTATGCAGACAAGGTTCTTTGGCTAAATCTGATATCTTTTATTAGACCAACTTAAATAGTTGGAAAAAAGTTTCTTAGCAAGCTTAAAAAAATAGTGGGAACATTTTTTTCCCAACTATTTAAGTTGGTCTAATAAAAGATATCAGATTCAGCCAAAGAATCTTGTCTGCCTATGTCCTTAGACCAACATGGCTACAACCTACACCCCTGTAACGTTGATGTGTGCAGTACACTTGTCTTTGTCTGCTTCCTAGGCAAGAATGATAGTAAGCAAAGGTTGGCTGAGGGATCAGACCACTCAACATGCTGCCAAATGTTGGCTCCCTCTTCTCTTTGCTGTTGCAAAGTAGATTGCTTATTGTGTTGATTCTGCTTACCATGTTTCTGCCAACTTCTAAATGTAGGACATGAACTCCAAAGCAAAGATGTAAGAAGAAGAATGAAATGGGAAGCTCAAATGATGTGAGATTAGTTTAATCACAAATAACATTTTTATGACCTCAGTGTCATGAATTTGCATTTTTGTGATGGGGATAATTTATAAGAAGAAATATGAGATCACCTGGATTTGTAGGGGGATGTCAGTTAATGAGGGTTTTCCCCCATAATAATGAAACATATATACAGTGCGTCTGCAAAGAATATTTTCAGATCTTATTTTCATATATGAATCCTTAAGTACATTTCATAGATTTCATAGACGTTAGGGCTGGAAGGGACCCTGGAAGATCATCGAGTCCAGCTCCCTGTCCCAGGAGCAGGAAGCCAGCTAGGGCCAAAGGATCCCAGCATGATAGGTGTCCAAATGTTTCTTGAAAGAGTCCAGAGTAGGTGCTTGCACCACTTCCAGAGGGAGTCTATTCCAGGCCTTGGGGGTTCGGACAGTAAAGAACTTTTTCCTTATGTCCAACCTAAAACGGTCTTGGAGAAGTTTGTGACTATTTGACCTTGCCATCCCTTGGGGTGCTCTGGTGAACAGGCGTTCCCCCAGATCCTGATGTACACCCCTTATATACTTACAGGCAGTTACTAAGTCGCCCCTGAGACTGCGCTTTTCCAGGATGAAAAAGCCTCTCGGCCTCTCATCATAAGGCCTGTTCTCTTGCCTTCTGATCACGTGCATGGCTCTCCTTTGGACTCTCTCAAGCTTTTCTACACCTTTTTAAATTGTGGAGCCCAGAACTGGATGCAGTATTCCAGTTGCGGCCTCACCAAAGCCGAGTACAGTGGGAGGATAACATCCTGAGAGTTGCTTGAGAAGCATCTATGGATGCAAGCCAGAATTTTGCTCGTTTTACCAGCTGTGACATCGCATTGGTGGCTGATGTTCATCTTGTGGTCAATCACGACCCCCAAATCCCTTTCGGCCATGGTGCTAGCAAGCGTAGGTAGCACTGCTGAGCCTATAAGCGTGATGCGGGTTTTTCTTTCCGAGGTGGAGTACCTTGCATTTTTCCATATTGAATGTCATCAGGTTTTTATCTGCCCATTTTCTGAGCCTGTCAAGGTTGGCCTGGATCATCAGTCTATCCTCAGGTGTGGACGCTTTACCCCAAAGTTTGGTGTCATCAGTGAACTTGGCCAGTCCGCTTCTGACACCAATGTCCACATTGTTAATAAAGATGTTAAAGAGTAAAGGTCCAAGGAAGGAGCCTTGGGGGACACCACTGGTCACGGAGTACCATAATGATTCACTTCCATTGACTACTACTCTGGGTCTGGCCTCGGAGCCCATTTCCCAGCCATCAGACTGTGCTGTAGCTGAGGCTGCAGTTGGCCAATTTTTCCATGAGGAGATCATGGGACACCAGATCAAAGGCTTTTTTAAAGTCCAGATATATGATGTCAATCTCTTCTTCTTGTCAAGGTGGTATGTCACCTGGTTATAGAAGGAAATAAGATTGGTCAGGCAAGGCCTACCCACAACAAACCCACGCTGGCTGTTCCTCAGGATGTTGCCATCAGCCTGTTTGCCGAGAATGGTCTCTTTGATAATTTTTTCCAAGATCTTCCATGGGATAGAGGTCAAGCTGATAGGCCTATAGTTCCCCAGATCTACTTGCCTCCCTTTCCTGAAGACAGGCACCACATTGGCCTTCTTCCAACCTTCGGGCACTTCACCTGAGTGCCACGAGTTTTCAAAGATCCTTGCCAGTGGCTGAGCTACAATGCCTAGCAGCTCCTTAAGTACCCTGGGGTGCAAACTGTCTGGACCAGCTGACTTGAAGGTGTCCAGCCACTCAAGGTGTTCCTTTACATGGTCTACAGCGATGTAGGGCTTCACCCTGGCTGTCCCGCATCGTGTTAAGCAGGGTGGTCCCTTTGAGCTGGTGAAAAAACGACGCAAAATACCCATTAAGCAGGTTGGCTTTTTCCTGGGGGTCGGCTATCAGTTGTCCCATTTGGTTTAGCAGGGGTCCAATGCTACCCTTGTTTTTCTTCTGACTCCCCACATATCTAAAAAAGGACTTTTTTATTGTCCTTGATACATGTAGCCAGTTGGAGTTTGGTTGCAGCCTTGGCTTTCCTGGTTTGCTCCCTACAGGTCCAGACCAGTACAGAATACTCCTTGTTTATGGTGATTCCTGTCTCCCATCCTTTATAGGTCTCTCGTTTTAGATGCAGGAGGTCCATGAGTTCCCTGCAGAGCCAAGAGGGTTGCTGTGACTTTTTGCTACCTTTCCTCTGAAATGGGATGGACATCACTTGTGCTTTCAGGATCACTCCCTTGAGGAGCAACCGCTCATCTTGAACTCCTCTTCCTGTCAAGTCATGGTCCGTTAGGGCCTTGACAACAAGCCTCCTGAGCTTATCAAAGCCAGCTTTCCTAAAGTCGAGGACTTCTGCATTGCTGACTGACTTGCCAGCTTTGCAGTGGACAGTGAACCTCATCAGCTTGTGATCACTGTCTCCTAGCTTCCCTTTGATTCTTAGGTTGCTAACTAGATCATCCTCCTTTGTCAGTACCAGGTCGAGCAGCCTACATGACATTCAGTAGGCATTTTGGTATGATCTTTCTATTAAAGTTTAGTTTAAATCTTAAAGTGGGACCTCTCACTTATTGGCTATGTAATAAGATTGCAAAACACTGACACTCACATTCACATATATCCACAAGTTATAGTAGCTGTTGGTATCAATGGATGGTTTGCCACTCATCTACAATGAAGTCATACAGTAAAGGTTTGAAAGCTGTTTCTGTCATAATACCATAGAATATTAATTATAAGTGTATTCTGCATTATTACAAATATACAATGTGATGTGTGGCTTTGCTGTACATTGGTTTAGTGCCACAGTAGAATTTTAGTTCACTGTATGTTTACAGATACTGTAACTTTAAATCCTTAATTCACACCACAGATTGACTAAAATGTATATGCTAAATATTAACTCTGTTAAAGCAAGAGCTATAAATTAAGTCCATATTCAAAAGAGAGCCTAAAATCAAAACTATTAAAAGCTCAAAGATGAAAAACTCTTAAGTAAATTGAACAAATAATATGCAAGATGAGAGAAAACACAATTCCTTAAGTCTTTATCCAGACTGTTAATGCATGAATATATGAAACCATCACTGCCTTTATTATGTCCCTTCAAGAGAGTTCTTAGAGGGGTATGGTCATGTTTGTACTGTGCCATGTTTATACTACCTTGAGGGGTGATATGATAGAGATCTATAAAATCATGAAGGTTGTGGACAAAGTGGATAGGTAATTGTTGTTCACCAGGTCCCAGAATACTAAAACTAGGGAACACCCATTGAAGTTAGTAGGAGACAGGTTTAAAACCAACAAGAGGAAGTACTTTTTATGCAGTGCATAGTTTACTTGTGGAATTCATTATAACAGGAGGTTGTAGAGGCAGAGACATGTCCTCTGGCTCCTCTAAACCAATGATGATGTATCACTCCTGCCACTGTCAGAGGCAAGATACTGGATTGGGTGGATCATTGGTCTGGCACTTATTTTTATGTACTTATGTCAGATTACATGGTATTTTGTGGATGTTTAGGTCTCTATTAAAGTGAGGAGGTTTTCAGAGGTTAGTAACAGCTCTTTCTGTATTAGATAATTTTTCCTTTCGCATTTCTTTCCCTTCGACAGAATTATGACTGTGTGTTCTTGTCTGGCTGAAGTACTAGAAGAACACAAGACTGTTGTATGTTCATTGACAGCTGTCATACAAAAACAAAGAATCTGGAAAATGAAAGAATAGCATATCAACAAGACAGAAAGATGCGGATTATTTTAAAACAAAGGAAGTCAATTATAGGGAGAATAGATGCTTTTTTTATTTACACTATCTGATTAATATCTAGTTAGAATTCTGAGTTCAGTGTTATCTTAATATGAAATATTTATTTTCTGTTAGGTCCTGTCCCCAACAGACCTGACATCTACCCTAGCAACAATCCTGTTTCTTCAGACTTTAGGGACAATAATTTAATATTTCTTGAAAACAAAGATACCTAAACCATGTTGTAAAATATTCTGTTCTATAAGTACTCCCTATGATAGTTTTAAAATGTGATCCTCACAAAAAATCCGCCTTCCTGTACTGTTGAGGAAAACCCTGCTTAGAAGACTGTTAACAACAGCATAATTCCGTCATGGCTATTGCTAGCATAACTTCTATCACAGTAGGAGCAAAGTCTGGTATATAAATAAATTAAGATACAATGTGATTTCTTTAATAGCCTGCATTGGCTATTAGCAAGATTTTCTTATGGTATTTGAGAACGGTGTTGTAGTTAATCACAGGGATCTGTGTAGTGTCCATTCTGCTTTCATCATCACATAAAGAAGAACCCTTGAATGTTGCATGTAGTCCTTTCCAAAGAGTGAGTTTGTCAACTTTACTAGGAACACAGGGCCAGATTCTGGCAAGTTTCTGCAAGGTGCTAAGTACCCTGGAGGCTTATTAACTTGAGTAGAAATTGAGAAGGCTAAACACTTTGTGGGACTGAATTTCAAGTACCCAAAAGAGTGGAAGGTGACCTGGGGAACTATGAGATCCTTTGATGGGAGTTGTACCTGGTCCCTGTTGAGAAGAGATCAGCACTGGCTCTTCTCACAGGGACCCACCCATCAGACAACCTATGTCTGTCTCCATGTCCAAGCACTATTCCCCATAGCTTCTCCCACCAACTCTGGGGAAAATGGGAGGAGAGGAAGGATGAGTAGTGCTGAAAAGTACTGCCCCCATTAGTCCCTATACCAACTTTTCCCAGGCTTCGAACAGCATGCTGTGCTGGGTGTGGGGGCTCAGATGTGGGGTCATGTATTTTCAGCTGCCTCATTCCCCTCCCCTGCTCCTCCCATGCTCCGGGAGCTGGTGGAAGGGGACGTAGGAAATGGTAGCTTTTGTCACCAGCATTTAAGTCCTCAGAGAAGCAGCAGCAGGACCCATGCTCCCATCTTCAGGTACAGGGTGGCCATATTAGATTTTTCTCTTATTCAGAATCATATATGAAAATATGTTGCATCAGGAAGCTTTTGGTGCCACTGTATAGAAAAACTAAGCATTTGATTATGTGGGTTTTTTTTAATCTATAGATGCAGCAGCTTGAGAGAGAAGTTATAGATGCTGATCGTCAAGCAGAGAGAGCTTTTCAGCAGGTACTTCTAAGCTACACAAGTGTGTCTGCTAGTTATAACTTGAAAGCGTATTGAAGTGATGTTATCAAAGGAAAGTGAGGAAAATTGCTAAATTCTTTAAATAGTATAAAAAGGCAGGAGCTCTTAGTTTGTTGTTAAATGTATAAACCTCTCTTCCTATAGTTGTTTCTTAATACATTTGGCAGTTTGGCTTCATACCCAGTTACGGACTATGGTACAGTTATACCTATCAAAACAAATCTTTAAGTAAGTATATATGGTGCACTTTTTTGTTATACAGTATTTTTGATAAATGATGTACATATGAAACAAATATGGAAGGAAGGGAGAGAGGAAACAGTCCCATGGTTCTGAAAACTATAAAAATATAAAATCAGCTATTTGTGCTTTACTATTTATCATAGCAGCTTCTCATCAAGCGTGAGCACTTTCTCTGAACAGGAACAGTCTCCAGTGTTCATTCTTTTCTTAAAGTTGTCATAATTCATGGGTTGGTTTGGTCCATAAACATTAAATGGGATTGTTTTGTGAAATGTTCAGTTGCTAAACCAATGTCTAATGAAAATACACTCTTAACAAACATACATACATACATACATGTGCATCAAAATGAAAATAAATGACTAGTCATATGTAGTGTAACAGTAAGCTATAACATTACTTTATATGGAATTCACCCACTGATTATATGGAATGCACCTATTAATGCGTATCTCTCTTTAGAAAGTACTAGGATCCCAGTCCAACAAAGTGAGGTCACAGGCTAGTGTTCAGAATAGTTTCACAGGAAGCAGAATATGTGGCTAGTTTATGAATCCTAGTAGCTTTGGGCAGGATTTGTACATTAATATGTACCTCTCATTCAAAATGTGCAACTCTCTTCCTTGAGCACTGAGTCAATGCTGAAATGCCTAAGAATTCACTTGTGGGACTGCTGAATCGCACATAAGAGAAAAGATATATAAATTCCAACCAAGAAGTGACTAGCAAGTGTAAATCTCTTTTTTAAATCTGGGCCGTAGTCCATATGTTTTAAAAAGCATATTGTAGAATTCTAAGCAAACAATCCTGTAATTTAAGCCAAAAAAATCTACTTGCTCTGGTTATGGTTCAGGAAAGCGTTTTTAGTTGGGTTATTTACTAAAGCACATTCTTAACCTTAAGTACTTAAGTGCTTTCTTGAATTGGATTATAGCATGTACTGGAATGCTGTCCTAATTCAGGATATCATAATTTAGTTCAGAATACTTGACTATATATTTGGCATTGTTAGAGCATAATTTTAATAAAATAATCCCAAATCTTGTTTCACAGATTTCATAGACGTTAGGGCTGGAAGGGACCTCAAAGATCATCAAGTGCAGCTCCCTGCCCCAGGGGCAGGAAGTCAGCTAGGGTCAAAGGATCCCAGCAAGATAAGCATCCAAGCGTTTCTTGAATGAGTCCAGAGTAGGTGCCTGCACCACTTATATATATGTTATATACTTGTTATATATGCCGTGTTATACAAGGCTTTCAAAAAGACTTCAGACATGTATTTATTAATCTGTTATCATACATGTGAGGAAGGAAAGTGTTCCTAATATAGTCATCATGTTCCATCCATTTTACCATCTCTACTGTGGATTCAAAGGATAGATCCGATATCAGAAAACACCACCCCAGTTTAACATTGCTATTGATAACAGATACTAAATTTCATTAACAAAGTACAAATTGTATATATTTGCAGTTAATTAAAGAACTTTTCAGGACAGTGTTCAGCTTTAAATGAATGATAAGTTTTTATTATCAATTTATGATTAAATTATTAGATATTTTTTTACTGTGTTGTTTCTTCTACCTAATAGGTGCAGGTTATGGAAGAAAAACTAAAAGCAGCTAATATTCAAACCAGTGAATCAGAGATCAGATTGTATAAGAGGTGTCAAGATCTGGAGACTTTGGTACAAGAGAAAGATGACATTATACAAAACCTGGAGCAGCAACTTGAAGAACAGGTTAAGAATAATTCAGTTACCAAAAGATGAAATATGAACACACTCTTAATTGTGAAATGGGCAAATAAAAAATAAGAAAATTTTTTAAAATTCTTTGCTTTTGTCTGGTAAAAGTATTGTTGATATGTAGCATATGAACATGTACAAAGTTAGAAATCAGACCTGAGAAGGAAAGTCAGGTGACCGTCACATAGGAAGTGGAGCTAAGAAGGAACTGTCCATTGGGGATTTTTTTAGAGGTGCATCAATACATCAGTCCAATATCAGATCCGTATCGATATAAAAAAAACTGGCTGTATCGAATATTGACCTGATTAAGTGTCCATGCTGTGCGCAGCACTCAGCAAGGAGCAGAACCGGCTATTTGGAGATCTGCGTCCAGCTGGTAAGTCCAGTGTGGTGGAAGGGGAGGGGAGAGGAAAGGGGTGTGGTGGGGGGGGCGGGCAGATCAACATGTGTGGGACAGAGTGGCGGCTTGTGGGAGAGGAGGCGGTTCCTGCTACTGCTTGCACCCTGGGAGGGTGTGTGCCCCCGGATTTGCATGGGGCAGGGTGGGCTGCACCCGGGGCTGCACAGGGCTCTTGTCAGCAGGGGGTGGGCTTGGAGTGGGCACTGACAGTTGGCACCGGCGGCTGTGGGAGCGGAGTGGTGGTGAAATTTGGGGTGGATGCAGCATCCTCCCAGCACCGCTGGTGCTCACTTCAAGCCCAGCCCCTGCAAAGAAGAGCCCCAGGCAGCCCTGGCTACAGCTTGCCCCGCCCACTCAAATCCGGGGGCACATGCCTCCCGTGCCCTCCCAGGGTGCAAGAAGCAGTGGGACCCATGGCTTCACCCCCCTGCCCCTCCCTCACCCCTTCCACCACACTGGATTTACCAGCTAGAGGCAACTGTGTCAAAAATCAGATCAGTATTGGCCGATATGCCTCTTTAAATATTGGCTATTGGTATTGGCCCCAAAAATGTCTATTGGTGCACCCCTACTTTTTTTTTTTTTATTTTGTAGTTGGGGTATATTAAATAAATGAGTTTTTTATTCTCAAAGTTTATTGAGATTTCTTTTCTAAGACATTGTTAAGAGGGATGTTCTCTGGAAATACATTTTTCCTCTCCCTCCCCTAGACCTCCTTTAAAAGATTTTCATTTTTGCAAGGGAAATAGCAGCCTCTATTAAAAATTCAAAGGATTCATTCATCAAATAATTTAACAACTTTTGTGCTAATCCAATTAATGTAAAAAAGAAAGAGATAAAACATAACTAGAGGTAGTCAACAGAATTTGTGTCTAAGGTGTTGCTCAGGTGGGCTTTTTGTCTTATTTCAGAAGCAAACAAGAATACAAGAGGCAAAAATCATAGAGGAAAAAGCTGCTAAAATTAAGGAATGGGTAACAGTCAAACTTCATGAGGTATGTCTTCTGTTCTGATATTTATAAAACAAACATGATATGATAACAAAAACACAGTATGATAAGATTTTTCATTACCCTCCCTAGCATCCCCCATCATTGATTTAGCAATGCCAGTGGATTCGTCCTGAATGTTCTGTTTAATAGCTATTAATGAATGAATCTATGAATTTGTCTAGTCCCTTTTTTAACTTGCATATCCTTTCTGTCTCTACTACTTCCTGTGGTAATGAATTCCCCAAGTTAACAATGTGCTGTATTAAAAAGTACTATCTTGTGTTAGTTTTAAACCTGTTTTCTACTAATTTCAATGAGTGCCCCCTACTATTAGTATTCTGGGACTTGGTGAACAAGAGTTTCCTATTCATTTTGTCCACCCCCATTTATAATTTTCTAGACCATCCTCATACCTTCCCTCAGCTTTCTCCTTTCCAGACTGAAGAGTCCTAGCCTTTTTTGTCTCTCCTGGTATGGTGGCTGCTCCATAATCCTGATTATTTTGATTGCCCTTTGCTGTACCTTTTTGCCATACAAAGAGGCAAAAATGGGGAAGAAAATCTTGCATTTCCCTGAGGAGTTGTATCTATTGGTTTAAGGAAAAAATGCAAGATATTTCTGAGAGTGCGTGAGAGAAGAGGGGATTCAGACTGGCAAGAGAAGACTATTCCTGTGGTCCATGACTTTCCTTTTTCCCTTCTGTTGCACATTGTGCTCATGTGAGCAGGTTTGTGTTTAATATAATCCCTGCTGTACACTCACTGTTGGTCAGTTTGCAGGATGCAAGGGAGAACAGTTGCCTCCCTTTCTTCTCTCTCAGGATAATAAAAGCTTCTCCTATCACAGGTTATGATTCTTGGTGCCCAGCATTTCTTCCTACTGTTCCTTACTTTTACTGTGTTTTGAATTGCCAATAGTAGTCTAAAATCCAATTTAGCATTAAATGAAATACCATGTTTACCCAAATCCAAGACACCTTTGAATTTAAAATGCCCCCCTTAAACCTTAAAAGGCAAGGTTCTTTGGGTTGATGTGATATCTTTT
Organism: Alligator sinensis; assembly: GCF_000455745.1. NCBI lineage: Eukaryota > Metazoa > Chordata > Crocodylia > Alligatoridae > Alligator > Alligator sinensis. Next base: position 2,228,677 of record NW_005842047.1, read on the forward strand.
ATTAGACCAACTGAGTAGTTGGAAAAAGGTTATTTGCAGGAAAATGTATACATTTGTTAAGGTATAAATAACATATAATGTAAAAATATATAAATTGTTTAGGTATAGAGTCTAGTTAGTGGAGGGTCATCTTAAATTAATTGCCCTGCCCCACTGCTACAGCAGGGAAAGCAGTGGCAGGGGGGCATGTGGCTGGGGGGGAGGGTTAGGCAGTCCCTTTCTCTCTGTCCCCTTCCCCCACTTCTTTCCCTTGCAGTCTGCCTGCCCCCCTCCTGTCACCTCTGGCCCCTGCCACCTAAGCCTGTCCCCTGTAGCCTCTGCCCCCCACCCTTGTTCCACAACCTCTGTGCCTTCCTCCTACTTCACAGCCTCTGTCCTTTCCTCCTCCACACTGCAGCTCCATTTCCTCCTGAGCACAGAGCACATGGAAGCATGGCCCTGCCTGGCCTTAAACCTATGTTGCAGGCCAGAGCTGCTGCTGCTGATGATGATGATGATTGGCCACATGCTATGCCCCACAAGGGAATGGAGCTGGAGCCAGAACTATGCCTAACAGTAAGCAGGGTGTAAGGCGCAGAGGCAGGCAAGGCGGGCAGAAGCCATGGGGGGCAAGCAGAGCAGGGAAGAGGCAGAGGTGGGCTCAGAGCCAGTGTGAGAGCAGCAGCCACCTGCACCCACTCACTTTTTACCTGAATCCAAGATGAGGGGCTTCCCCCCATGCTGAATGTGGGGGGACAACCTTGTCTTGGATTTGAGTAAATATAGTATTTTGGTACCTATATGTCAATTACACAATGACACCTTTATATATATATATATATATAAATCTAGTAAAATTGTCATACTCTTATTTTTTTTAAGTACAAAGTTGAGAATATTTTGCATTAGGTTTATTATTTTGGTGAATAATGTGTCAAGATGCAGTTCTGGGCTAGCCAAAAATATTTATAAATTCAGGTCAAGTTTGGCACATAAGTCAGGCCAAATAAAGAAAATGAAGAAAAGATTTCACAAATGTCAAAATGAAATATTTTGAGGTACCAGGTTACAGTCATGAGAGTATTTGGTATTGAGACCCCTTTATATAGGAACAGCTATCTAGTATGTTGGAGGTTTGGGTTAAGATTCTTGCTCTTCCTGATTCAGAGAAGTGTTTAAAGCAAAGTGTCTTAGTTCCCTGGTAAGTGCTATAGCCACCAAACTAATCTCAGTCTGTCTTGTTGAAGCTGTTCTACTTGTATGAAATACTTAAATTACTTAAACATTCTTTGGAGCATGCACTGTAGCCCGAGTGCTGCTCTGAACAGGGTGAGTGACTTAACCAGTAGTAGGCTATAGAGCAGGGGCAGGCAAAACACAGCCCACAGGCCACATCTGGCCTGCCAGGCCATTCTATCTGGCTCGTGGGACCCCTAAACATTTTAGTAAATTAATATTGATTTGCTCCTGGCCACCTGTCAAAAGATGACAGGAGCCAGGGGCAGTAGGACCCAGGGAGAGCCAGCAGCAGGAG